>NC_090381.1:119125679-119441304 GCF_036365525.1 Heterodontus francisci | reverse complement strand
TCCAGATGTTATACTGTCGTTCTCATTCATTAGAAGCTTCCTACCTGGCCCGAATAAAAAGAAATCCCTAGGAGGCACAGACTGTACTCCTGGCCCTTCAGCTCTGGTATCTAGGCAAGTATTCAGCCCAGCCACAGGGAATCAAAGTCTAGTCTGTTTTAAGGCCATTTAATAAAGTTATAGGTAAAATTAATCCTGCTGCTGATTCAGCTGTGAGTAGAGTGCGGTCCCATACAGCTGCAAAGTTGGCAGCATCAACAGTTTGTCGGGCTAAAAAGTGAGGAAATTAAGGAAATTCATATCAACAGAGAAAAGGTATTGGAGAAATGTAAGGAACTAAAATCTGCCAAATCTCTAGGACCTGATGGCCTACATCCTCGGGTCTAAAAGAGATAGCTGCAGAGATAGTGGATGCGCCAGATATGATTTTCCAATATTCCTTAGATTTTGCAAGGGTCCCATCAGATTGGAAGTTCACAAATGTTACACTGCTTTTCAAGAAAGGAGGGAGAGAGAAAACAGGGAACTACAGGCTAGTTAGCCTAACGTCAGTCGTTGGGAAAATGCTGGAATCTATTATTAAGGAAGTGTTAACAATGCACTTAGAAAAGCACAGTATGATCAGAACAAGTCAACATGGTTTGACTAAAGGGAATTCCTGTTTGACAAATTCATTTGAGTTTTTTGAGGATGTCACTAGTAGGGTAGATGAAGGGGAACCAGTAGATGTAGTATACCTGGATTTCCAAAGGCATTTGATAAGGTGCCACACAAAAGGTTAATAGGCAAAATAAAGGCTCATGGAGTTGGGGTAATATATTAGTTTAGTTTAGTTTAGAGATACAGCACTGAAACAGGCCCCTCGGCCCACCGAGTCTGTGCCGACCATCAACCACCCATTTATACTAATCCTACACTAATTTCATATTCCTACCACATCCCCACCTGTCCCTATATTTCCCTACCACCTACTTATACTAGGGGCAATTTCTAATGGCCAATTTACCTATCAACCTACAAGTCTTTGGCATGTGGGAGGAAACCAGAGCACCCAGAGGAAACCCACGCAGACACAGGGAGAACTTGCAAACTCCACACAGACAGTACCCAGAATTGAACCCGGGTCGCTGGAGCTGTGAGGCTGCGGTGCTAACCACTGCGCCACTGTGCCGCCCTTAAGCATGGATAGAGAATTGGTTAACAGACAGGAAGCAACAAGTGGGCATAAATGGGGCATTTTCAAGTTGGCAGGCAGTAAATAGTGGTGTGTCACAGGGATCAGTGCTGGGGCCTCAGCTATTTACACTCTATATTAATGACTTAGGTGAAGAAACAGAGATTAATGTATCTAATTTTGCTGTTGATACAAAGGTAGGTGGGAAGGGAAGCTGTGGGGAGGTCTCAGAGAGGCTGCAGAGATATAGACAGGTTAAGTAAGTGGGCAACAAGATGGCAGATGGAGTATAACGTAGAGAAGTGTGAAGTTATTCACTTTGGTCATAAGAATAAAAAAGCAGAATATTTTTTAAAAGGCGTGCAACTTGTAAGTGTCGATGTTCAAAGAGACTTGGGTGCGCTTGCAAGGAATGCAGAAAGTTAACATGCAGGTACAACAAGCAATTAGAAAGGGAAATAGCATGTTGACCTTTATTGTAAGGGGATTGGAGTACAGGAATAAGGGAGTATTGCTACAATTGTACAGGGTTTTGGTGAGACCATATCTGGAATACTGTGTGCAGTTTTGGTCTCCACATTTAAGTAAGGATATACTTGCATTGGAGGCAGTGCAGTGAAGGTTCATTAAGTTGGTCCCTGGGATGAGGGGGTTGTTCTATGAGGAGAGACTAAGTAAATTGGGCCTGTATTCTCTGGAGTTTAAAAGAATAAGAGGTGATCTCATTGAAACATACAAGATTCTGAAGGGGTTGGACAGGATAGACACTGAGATTATTTCTGCTGGTTGGGGAATCTAAAACACGGGGGCACAGTCTCAGGATAAGGGGCTGATCATTTAAGACTGAGCTGAGGAGAAATTACTTCACTCAAAGGGTTGTGAATCTTTGGAATTCTCTACTCAGAGGGTTGTGGATGCTCCATCATTGAATACATTTAAGGCTGGGATATACAGATTTTTGGTCTCTCTGGGAATCAAGGGATATGACAGCGGGCGGGGTAGTGGAGTTAAATCCTAAAATCAGCCATGATAGTTTTGAATGGCACAGCAGGTTCGATGGGCCAAATGGTCTACTCGTGCTCCTATTACTTGTGTTCTGTCACTGAGGTAGTGTTTTGAGAATACAAGCAGCATTGAGGTGTGCGGTGATGCCAAGACAGCGGACTGATCGAGAAACCTCTGAGTTATGCTGGGCATTGTCAAAACTTGGATAACCAGGATGCGAAGGGCAGAATATTGGAGCTGAGTCTTTATTTTAATGTCCTTTAGGGAAGGAAATCTGCCATCCTTATCAGTCTGGCCTACATGTGACTCCAGACCCACAGCAATGTGGTTGACTCTTAACTGCCCTCTAAATTCAGTTGTCAAGGGCAATTAGGGATGGGCAACAAGTGCTGTCCTTGCCAGCGACACCCACATCCCATGAAACAAATAAAAAAAAGCTTGCAAGATTTTATTTATAGAGGCATAGATTATGTATCATGTGCCTCCAACAAATATACCCTCTTTCAGCCTGTTCCGATATACACTTGCCTCAATGAGTGCAGTTCCAACAACACTGAAGAAGCTCAACACCATCCAGGACAAAACAGGCCACTTGATCGGCACCCCATCCTCCACCACTGATGCACAGTGGCAGCTTTGTGTACATTCATAAGATGCACTGCAGCAACGCACCTGAGACAGCACCTTCCAAACCTGCGACCTCTACCACCTAGAAGGACAAGGGCAGCAGGCGCATGGGAACACCAGCACCTGCAAGTTCCCCTCCAAGTCACACACCATCCTGACTTGGAACTATATCACCGTTCCTACACTGTTGCTGGATCAAAATCCTAGAACTCCCTCCCTAACAGCACTGTGGGTGTACCCGCACCAGATGGACTGCAGCGGTTCAAGAAGGCAGCTCACCACCACCTTCTCAAGGGCAATTAGGGATGGGAAATAACTGCTGACCTAGCCAGTGATACCCACATCCCATGAAACGGATAAAAATAAATAAAGCTCAGGTGAGTCATGGCGGCGCAGTGGTGAGCACCACAGCTTCACAGCTCCAGCGACCCGGGTTCGGTTCTGGGTACTGCCTGTGCAGAGTTTGCAAGTTCTCCCTGTGACCGTGTGGGTTTCCGCCGGGTGCTCCAGTTTCCTCCCACAACCAAAGACTTGCAGGTTAATAGGTAAATTGGCCATGGTAAATTGCCCCTAGTGTAGGTAGATGGTACGAGAATGGTGGGGATTTGGTAGGGAATATGGGATTAATGTAGGATTCGTCTAAATAGGTTGTTCTGGGTCGGCACAGACTCGGTGGGCCGAAGGGCCTGTTTCACTGCTGTATCTCTCTCTGATCTATGATCTCTATGATCTGATCCCCAGTCATCTGAATACGATTAACATATAATTAAAATATTCTCTTCTCTCTTTAAATACATTAGAAAGTCTGATTATTTATGTACAACCAAAATTTCAAAAAAATTAAAGACTTCCATATTCTATACAAAGCATTACATTGCGAGATGCCCCTCCTCTAGGATCCCGAACCATTTAATCATACATGCATTTCTTTTTGTAAGAAGTTCTGATAGTTGAAGACATGCGTCAACCCATTTAATTTTAGAGATTTCCTTTCTCTTCAGCATTTGTTTCAAGCCAACAAGGTTAATCCATAACCTTTACTCACTCACTCACTTATACTAGAGTGTATATTATCCCACAATGAATGATTATCTACACAACATTCAATGTAGATATGGTGTACTTGGATTTCCAAAAGGCATTCAACAAGTGCCACTCCACAAAATAAGAGTTCATGGTGTAGGGGGTAACATATTAGCATGAATAAAGGATTGGTTAGCTAACAGGAATCAGAGTGAGGATAAATGGGTCTTTTTCAGGTTGACAAGCTGTAACTAGCGGAGTGCCACAGGGATCAGTGCTGGGGCCTCAACTATTTACAATCTATATCAGTGACCTGGATGAAGGGACAAAATGTATGGTTGCTAACTTTGCTGATGACACCAAGATAGGTAGGAGTGTAAGTTATGAAAAGGACATAAGGAGTCTGAAAAGGGATACAGATAGGTTAATTGAGGGAGCTTAAATTTGGCAGATGGAGTATAATGTGGGAAAATGTGAACTTGTCCACTTTGGCAGGAAGAATAGAAAAGTAGTATATTATTTAAGCATTGAGAGACTGCAGAATTCTGCAGTACAAAGGGATCTGGGTGTCCTGGTACAGATATCACAAAGGGTTAGTATGCAGGTACAGCAAGTGATTAGGAAGGCAAATGGAATTTTGTTGCCTATTGCAAGGGAAATCAGGTATAAAGGTAGGAAGGTTTTGCTACAGTTGTACAGGGCGTTGGTGAGACCACATCAGGAACACTGTGATAATAAAAACAAGAAATGCTGGAAATACTCAGCAGGTCTGGCAGCATCTGTGGAGAGAGAAGCAGTGTTAACGTTTCAGGTCAGTGACCCTTCTTCAGAACTGACAAATATTAGAAATGTGAAAGATTTTAAGGAAGTAAAGCAGGGGTGGGGCAAGAGATAACCAAAGAGAAGGTGTTGATAGGACAAGGTCACTGAGATTAACTGACCAGAAGGTCGTGGAGCAAAGGCAAACGGTATGTTAATGGTGTGCTGAAAGACAAAGCGTTAGTACAGAGAGGGTGTGAATAGACTGTAAAGCACAAAGCACTCCAAGCACAAACATTAAATTTTTTTTTAAAGCAGCAACAGTAGGTAGGTATAGTAGGAACAAAGTAACCAAACCAAAAAAACTAAAATAAAATAAACAAATAAAAAATAAAAAGTAACTAAACATAAAAAGCGGGGCCCCGTCATGCTCTAAAATTATTGAATTCAATGTTCAGTCCGGCAGGCTGTAGCGTGCCTAATCGGTAAATGAGATGCTGTTCCTCGAGCTTGCGTTGATGTTCGATGGAACACTGCAGCAATCCCAGGACAGAGATGTGAGCATGAGAACGGGGGGGGGGGGAGGGTGGGGATGTTGAAATGGCCGGCAACCGGAAGCTCGGGGTCATGCTTGCGGACTCAGCGGAGGTGTTCCGCAAAGCGGTCACCCAATCTGCGTTTGTTCTCCCCAATGGCGAGATCACATTGTGATCAACCGTGTCCGGCCCATTTCCCGCACCTCTACCCTCACCCCTTCCCCTCCCTCCCAGAACCGCGACAGGGTTCCCCTTGTCCTCACTTTCCACCCCATCAGCCTCCATATCCAAAGGATCATCCTCCACCATTTCCGCCACCTCCAGCGTGATGCCACTACCAAACGCATCTTCCTCTCTCTTCCCCTGTCAGCATTCCGAAGGGATTGTTCCCTCCGTGACACCCTCGTCCACTCCTCCATTATCCCCACCACCTCATCCCCTTCCCATGCCACCTTCCCTGCAATCGCAGGAGGTGTCATACCTGCCCATTTACCTCCTCTCTCCTCACTATCCCAGGCCCCAAACACTCCTTTCAGGTGAAGCAGTGATTTACTTGTACTTCTTTCAATGTAACATACTGTATTCGCTGCTCACATTGTGATCTCTACATTGGAGAGAACAAATGCAGATTGGGTGACCGCTTTGTGGAATACCTCCGCCCAGTCCGCATGCATGACCCCGAGCTTCTGGTTGCTTGCCATTTCAACACTCCCCCCTGCTCTCATGCTCACATCTCTGTCCTGGGATTGCTGCAGTGTTCCAGTGAACATCAACGCAAGCTCGAGGAACAGCATCTCATTTACCGATTATGCACACGACAAACTGCCGGACTGAACATTGAGTTCAGTAATTTCAGAGCAATGACGCCACCCACCCACCACCTCCCCCCCCCTTTCTTATGTTTAGTTATTTTTTCATTGGCTCTTTTTTATTTTTTATTTGGTTAATTAATTTTAGTTTTTTTTAGTTTGGTTAGTTTGTTTCTACTATGCCTACCCACTGTTTCTGCTTTTTAAAAAAAAATGTTAATGTTTGTGCTTGGAGTGCTTTGTGCTTTACTATCAATTCACACCCTCTCTGAACTAACGCTTTGTCTTTCAGCACACCATAAACATACCGTTTGCCTTTGTTCCATGACCTTCTGGAGTTCTGAAGAAGGGTAACTCTGCTTCTCTCTCCACCGATGTTGCCAGACCTGCTGAGTATTTCCTGCATTTCTTGTTTTTATTCCAGACCAAGATAAGGAGAAATTTCTTCATTCAGAGGGTCATTATTCTGTGGAATTCTCTTCCCCAGAGAGTAGAGGAGGCTGGGTCATTGAATATTTTTAAGGCTGAGTTCAAAGAATCACAGAATAATACAGTGCAGAAGAGGCCCTTCAGCCTATCGAGTCTGCACCGATGCATTCAAGACACCTGACCTGTCTATCTAATCCCATTTGCCAGCACTTGGCCCATAGCCTTGAATGTTATGACGTGCCAAGTGCTCATCCAGGTACTTTTTAAAGGATGTGAGGCAACCTGCCTCTACCACCCTCCCAGGCAGGGCATTCCAGACCGTCACCAATGGTGTCATCCTACCCCCCAGACCCTCAAAGACCCCTTAAACCTCCCGCCCCTCACCTTAAACTTGTGACCCCTCGTAACTGGCCCTTCAACTAAGGGAACAGCTGCTCCCTATTCACGCTGTCCATGCCCCTCATAATCTTGTACACCTCGATCAGGTCACCCCTCAGTCTTCTCTGCTCCACGAAAACAACCCAAGCCTATCCAACCTCTCTTCATAGCTTAAATGTTCCATCCCAGGCAACATCCTGGTGAATCGCCTCTGCACCCCCTCCAATGCAATCACATCCTTCCTATAATGTGACCACCAGAATTGCACACAGTACTCCAGCTGTGGCCTTACCAAATGTTCTATACAACTCCAACATGACCTCCCTGCTTTTGTAATCTATGCCTTGATTGATGAAGGCAAGTGTCCCATATGCCTTTTTCACCACCCTATTAACCTGCCCTTCTGCCTTCAGAGATCTATGGACAAACATGCCAAGGTACCTTTGTTCCTCGGAACTTCCCAGTGTCAGGCCGTTGATTGAATACTTCCGTGTCACATTACTCCTTCCAAAGTGTATCACCTCACACTTTTCAGGGTTAAATTCCATCTGCCACTTTTCTGCCCATTTGACCATCCGGTCTATATCTTCCTGTAACCCAAGATACTCCACCTCACTGTTAACCACTCGGCCAATCTTTGTGTCATCCGCGAACTTACTGATCCTACCCCCCACATAGTCATCTATGTGGTTGATATAAATGACAAACAATAGGGGACCCAGCACAGGTCCCTGTGGTACGCCACTGAACACTGACTTCCAGTCACTAAAGCAGCCATCTGTCATCACTCTCTGTCTCCTACAGCGAAGCCAATTTTGAATCCATCTTATCAAGTTACCCTATATCCCATGTGCATTTGCTTTCTTGATAAGTCTCCCATGTGGGATCTTGTCAAAGGCTTTGCTGAAATCCATGTAAACCACATCAACTTCACTACCCTCATCTACACACCTGGTCACATGATCAAAAAATTCAATCAGATTTGTTAGGCATGACCTCCCTCTGATAAAGCCATGCTGACTATTCCTAATCAAATTTTGCCTCTCCAAATGGAGATAGATTCTCTCCTTCAGAATTTTCTCCAATAGTTTCCCTACAACTGACGTGAGACTCACTGGTCTGTAGTTCCCTGGCTTATCTCTACAATCTTTCTTAAATAGTGGGACCACATTAGCTGTTCTCCAGTCCTCTGGCACCTCCCCGGTGGCCAGACAGGAATTAAAAATTAGGGTCAGAGCCCCTGCAATCTCCACCCTCGCCTCCCACAGCATCCTGGGTCACAGATCGTCCGTACCTGGAGATTTGTCCACTTTTAAGCCTTCCAAAACCTCCCTATGTCAATTTGCTCAAGAACCTCACAGTCTCTCTCTCTCTGAGTTCCAAATGATTTAGATTTAGATATACAGCACTGAAACAGGCCCTTCGGCCCACCGAGTCTGTGCCAACCATTAACCACCCATTTATACTAATCCTACACTAATCCCATATTCCTACCACATCCTCATCTGTCCCTATATTCCCCTACCACCTACCTATACTTGTGACAATTTATAATGGCCAATTCACCTATCAACCTGCAAGTCTTTTTTTGGCTGTGGGAGGAAACCGGAGCACCCGGAGGAAACCCACGTAGACACAGGGAGAACTTGCAAACTCCACACAGGCAGTACCCAGAATTGAACCCGGGTCGCTGCAGCTATCTACATCCTCATTCTCTTGGGTGAAGACAGATGTGAAGTATTCATTCAACACCCTACCAATGTCCTCTGGCTCCACCCACAGATTTCCCCCTTGGTCCCCCTTGCTGGAAATACTCATCAGGTCTGGCAATATCTGGGGAGAGAGAAACAGAGTTAACGTTTCAGGTTGGAAAAGGTTGGAAGTGTAATAGTTTCTGAGCAAGTCAAAGGAGGAGGTGGAGAAGAAGAACAAAAGGGACAGTATGTATTAGAGCAGGGGGCAGGAGTGATTAAATGACAAAGATGTAATGGGACAAAGGCAAAGGGAGTGCTAATGGTTGTAGTGAAGGACAAAGCGTTAGTTCAAAGACAGTGTTAATGGCAGAATAATGAGCAGCTCTGTCCAAAAGCACAAATATGAAAAACAAGTTTAAGGCAGGCAACAAATAAAATAAAATAAAAAAAGGAAAAATTGTTGAACTCAGTGTTGAGTCCCGAAGGCTGTAGAGTGTCTAATTGGAAGTTGAGGTGCTCTTCCTTGAGTGAATGTCTCCGCTCAGTCCACAAGCATGTCCCCGAGCTTCCTGTTGTTTGCCATTTAATTCCCCACCCTGCTGTCATGCCCACATTTCTGTCCTCGGCCTGCTGCAGTGTTCCAGCGAACCTCAACCTCATCTTCCAATTAGGCACTGCACAGCCCTCTGGACTCAACATTGAGTTCACCAATTTCAGAGCATTGCTGGCTTTTTAAATTTTATTTTATTTTTTTAAGCATGTGCCTGTCTTAAACTTGTTTTTGCTTTGTACAGAGCCATGAACACTCTCTCTGGACTAATGCTTTGTCTTTTACTACAACTATTCGCATTCCCTTTGCCTTTGTTCCATGACATCTTTGTCATTTAATCTCTCCTGTCCTCCGTCCTATCATACACCTTCCCTTTTGTTCTTCTTCCCTCCTCCCCACTTTCACTTGCTCAAAGCCTATTATATTTCAAACCTTTGCCAGTTCTGATATAAGGTCACAGACCTGAAACGTTAACTGTTTCTCCCTCTGCAGATGCTGCCAGATCTGCTGAGTATTCCCAGCACTTTCTGTTAATCTTTTAAATGTTTTATTTGTCCTTAAAACATTCGCTACTTTAGGATGTTTCATTGTAATACTTAAGTCCACACATCAAAACTGGTATCTGTGTCGGCTGAGTGCCAATCAGTTCAACTGACCAGTCAGGCTTCGCAATTGCTCAGTCTCTGCTTTCGATATAACATCATCTTTCTGTGATGACCTAATGCAATTAACCGGGATGGAAGGAACTCTCTCTAAATAGGTTTGCTGATTTAAAGTTATTCTGTACCGACTCTGCTTAATATCTAAACCAGTATATTTCAAACAATTTTAAATTCTACTCTAATCTTATTAATAACACATCTCAAATTCCACAGTACCACCCCATAAGAAATCATCATCATGCATCATGAAGATGTCTGAAAGTTTTCCTTTATGCTACCAATAAAACATTGGGTGATCTGCTTTCAGTGGAACACAACCAATTTTCAGCAAAACAGATCTCACCGAAAAATACCACACCCTGGAACATTGTTTAGGCCATAGACCCATTTGTTTAGTTTCCATAGATTTCCTTTGCCTCTGCTACCTCTTAAGACGGTTCCAGAAACACTTCTCTCTGAAAGGTATCACCCTGCAGAAACGCATCTTTCACGTTGATTGATCTAAAATCCCATGAATATGTGGTCAAAAGATCTAAAAAAAATTTTAAGATTACTTTTCCAGTTATGGGAGATTCCACTCTAATATTTGTATCACCCAGTCGTTCTTCAAAACCCCTCGCAATGAACCTCACTTTAGCCTTGCAAGTTCCATCGGGAAGGACTTTTTCAGTACAAATCCATCTGTGTGACAAGGCTGGTTGACATTTATCTGGCACCTCAGAATAAACTCAGAACCTGGTCCAGAACCTTGCTGGGACATCATGGGGGACCACAGACTTCGCACTGGACAGTGGCCCTAGTTTGGACTGTTGTAGAAAACAGTTTTGTCTCATGGCCTGCAGCAGCCACTCAAGGATTGTGGACATGCAGCTAAATGCCACTCTGAGGACAGTGTCAGGGATGCTTAACTGCAGTCCAACTGAGTGGCTCCTGGTGCTCTCCCACATTGTCCCTCCTGCTTGCCATTTGCTGTGACACCATCATGTTGTGTGAGATGGAAAAAGTCATATGCAACATCGACCTTCCCACTCACAGAGACTTGGGAAACCCACCATGAAAGCGCTTAAAACCACACTAACCATTCTAAAAAACAGCAGCTAATATTCATGCAGCCTGCATCAACCCACTATCCAGATGGATGGAGTGGTGGGATGCATGCAGCATAAAGAACCAATACCTCATCACTGACCCAACAGCAGAGGTCCCTGGCTGACTTCAACTTCACTCGAAGGCAGTGGACAGCGCTCAACCGCATCGGCACAGGGCAAGAACAATGCAGAGACCTGCTCCATAAGAGGAAGATGAGGGACGACCTGAAGTGCGATTGTGGCTGTGAGTCCCACACCATGGAACACATCACATCAGACTGCCCACTGAGATCTGTTGTGGAAGGCACTTCCGTTCTCCACGCGGCAGGAGGCCATTGAATGGATTGTCAAACTAGACATCCCATTATAAGCTTTTCCCATCATATGAATGTAATAGCATTCCTTTTTTCTTTGCCTCTCTTGCTCATTTATCCTCAAGTTTATTGACAGCCGCCAAAACCTGACAATCTTGAGGACTCCTACTTTTAATTCTGTTACATGACTGTTGTGTGGCCTTTATTTCATTGTCTACTCTAATCAAGCTCCAGCTTCTACTTCCACTTTTACTACTGCAAGATCTCCCTCTTGCACTATTCCTTCTCCAGTTCATGATCATTTTATGACACAAAAGTCACTCCTGGACTCACTATCCCTACTTGCACTGCATTTTCTGACTTTCCACTCTTTCACCCTATTCTGCCAGTCGCTTCTTGGCCATCATCCTGAAGATTCAACCAATATTTAAACTTACCAGTAGCTTTTCCAACTCATCACACAACGTTGAACCGTTCACTAGACCCCTCTGGAATGTGTGTCACCCGAGAACCCACTCTGGGCATTGACCTATGGATGTGATAGCTCTGATATGTGTGTCATGATCACTCACATTACAACTATTCAGCACTTAACCTACCATATTCTGTTCCTCAGGACCCTCATCACAAAACACATGAGTATTTGATGTACAAAGTGCCCCATTTACTTCTGTCAGCTGCTCAGAGTCTGAGATTTTATAATTAGTTCCAATGAATCATGAGGAATGAACCTTAACAGTTTGATTGCCATGTTTCACAAGTACTGTTTTACTATCATGACCTTACTGGAGCCCTTCCTTTCCCTTTGCCCCTCTCTTTTATACTCTACCATTCTCCTGAACTGAACTCTATCTTGGATTTATGTTATACAATGCCTCAGTGCTCTATCAGTTCTCCGATACCTCAGCCATGACAAAAGCCTTTCTCCCTATGTGCAAAGCATTTAAATGTTCAGAAAAAACCACAATTAATTATAGTACCTTCTAGAGCAGGAGAACTATCACACAGAACAGAAGGTAATTTGGGGTGGCACCCATAGACTAGTTGGTAAGGATTAATTCCTCCAATCATCTGACAAGAATTCTATACATGAACAGCCCATGCCCGAGTGGTTGACAATCAATTGATCAATTTGTCAATCAAAGTTTTACACACCATGCCATCAATCACAGTATGATTTCTTTCAGAAAGACCATTGCTGAAAGGACTCTCAACTGCTGTATTCATGACAATGATATTCATATTCTCTGAACTCATCATTAGAGAATTTGCCTCCATTATCAGACAAAAGCTTTGCTGGTCTCTGAAGTCCAGTCCCTGACAATTTTTCCATAATTTTATTGACAATTTTTTTTTTACTATGTACATGGCAGATGGGAATATAATGTGAATAAGTGTGAAGTTATCCACTGGTAGAAAAAACAAAAATGCAGAGTATTTCCTAAATGGTGAGAGATTGGGAAGTGTTGATATCCAAAGGGACCTGGGTGTCCTTGTTCATGACTCACTAAAAGTGAGCATGCAGTTGCAGCAAGCAATTAGGAAGGCAAACGGTATGTTGGCCTTCTTCACAAGGGGTTTTGAGTACAGAAGCCTTGCTGCAATTGTATAGAGCCTTGGTGAGACTACACTTGGAGTATTGTGTACAGTTTTGGTGGTCTCATCTAAGGAAGGATATACTTGCCATAGAGGGAGTGCAATGGATGTTCCCCAGACGAATCCTTGGGATGGCAGGATTATCTGATGAGGAGAGATTGAGAAAACTGGGCCTTTATTCTCTAGAGTTTTGCAGAATGTGAGGTGATCTCATTGAAGCTTACAAAATTCTTACAGGGCGTGACAGTGTGGATGCGGATTGGATGTTTCCCATGGCTGGTAAGTTTAGAACAAAAGGACACAGTCTCAGAATAAGGGGCAGGCCATTTAACACTGAGATGAGGAGGAATTTCTTTACTCAGAGGGTGGTGCATCTGAGGAATTCTCTACCCCAGAGAGCTGTGGGAGCTCAGTCATTGTGTGTGTTTAAAGCAGAGATTGGCAGATTTCTAAATACAAATGACATAAGGAGATATGAGGATAGAGTGGAAAAAAGGCATTGAAGTGGATGATCAGCCATGATTGTATTAAATGGTGGAGCAAGCTCGATGGGCTGAATGTTCTACTCCTGCTCCTATGTTCCTATTAATGGAAAAATACGAATTCTCGTAGCCAGATCAATAAAATGTAAGATGAAAATATTTGTGTCTCTGCCCTATATCTTTAGATCCATGGCAACTACCTTGTTTAAGTCACATGCTAATGGGAGGCTTACAGTAGGACGTGACTGCATCCTCCAATACTTCTTACAAATTTCACAATTCTCATTAATCTCTTCTATGAGCCTTGTGTACTCTTCATCAACCACATGGGCATCTCCTGGCAGAAATTTTAACTGTTAACAAGTAGGGTGAGCAATTTGTCTATGTAACCTTTTAGTCAATTTGTTTTTTCTTTCCTATCCTCATCACCAAATAAAGGACAGCATTCCATTAGCCTTCTTTATTGCTTCCTGTACCTGTATACTAACCTTTTGTGACTCATGCACTAGAACACCGAGATCCCTCTGCACCTCAGAATTCCGCAGTCGTTCCCCATTTAAAAAATACTCTGCTTTTTTTATTCTTCCTGCCAAAGTGAACAAGTTCACATTTTCCCACATTATACTCCATCTGTGAGATTTTTGCCCATTGACTCAACCTATCTATATCGGTCTGCAACCTCCCTATGTCCTCTTCACAACATACTTTCCTACCTATCTTTGTGTCATCTGCAAATTTGGCTACCATGCCATCGCTCCCCTCATCTAAGTCATTGATATAAATTGTAAAAAGTTGAGGCCCCAGCACAGACCCCTGCGGGACTCCACTTGTCACATCCTGCCAATTAGAAAAGGCTCCATTTATGCATACTCTGTTTTCTGCCAGTCAGCCAATCTTCTATCCATGCTAATATGTTACCCACTACACCATGAACTCCTACTTTGCGCAATAACCTTTGATGTGGCACTTTGTCCAATGCCTTCTGGAAATCCAAGTACAGTACGTCAACGGGCTCCCCTTTATCTGCAACGCATGTTACTCCCTCAAAGAACTCCAATAAATTGGTTAAACATGATTTCCCTTTCAGAAAACCATGCTGACTATTCCCGATTACCTTGAGTTTTTCTAAGTGCCCAGCTATAGCCTCCTTAATGATCGATTCTAACACCTTCCCCAGGACAGACGTCAAGCTGACTGGCCTATAGTTACTTGTTTTGCACCCCCCCACTTCATGAATAGAGGGGTTATATTTGCACTTTCCAGTCTGATGGAACCTTTTCAGAATCTAGCAAATTTTGAAAAATTAACACCAACGCATCTTCTACCTCATTATCCACCTCTTTTAAGACCCTAGGATGAAGCCCATCAGGACCCGAGGACTTGTCAGCTCGCAGCACCATTAGTTTGGTCAGTACCGCTTCCCCGGTGATTGTAATTTCACCAAGTTCCTCTCTTCCTTCCACCTCCTGATTTACAGCTATTACTGGAATGCTTTTATATTCTCTTTGGTGAAGAGGGAAGCAAAATATTTGTTCATTTCATCCGCCATTTCCTTATTATCTACTATTAGTTCCCCATTCTCACTCCCTAGAGGACCAACACTCACTTTACTTACTCTTTTCCTTTTTAAATACCTGTAGAAACTCTTGCTATCTGTTTTTACATTTCTAGCTAGCTTCCTCTCATATTCTAATTTCATTCTCCTGATTAATCTTTTAGTCATTCACTGCTGTTCTTTATAGTCTGACCAATCAGCTGACCTGCCACTCATCTTTGCACAATTATGTGCTTTTTCCTTAAGTTTGATACTTTCCTTAACTTCTTTAGTTAACCACGGATGGTGGGTCCTCCCCTTTTCTTTATAGTAGCAATATACTTATTCTGAGTATTCTGAAATATCCTCTGAAATTTCTGCCACTGCTTCTCTATTGATCTATCTCCTAGCCTAGTAACCCAGTTCACTTCAGCTAGCTCAGCTTTCATGCCTACATAGTTGCCCTTATTTAAGTTTAAAATACTAGCCTTGGATCCACTCTTTCTTTCAAACTGGATGTAAAATTCAATCATATTGTGGTTGCTGCTACCTTGAGGTGTCTTTACTCTGAGGCCATTAATTAATCCTGTCACATTACACAATACCAAGTCTAATATAACCTACTCTCTGGTTGGTTCCAGAACGTGCTGCTCTAAGAAACCATCTTGAAAGCATTCTATGAACTCCTCATCCAGGCTTCTATTGCCAATCTGATTTTTCCAGTTTATATGTAGATTAAAATCACCCATGATCATTGCCGTCCCTTTATCACAAGCACCCAATATTTCTTCCTGGATACTTCCTCCTACATTGTGGTTACTGTTAGGGGGCCTGTAGACCACTCCCACTAGTGACTTCTTTCCCCTACTATTCCTCATCTCCACCTAAATTGATTCTACATCCTGATCTCCTGAACCAAGGTCATCTCTAACTATTGCACCAATGCCATCCTTGATTAACAGTGCTACCCCTCCATCTTTACCTAGCTTCCTATTCTTCTTGAATGCTATATGCTCCTCAAAATTGAGGACCCAATCCTTGTCATCCTGCAACCACGTCTCCGTAATGGCTATCAGATCGTATTTATTTACTTCAATGTGCGTCTACTTGGTTATGAATGCTACATGCATTCAGATACACAGCCTTTAGTTTTGTCTTTTTGTTATCTTTGTAACATCTAGTCTTGACTGTTCCTTCCTGCCATTCTCTGACCTTCATTTCCCATATTACTGTTCTACTCTCCTGCCTTGACCCTATCCACAGATTATTACCCTTGAGGTTCTGCTCTTCAATTTGTTGCCTAACTCCTCATACTGTCTAAGCAGAACCTCTTTCCTAGTCTTAACTATGTCGTTGGTACCGACATGGACCATGACAACGGGATCCTCCCCCTTCCACTCCCAAGTTTCTATCCAGCCCTGGGCAGATGTCCCGAACCCTGGCACCGGGCAGGCAGCACAGCCTTCTGGACTCGCGCTCTCGGCTGCACAGAACTGTGTCAATCCCGCTCGCTATACTATCCCTGACTACCACTACATTCCTTTTTGCTCCCCCCGCTTGAATGGCTTCCTGTACCACAGTGCCATGGCCAGTCTGCTCATCCACCTTGCAGACCTCACTTTCATCCACACAGGTTGAGAGTACCCCAAACCTGTTTCATAATTGTAAAATCTGAGGCTCCTCCACTACTGTCTGCTCGGTCCCTTTACCTGCCTCACTCACGGTCACATCCCCCTGTCCCTCACTGCAGACCAAAACAGATGACCCTGTTCTAAGAGGTGTGATCGTTCTCCAGAGCAATGTGTCCAGGTATTTGTCCCCCTCCCTTATGTTGCGCGGTGTTTGCAGTTCAGCTTCCAGATCAGTAATCCCGATCCCGAATTCCTCTAGCTGCTTACACTCTCTGTAGTTGTGTTTGTCCTGGATCGCCTTGGCATCCGGGAGCTCCCACATACCACAGCTGCAACATAAGCCCTGTCCTGCCATTGTTACTTATGCTATTAGTTAATTTACTTTAATTAATTTCTTAATTAACTTGGAATAATTCCTATGTATTGTAGAATTTACTGTGTTTATTAAATGCTAAAACCACCTTCAACAAAAGTTATACTTTTCTTGATTACACAAATATGTAGACCTTCCTACTGGCAATAGACCTTACCAATGCTAATAAAGCTTACTACTATTAGTAAACCTTACAAATACTCATACACCCGAATTATACTTAATACAGTTTAAAGGGATCAAAGGATATGGGGTGAAAGCGGGAACAGGTTACTGAGTTGGATGATCAGTCATGATCATAATGAATGGCGGGGCAGGCTCGAAGGGCCGAAGGGCCTCCTCCTCCTATTTTCTATGTTTCACCTGATGCCATTAATACATGTCCAACACTCTGATGAGAAACATCAGGTTTTGTTAAGGGAATACAGTAATGTCCTGACTGGGTAAACTGCAGATCATCTAATTTCCCCCCCAAAAATTTACCATATCATAGTCCATGTCAAGTTTCATTTGTGCCTTTTTCAAGGAAAGTTTACTCAACTGCAAAAGTATCTCACGAGAGACGACATCCGAACTTAGAAAATGGCTTACTCCAGATATTTTACGTGGAATTGCAAGTCTGTTTAGTAACCTCAATGCATTTTCATTGCCAAACTTAGAGCAAGTGGGAATTTTATATTCCTTAACCTTGTGTCGATCCTCACTACTTAGTGAATCAAGGTCACATTTTAACCAATCTATCCGACATAAATTGAAGTACATGTACAGTCTAATACTGCACAATTTTAAAGGAGTACTCGACTAATACATTCATTGGAAGATTACAACTCTTTGTGACCAGTATAATTAGAGAGCAATTGTACCCTGATGATTTGAACTTGCTTTCTACCTTTTTTAAACTGGCCACTTGTATTTTAGTTTTATGTCTGAAAAAGAAGTCATGGTTTCCAACCTCTAACTTGAGGCAACCATCCTCTGCTACTATTTCACAACTCAGATAGCCAGGTGGTGAAATGATAGAACACTGGAGCCGAGTCTATTCACTTACAAGCTTTTATTTACAGAGACATACCTTACATACCATGCACCTTCAACCATCAACTCCTACATACATATGATCAAAGGTGAGACCCCAGTTAATACCGAGTACATGAATACAATTAACACCCAATTGATCTACAATTAGCAGGCATGTTTTGGATAAATTGCAAGCGTATTGTTTGCAGAGAAAACACGAAAAGTTGTTGAAGTCGTTCAAGTAGGCAGCTCACCACCACCTTCTCAAAGGCAATTAGGGAAGGGCAATAAATGCTGGCCTGGCCAGCGATGCCCACATCCCATGAACAAATAATAAAAAAAGTAGGGTGCTCTTTGCCCGACAGATATTCTCAGCGAGCTGTCACACAGTGTGAAGCGACTGACACTAAGATAGAAGCAGAAAATTACAACAAGACATGGACAAGACATTGACAGATAAACCCACTCATTGCCCGTGCCCTTCAGTATCCCATCGAGTCTAATCTGACTCTCCCCCTCACCCTTCAATATCCCACCCAGTCTAATCCCACTCTCCCCCTCACTCCCCACACCCTTTAATATCCCACCGAGTCTAATCCCACTCTCCCCCTCACCTTTTAATATCCCACCCATCTAATCCCACTCTCCCCCTCACTCCCCACACCCTTTAATATCCCACCGAGTCTAATCCCACTCTCCCCCTCACCTTTTAATATCCCACCCAGTCTAATCCCACTCTCCCCCTCACTCCCCACACCCTTTAATATCCCACCGAGTCTAATCCCACTCTCCCCCTCACCTTTTAATATCCCACCCAGTCTAATCCCACTCTCCCCCTCACTCCCCACACCCTTTAATATCCCACCGAGTCTAATCCCACTCACCCCCTCACTCCCCACACCCTTTAATATCCCACCGAGTCTAATCTATTCTCCCCCTCACTCCCCACACCCTTTAATATCCCACCGAGTCTAATCCCACTCACCCCCTCACTCCCCACACCCTTTAATATCCCACCGAGTCTAATCTATTCTCCCCCTCACTCCCCACACCCTTTAATATCCCACCCTATCTAATCCCGCTCTCCCCCTCATCTTTTAATATCCCACCCATCTAATCCCACTCTCCCCCTCACTCCCCACACCCTTTAATATCCCACCGAGTCTAATCCCACTCACCCCCTCACTCCCCACACCCTTTAATATCCCACCGAGTCTAATCTATTCTCCCCCTAACTCCCCACACCTTTTAATATCCCACAGAGTCTAATTCCACTCTCCCCCTTCCTCCCCACTCCCTTTAATATCCCACCCAGTCGAATCCCACTCACCCTCCCCGTACCCTTTAATATCCCACCCAGTCTAATCCCACTCTCCACCCTCACTCCCCACACCCTTTCATATCCCTCCCTTCCAATCCCACGCTCCCACTCACTATCCACTCCCTTTAATATCCAACCCAGTTTCATCCCCCTGTCCCCCTCACTCCCCACACCCTTTAATATCACACCCAGCTAATCCCACTCCCCTCCTCACTCACCACACCCTTTAATATCCCACCCAGTCGAATACCACTCTCCTCCTCACTCCCCACACACTTTAATCTCCTACCCAGTCTAATCCCACTCTCCTGCTCTCTCCCAACACCCTTTAAAATCCCACCCAGTCGAATCCCACTCTCCCCCTCACTCCCCACAGCCTTTAATATCCCACCCAGTCTAATCCCACTCTCCCTCTCACTCCCCATACACTTCAATATCCCACCCAGTCTAATCCCACTATCCCCCTCACTCCCCACACCCTTTAATATCCCACCCAGTCTAATCCCACTCTCCACACCCTTTAATATCCCACCCAGTCTAACCCCACTCTCCCCCTCACTCCCCACACCCTTTAATATCCCACCCAGTCTAATCCCACTCGCCCGCTCACTCCCCACACCCTTTAATATCCCACCCAATCTAATCCCACTCTCCCTCTCACTCCCCACACCCTTTAATATCCCACCCAGTCTAATCCCACTCTCCTGCTCACTCCCAGCACCCTTTAATATCCCACCCAGTCTAATCCCAGTCTCCCCCTCACTCCCCACACCCTTTAATATCCCACCCAGTCTAATCCCACTCTCCCCCTCACTCCCCACACCCTTTAATATCCCACCCAGTTTAATCCCACTCTCCCCCTCACTCCCCACATCCTTTAATATCCCACCCAGTCTAATCCCACTCTCCCTCTCACTCCCCACACCCTTTAATATCCCACCCAGTCTAATCCCACTCTCCCCCTCACTCCCCACACCCTTTAATATCCCACCCAGTTTAATCCCACTCTCCCCCTCACTCCCCACACCCTTTAATATCCCACCCAGTCTAATCCCACTCTCCCGCTCACTCCCAACACCCTTTAATATCCCACCCAGTCTAATCTCACTCTCCCCCTATCTGCCAACACCATTTAATATCCCACCCAGTCTAATCCCACTCTCCTGCTCACTCCCCACACCCTTTAATATCCCACCCTATCTAATCCCGCTCTCCCCCTAACTCCCCACACCTTTTAATATCCCACAGAGTCTAATTCCACTCTCCCCCTTCCTCCCCACTCCCTTTAATATCCCACCCAGTCGAATCCCACTTACCCTCCCCGTACCCTTTAATATCCCACCCAGTCTAATCCCACTCTCCACCCTCACTCCCCACACCCTTTCATATCCCTCCCTTCCAATCCCACGCTCCCACTCACTATCCACTCCCTTTAATATCCAACCCAGTTTCATCCCCCTGTCCCCCTCACTCCCCACACCCTTTAATATCGCACCCAGTCGAATCCCACTCCCCTCCTCACTCACCACTCCCTTTAATATCCCACCCAGTCTAATCCCACTCTCCTCCTCATGCCCCACACCCTTTAATCTCCCACCCAGTCTAATCCCACTCTCCTGCTCACTCCCAACACCCTTTAAAATCCCACCCAGTCTAATCCCACTCTCCCCCTCATTCCCCACAGCCTTTAATCTCCCACCCAGTCTAATCCCACTCTCCTGCTCACTCCCAACACCCTTTAAAATCCCACCCAGTCTAATCCCACTCTCCTGCTCATGCCCCACACCCTTTAATCTCCCACCCAGTCTAATCCCACTCTCCTGCTCACTCCCAACACCCTTTAAAATCCCACCCAGTCGAATCCCACTCTCCCCCTCATTCCCCACAGCCTTTAATATCCCACCCAGTCTAATCCCACTCTCCACACCCTTTAATATCCCACCCAGTCTAATCCCACTCTCCCCCTCACTCCCCACACCCTTTAATATCCCACCCAGTCTAATCCCACTCTCCCCTTCATTCTCCACACCCTTTAATATCCCACCCAGTCTAACCCCACTCTCCCCTTCACTCCCCACACCCTTTAATATCCCACCCAGTCTAATCCCACTCTCCCTCTCACACCCCACACCCTTTAATATCCCACCCAGTCTAATCCCACTCTCCTGCTCACTCCCAGCACCCTTTAATATCCCGCCCAGTCTAATCCCACTCTCCCCATCACTCTCCACTCCCTTTAATATCCCACCCAGTCTAATCCCAGTCTCCCCCTCACTCCCCACACCCTTTAATATCCCACCCAGTCTAATCCCACTCTCCCCCTCACTCCCCACACCCTTTAATATCCCACCCAGTTTAATCCCACTCTCCCCCTCACTCCCCACACCCTTTAATATCCCACCCAGTCTAATCCCACTCTCCCTCTCACTCCCCACACCCTTTAATATCCCACCCAGTCTAATCCCACTCTCCCCCTATCTGCCAACACCATTTAATATCCCACCCAGTCTAATCCCACTCTCCCTCTCACTCCCCACACACTTTAATATCCCACCCAGTCTAATCCCACTCTTCTGCTCACTCCCAACACCCTTTAATATCCCACCCAGCCTAATCCCGTTCTCCCAAGCACTTTTCATAACTTCTTTTATAACTTCTTTCAGGGAACTGTCAGTCCATCTGAAAACGATTCCCATGGAACAATGGACAAGGGTGTGAGTGCTTTTATGTGTGAGATGACTTGCTAAAGATGTTAACTGAAGTTTTGCATCACTTGTATTCTCCTGGCAAGTGTCGTTTGGGTTTATTTTAAATGTTTTTTCACGCTCTCATTAATTGTGGTTGACGATTGTGCCAGTTCACTGCAATCAGGAGCCTCGCACCACCCCGCCCCAGCCCAAACATGTGCCAGCTCAGATTTCAGTTCCTTTTTTTATTTACATCTATCTTACCCTTTTAAAAATTGCATAAAAATTACTGCAAAGAGGAAGCATTCTTCAGAGACCTGGTGCGCTCATTGTTCCACCGCGGGAGCTAACTGTTTGTAAATAGATAAGAGAAGGGGATATATCTCAGTGCTCAGGACTGGACACTGTCCATGTACAGTGTCCCTCTGTACTTGTGAAGAATGCCTCGGACAATCACTTTTTGAAATGTTTAATCATTGTTGTACAAAATACATGCAGATATTTATCTAAAGCATCAGTTATGGCTCAGTGGGAAGCAAACTTAACCTTGAATCAGAAGGTCATGGCTTCATTCTCACTTCAGACACTTGAGCACAAAGTCCAGCATGGCACTACCAGGATAGTACTGGGGGAGTGCTGCACTGTCAGAGGGTCAGTACTGAGGGAGTGCTGCACTGTCAGTGGGTCAGTACTGAGGGAGTGCTGCACTGTCAGAGGGTCAGTACTGAGGGAGTGCTGCACTGTCGGGGGGTCAGTACTAAGGGAATGCTGCACTGTCAGAGGGTCAGTACTGAGGGAGTGCTGCACTGTCAGAGGGTCAGTACTGAGGGAGTGCTGCACTCAGTGGGTCAGTACTGAGGGAGTGCTGCACTGTCAGTGGGTCAGAACTGAGGGAGTGCTGCACTGTCAGTGGGTCAGACCTGAGGGAGTGCTGCACTGTCAGAGGGTCAGTACTGAGGGAGTGCTGCACTGTCAGAGGGTCAGTACTGAGAGAGTGCTGCACTGTCGGAGGGTCAGTACTGAGGGAGTGCTGCGCTGTCGGAGGGTCAGTACTGAGGGAGCGCTGCACTGACAGAGGGTCAGTACTGAGGGAACACTGCACTGTCGGATGGTCAGTACTGAGGGAGTGCTGCGCTGTCGGAGGGTCAGTACTGAGGGAGCGCTGCACTGTCGGAGGGTCACCACTGAGAGAGTGCTGCACTGTCGTAGGGTCAGCACTGAGGAAGTGCTGCACTGTCGTAGGGTCAGTACTGAGGAAGTGCCGCACTGTAGAGGGACAGTACTGAGGAAGTGCCGCACTGTAGAGGGACAGTTCTGAGGGTGTGCTGCACTGTCGGAGGGTCAGTACTGAGGGTGTGCTGCACTGTCAGAGGTCAGTACTGAAGGCGCGCTGCACTGTCAGAGGGTCAGTACTGAGGGAGCGCTGCACTGTCAGAGGGTCAGTACTGAGGGAGTGCTACACTGTCAGATGGTCAGTACTGAGGGAGTGCTGCACTGTCGGAGGGTCAGTACTGAGGGAGTGCTACACTGTCAGAGGGTCAGTACTGAGGGAGCGCTACACTGTCAGAGGGTCAGTACTGAGGGAGTGCTGCACTGTCGGAGGGTCAGTACTGAGGGAGCGCTACACTGTCAGAGGTCAGTACTGAAGGCGCGCTGCACTGTCAGAGGGTCAGTACTGAGGGAGCGCTGCACTGTCAGAGGGTCAGTACTGAGGGAGTGCTACACTGTCAGATGGTCAGTACTGAGGGAGTGCTGCACTGTCGGAGGGTCAGTACTGAGGGAGTGCTACACTGTCAGAGGGTCAGTACTGAGGGAGCGCTACACTGTCAGAGGGTCAGTACTGAGGGAGTGCTGCACTGTCGGAGGGTCAGTACTGAGGGAGCGCTACACTGTCAGAGGGTCAGTACTGAGAGAGCGCTACACTGTCAGAGGGTCAGTACTGAGGGAGTGCTGCACTGTCGGAGGGTCAGTACTGAGGGAGCGCTACACTGTCAGAGGGTCAGTACTGAGGGAGTGCTACACTGTCAGAGGGTCAGTACTGAGGGAGTGCTGCACCGTCGGACGGTCACTACTGAGGGAGTGCTGCACCATCGGAGGGTCCGTACTGAGGGAGTGCTGCACTGTCGGAGGGTCAGTACTGAGGGAGCGCTACACTGTCAGAGGGTCAGTACTGAGGGAGCGCTACACTGTCAGAGGCTCAGTACTGAGGGAGTGCTGCACTGTCGGAGGGTCAGTACTGAGGGAGCGCTACACGGTCAGAGGGTCAGTACTGAGGGAGTGCTGCACTGTCAGAGGGTCAGTACTGAGGGAGTGCTACACTGTCAGAGGCTCAGTACTGAGGGAGTGCTGCACTGTCGGAGGGTCAGTACTGAGGGAGAGCTGCACTGTCAGAGGGTCAGTACTGAGGGATTGCTGCACTGTCGGAGGTTCAGTACTGAGGGACTGCTGCACTGTCAGAGGGTCAGTACTGAGAGTGTGCTACACTGTCGGAGTGTCAGTCTTGAGGGAGCGCCGCACTGTTGTAGGGTCAGTACTGAGGAGGAGATGCACTTTCGGGTGGTCGGTGCTGAGGGAGCGCTGCACCATTGGAGGGTCAGTACTGAGGGTGCGCTGCTCTGTCAGAGGGTCAGTACTGACGGAGTGCTGCACTGTCAGAGGATCAGTACTGATGGAGTGCTGCACCGTCGGAGGGTCAGTACTGAGGGAGCGCTGCACCATTGGAGGGTCACTACTGAGGGAGTGCTGCACTGTCAGAGGGTCAGTACTGAGGGAGTGCTGCACTGTCGGAGGGTCATTATTGACAGAGTGCTGCACTGTCGGAGGGTCAGTACTGAGGGAGCGCTGTACTGTCAGAGGGTCTGTACTGAGGACACACTTGACTATCGGAGGGTCAGTACCGAGGGACCACTGCACTTTCGGAGGGTCAGTACTGAGCTGGTGCTGCACTTTCGGCTGGTCGGCTCTGAGGGAACGCTGCACAGTCCAAGGGGGAGTATTGAGGGAGTGCTGCAATATCGGAAGGCTAGCACTGAGGGTGCACTGCACCCTCAGAGGGTCAGTACTGAGGGAGTGCTGCATTGTTGTAGGGACATTTCTGAGTGTGCTGTGGAGTCGCAGGGAGTACTGCGCTGTTTATGTTGCTGTCTTTCAGCTGAGACAGTAAACAGACGCCCCATCTGCCCTCTCAGGTGGAAGTAAAAGACCCCACTGACAATATTCTGAGTAAAGTAGTGAAGAAAGAAGATTCCCCAGTATCGTGGCCAATAATTTTCCCTTAACGAACATTATTAAAACAGATAAACTGCTGATTAATATCATTACTGATTGTGAGATCCTGCTCTGTGTAAATTGGCTACTGCGTTTCCTACATTACAACAGTATCTCATTGGCTATGGAGTGCTTTTGGGTGTCAAGCCAGTCTTTCTTCGATATTTTTCTTTGAATAATATGTACATCTTGTGTATGCATGAACTTGTTGTATAATTGCCCTAATTACTTACATCTATTATAGAATTTCCATCACGCCTGCCTGTCACTATGCTTGTCACACTATACTGCCCTGCCTTCCTGTCACCTCACCCTGTCACCTCTCCCTGTCACCTCACCCTGTCACCTCACCCTGTCACCTCACCCTGTCACCTCTCCCTGTCACCTCTCCCTGTCACCTCACCCTGTCACCTCACCCTGTCACCTCTCCCTGTCACCTCACCCTGTCACCTCACCCTGTCACCTCTCCCTGTCACCTCACCCTGTCACCTCACCCTGTCACCTCACCCTATCACCTCACCCTGTCACCTCTCCCTGTCACCTCACCCTGTCACCTCACCCTGTCACCTCTCCCTGTCACCTCTCCCTGTCACCTCACCCTGTCACCTCACCCTGTCACCTCTCCCTGTCACCTCTCCCTGTCACCTCTCCCTGTCACCTCTCCCTGTCACCTCTCCCTGTCACCTCACCCTGTCACCTCACCCTGTCACCTCACCCTGTCACCTCTCCCTGTCACCTCACCCTGTCACCTCACCCTGTCACCTCTCCCTGTCACCTCTCCCTGTCACCTCTCCCTGTCACCTCACCCTGTCACCTCACCCTGTCACCTCACCCTGTCACCTCACCCTGTCACCTCTCCCTGTCACCTCACCCTGTCACCTCACCCTGTCATATCTGCCTGTTTCGCCTGCCTGTCAACTTGAGTATAATTGGGTGATCTGGAATGCGCTGACTGAATAGGTGGAGGAAGCAGGTTCAATAGTAACTTTCAAAAGAGAATTTGGTGAATACTTGAAAAGAAAAATTGGGACTAATTGAATAGCTCTTCCAAAGAACTGGCACAGGGTATGATGGGCTGAATGGTCTCTTGTGCCTTGAGATTCTGTGATCTCCCTTTCGCTTCTACCAACTCCCACCCCTAACCAACATCTTCATCACTGAGCACTGGATCCTAAATGTCAATTTCTCCGTTATAACCATGACCTGCATCTCAAAGGCACTCATAACCTGCCAGCTCATCGTACGAGTAAGATCCTGACCCATACCCACCTCATTGCACTACCTGCGCTGACACACAGCATCAGCCCCACGCAAAACAACAGCAGGTGAACTGGCTGCCAGACGTCATACATCCAAATCCAATCAATCAATGATGATGGTATCAGTGGGCTATTAGCAGAACAGGGCTGTGAAAACTGCTGGGTAAAAACACAACTGGTTTACTCAGATCTGACAGTGTCAGGAGCTTCTGTCTTCTACACATGACCCCTAATCCAAACTATATCGTTCACTCTTATAGTCACCTGAGGTGTCCCATCACTGTTCAGGGTAACCAGGGATGGGCAATAAATGAAACCTTGTCACTGCCACTCACATCTCCAGTATAAATATTCAAAAAAATTACTCAATGTCAATATTTTAAAGATCTTTCTGCTTGATGGACACCCAGAAAATACTGGCTTCACTCTTGAAGACCATGGGCCCTTCGTGTTGCCAGAGTCTAGTTTGAAACGACAGCGGGGTATTGGGAATTATTGGAGGTTTGTGTGTCCTGCAGGCAGTGGGTGACTTTGTTCGAGGAATTGGGTCTTGGCTCTGCTCTCTGGAAATCTCTTCTACTTCTAGGAAAAAGCAAGTATGTGGGGTTATTGGGTCAACATGGAGAAGAAGGTGTTTTATCAAAGGTATCCCGAACCTTGCAGTCTCATTCCCTTCGACTCAATGCTGCTCCTGTCAACTGTGCTGAGGCTGGTGAAGGAGATTGGAACAGTGTCCTTAGAATTAGAGTTAGGCCATTCAGGAAGCACTCCTTCAGACAGGTGTGTGGAAGTCTGGAACTTTACCCCACAAAAGGCTGTGGAAGTCTGGGGATCAATCAGAGCTTTGACTGGGATTGATTACATTTTGTTGGATAAAGGCATCAAGGGATATGAAACATCAGTGATAAATAGAGTTAAGATATATTCATCCATGATTATTTTGAATGGTGGAACAGGCTCGAAGGGCTGAATGGCCTCCTCCTGTTCCTATGGTCAGCACAGCACCATGGTGAAGTTGGAGTTTAGTCACAGGGTTGGGGATCTGGGGAGGTGGTTGATTGCAAGCTGACTGTTTGATGATATCCCTTTTTTCAGGCAGGTAAGAAGACCCTGGATGAAAGGCGATCAAGCCTAGATGCAGAGATAGACTCACTGACCAGCATCTTGGCCGACCTGGAGAGCAGCTCACCATACCAGCCCCGCCCACGGCAGGTAAGGCGTTTGCCAGACTAGCTGCTTAATCCAGTGGTGAATGTTAGAATACGGTCAGCGCAGATAACAAATGCTTTTGTGTAATTCAGGCACATGGTGCACTGAGATTTATTCATCGTCCTGAATTCAAAGCAAGCAGGTATTGAATATTACTAAGAGGTTCCCCAGGGCACCTTTCCCACTCCTCAGTAATTACCTGTTCAGGAGAAAAGTAGGATTTGGCTGAGCTAGAGGATTTGGCGAGAAACTAGGCTGGCAACAGAGAACTGGAAGTAACACAGGCAGCTAGTTAGATAAACAGGCAGGGTCCTTGTACTGGCACTTTAACAACCGGCTGCTGGAGGATGAGCGATTCCAAGACTCATTCCCTCAATTCTGGGCCGACTGGAGAAGGAAGCAGGGGTCCTTTCCCTCCTTGAGGCTATGGTGGGATGTGGGCAAAACTCACATCCGTGTCTTCTGTCAGGAGTGCGTGAAGGGGTCGACCAAGAGTTGGGAAGCCAAGATTGGGCACCTGGAGAGGGAGGTGCTCGACTTGGAGTCCCGCCTTGGTCACGCCGTCGTGGACCTGGCCCTGTGACAGGCATACAAAGAGAAGGGCGCGCTGAGGGACCTGCAGCTCATAGGGTCCCGAGGCGCGTACGTGAGGTCATGGATCCAGATCCTGGAAGATTTGGTCCGCGCCTCACCCTTCTTCTACTCGCTGAAAAATGGCGGGGGGTCCGTAAACAGCTTGTTGAGCTGCTGGCTGACGACGGATCCTCCATCACGGATCAGGAGGGAATGGCCCTCTTGGTCCGCACCTATTACGGCACATTGTTCTCTCCAGGTCCGTCCAGCGAGGACGCATGCAGAGTCTTGTGGGAGGACCTGCCAAAGGTCAGCCTGGAGGGTGCCAAAGGACTGGAGGCTCCACTCACGTTGGCGGAGCTGACTGACGCCCTCCACCAGCTCTCGAGGGGCAGATCAGGGGGGGCTGGACAGGCTAGTTCCTCAGGGCGTTCCGGAATGTCCTAGGGGACTATTATGCGCAGATCCTAGGGGAAAGACTGGCGGCCGGGGAGGTGCCCCTCTCGTGGCACAGGGCAGTAATCATCCTGCCGCCTAAGAAGGGTGATCTACGCTTGTTTAGGAACTGGCATCCGGTCTCCCTCCTCAGCACGGATTATCAGATCTTTGCCCAGGCTATGTCTACCCACCTGGGCTCTGTGCTGGCCCACATGATCCACCCTGAACAGTTTATCCAGTCCCGGGCCGGTCCATCCAGGATAACATCCACCTGGTCCGGGACCTGATCCATCTTTCCCAGAGGACTGGTCTGTCGGTCGCCTTTCTCTCCCCCGATCAGGAGAAGGCGTTCGACAGGGTGGATCACAGATATCTTTTTGGGACTCTGTGCGCATTTGGACTCGGGCTGCATTTTGTGGTCCGAATCCGACTTTTATACTCTGCCGCAGAGTTTCTGGTCAAAGTTAACGGGTCCTTGATGGCGCCCCTTCGCTTTGGGAGAGGAGTACATCTGGGATGCCCCATGTCTGGCCATTATATACCATCTGTGTAGAGCCATTCCTGTGCCTGCTTCACAGGAAGTCGACAGGTTTGGCTCTGCGTGAGCCGGCCATGCGGGTCGTCCTCTCAGCTTTCGCCGACAAAGTGCTCCTTATGGTCACAAATCCCGTTGACTTGCGGAGGATACACGAGTGCCAGCAAACCTTTTCCACTGTGTCCTCCGCGAGGATCAATTGGGAGAAATATTCCAGATTCCTGGTGGGTCAGTGGTGGATTGACTCCTTGCCGGATGAGTTAACAAAAAAGAAGAAAAAAAACGGGGTTAGATGCAGAGTAAAGCTGCCTTGCTCTAATGTGATTATTTGTCTTGTCATCTGAAATTAATATTGCATCTGATTGTAAGATGGGTGAAGAAGTAAAGCTGGAGATGGTTGAAAATTACCTGATTAAACTGATCTAATATTTGAAGAGGGAGTCTAAATAAATCTCATAGTGTGTACCGTGTTTTAAAGATGCCACTTAGGATATTGCTGGATTATTTTGACCATGGTCCAGATAATTAAACACTTTATTAGGACATTTACCTCCCACTGTGTTTTTAAACGTTTAGTTATCTGAGGCCTCTTCACTCAGTGAGTGGTAATTGCTGGAATCTTTTGTGTCTTTGCTCTGATGTGTGTGGTCTCCAGGTAACTGAGTGTGTTGACAGAAACAATTCTGCTCCATTTGAGCAGGAAGTGTGCAGTGTTTACTGCAGCCATGTATTCTGGTGTGAGTCATTGCCTCAGCATTACTGTGCTCGTTACAGATCTCATCTCAATCTTTCAAATTACTGATAAGCAGCTGTCTCTGAGGTCGTTAAAAAGTTTTATTGTATGGAAAATTGCGAGCACTTTGCTAACTAAGTGAGAGAAATGCTTTGCAAACTGATGTTTCACCCCCTCTAATCGATCCCACCTCCCCTGGCCTCCAGCATCTCCTACTTATTCTTCACGAGTATCCGCAGTATGTCTGGCTGGTCGACAGCAGGAGTTGGGGTGGGGTGGGGGCTGCGAGTTAATGGGGGTTAGGTGGGAGATTAAAGGGGGGATGCATGATGGTGACCCTGATCCTGTCCTTTCCCCAGTACCCACAGGCAGGCACTTACATAGATACATAGAGAGACACAGCACTGAAACAGGCCCTTCGGCCCACCGAGTCTGTGCCGACCGTCAACCACCCATTTATACTAATCCTACATTAATCCCATATTCCCGACATCATCCCCACCTTTCCTCAATTCTCCTACCACCTACAATTTGCAATGGCCAATTTACCTATCAACCTGCAAGTCTTTGGCTGCGGGAGGAAACCGGAGCACCCGGAGGAAACCCACGCAGTCACAGGGAGAACTTGCAAACTCCACACAGGCAGTACCCAGAATCGAACCCGGTTCGCTGGAGCTGTGAGGCTGCGGTGCTAAACACTGTGCCGCCCACTTTTCAGGAGATGGCACTGGATGGAAATTGGGCGAGGAGGGGGATCTCCCTTTCACCTGATATTGAGGGGATTTGGAGCCTGTAAGGACACAGAATTAGCGAGCTGACCCATGTTCCAGACCCTCACTGGCGGTAACTGAGTACACCTGCCCAAATATGGACATGTCATGGGATGGGTGTCACTGCCACTGAAAGAAACATGTATTACTGGATTGAGATTTGCACTGTCAGGTAATTTAAATCAACCCCAAGGCTGATTGATCGCACTGCCACACCCTGCTCTCCTCTTCAGCTGCCCCTCTCTTGCTCTGCTATCTATTCCACCCCACATGCATGAGGGCAGGGTGTGCACCAAACATATTATAATGAGGTTGGCCCGGGGAACTCAGGTTGGGCCAACTGGCCTTGAACATTGGAGCAATGCTGCTGTAGCTATGACTGTTCTTAGTTACCTGACTCGTGGGTCAAACTGAGTAGTTAGTTCGAGGAGTTGATTTTTTTTTTTGCTCATTGCTACCTTGGTACAATTCCTCATCTCGGAATCCAACTGGAAGCATGAATCCTTCTGGGAACAGCTTGGCAAAACCTGGGCATCTGTTAGTGATTGCCAGTAGCATTTGTTTTCACTTTAATTATTCTGTGTTCCAATCGCTAATGAGTTTCGGTGAATATTTTGCTCCCCAACCTACATTAAATGCAGTTGTTGGTGTTATCTTTGTGCTGTGGCTGCTCTTTATTGCTCACTCAAATTAAATTTGAAGACAGAATGTGGGAGATTTCAGAGAGTGAAATTTGGACGGATTTTATAAAGGGTGGGAATCTGCTGCAAATGATTATTCGCCAGGTGACTGCCTCGGAAAAGAGGAACAGAACCAGCCGTGTTTCAGTGGGTGGCACTCAGAGTGAGTACTGAGGGAGTGCTGCACTGTCGGATGGTCAGTCCTGAGGGAGTGCTGCACTGTCGGAGGGTCAGTACTGAGGGAGTGCTGCCCTGTCGGAGGGTCAGTCCTGAGGGAGTGCTGCACTGTCGGAGGGTCAGTACTGAGGGAGTGCTGCACTGTCGGAACGTCAGTACTGAGGGAGTGCTGCACTGTCGGAGGGTCAGTACTGAGGGAGTGCTGCACTGTCGGAGGGTCAGTACTGACTGAGTGCTGCACTGTCGGAGGGTCAGTACTGACTGAGTGCTGCACTGTCGGAGGGTCAGTACTGAGGGAGTGCTGCACTGTCGAAGGGTCAGTACTGAGGGAGCGCTGCACTGTCGGAGGGTCAATACTGAGGGAGCGCTGCACTGTCGGAAGGTCAAAGGTCAGTACTGAGGAAGCGCTGCACTGTCGGAGGGTCAGTACTGAGGGAGCGCTGCACTGTCGGAGGGTCAGTACTGAGGGAATGCTGCACTGTCGGAGGTTCAGTACTGACTGAGTGCTGCACTGTCGGAGGGTCAGTACTGAGGGAGTGCTGCACTGTCGGAGGGTCAGTACTGAGGGAGCGCTGCACTGTCGGAGGGTCAATACTGAGGGAGCGCTGCACTGTCGGAGGGTCAGTACTGAGAGAGCGCTGCACTGTCAGAGGGTCAGTACTGAGGGAGCGCTGCACTGTCGGAGGGTCAGTACTGAGGGAGTGCTGCAGTGCCGGAGGGTCAGTACTGAGGGAGTGCTACACTGTCGGAGGGTCAGTACTGAGGGAGTGCTGCACTGCCGGAGGGTCAGTACTGAGGGAGTGCTGCACTGCCGGAGGGTCAGTACTGAGGGAGTGCTGCACTGTCGGAGGGTCAGTACTGAGGGAGTGCTGCACTGTCGGAGGGTCAGTACTGAGGGAGTGCTGCGCTGTCGGAGGGTCAGTACTGAGGGAGCGCTGCACTGTCGGAGGGTCAGTACTGACTGAGTGCTGCACTGTCGGAGGGTCAGTACTGAGGGAGTGCTGCACTGTCGGAGGGTCAGTACTGAGGGAATGCTGCACTGTCGGAGGGTCAGTACTGAGGGAGCGCTGCACTGTCGGAGGGTCAATACTGAGGGAGCGCTGCACTGTCGGAAGGTCAAAGGTCAGTACTGAGGAAGCGCTGCACTGTCGGAGGGTCAGTACTGAGGGAGCGCTGCACTGTCAGAGGATCAGTACTGAGGGAGCGCTGCACTGTCGGAGGGTCAGTACTGAGGGAGTGCTGCACTGCCGGAGGGTCAGTACTGAGGGAGTGCTGCACTGTCGGAGGGTCAGTACTGAGGGAATGCTGCACTGTCGGAGGTTCGGTACTGACTGAGTGCTGCACTGTCGGAGGGTCAGTACTGAGGGAGTGCTGCACTGTCGGAGGGTCAGTACTGAGGGAGCGCTGCACTGTCGGAGGGTCAGTACTGAGGGAGCGCTGCACTGTCGGAGGGTCAGTACTGAGGGAGCGCTGCACTGTCGGAGGGTCAGTACTGAGGGAGCGCTGCACTGTCGGAGGGTCAGTACTGAGGGAGTGCTGCACTGCCGGAGGGTCAGTACTGAGGGAGTGCTACACTGTCGGAGGGTCAGTACTGAGGGAGTGCTGCACTGCCGGAGGGTCAGTACTGAGGGAGTGCTGCACTGTCGGAGGGTCAGTACTGAGGGAGTGCTGCACTGTCGGAGGGTCAGTACTGAGGGCGTGCTGCACTGTCGGAGGGTCAGTACTGAGGGCGTGCTGCACTGTCGGAGGGTCAGTACTGAGGGAGCACTGCACTGTCGCGGCGTCAGTACTGTGGGAGTGCTGCACTGCCGGAGGGTCAGTACTGAGGGAGTGCTGCACTGTCGGAGCGTCAGTACTGAGGGAGTGCTGCACTGCTGGAGGGTCAGTACTGAGGGCGTGCTGCACTGTCGGAGGGTCAGTACTGAGGGAGTGCTGCACTGTCGGAGGGTCAGTACTGAGGGAGTGCTGCACTGTCGGAGGGTCTGTACTGAGGGAGTGCTGCACTGTCGGAGGGTCAGTACTGAGGGAGTGCTGCACTGTCGGAGGGTCAGTACTGAGGGAGTGCTGCACTGCCGGAGGGTCAGTACTGAGGGAGTGCTGCACTGTCGGAGGGTCAGTACTGAGGGAGTGCTGCACTGTCGGAGGGTCAGTACTGAGGGCGTGCTACACTGTCAGAGGGTCAGTACTGAGGGAGCGCTGCACTGTCGGAGGGTCAGTACTGAGGGAGCGCTGCACTGTCGGAGGGTCAGTACTGAGGGAATGCGGCACTGTCGGAGGATCAGTACTGAGGGAGTGCTGCACTGTTGGTGGAGCCATCTTTCGGATGAGACGTTGAACCAAGGCCCATCTGTCATCTCGGGAACATTAAAGATCACACAGTTACGTTCGGAAGAAGAGCAGGGGAGTTCTCCCTGATGTCCTGATCAATACTCATCCCTCAAAAAGCATCTGTAAAGCAGATTAATTGGTCATTAATCGCATGCTGTTAGTAGGATGTTGCTGTGCTGAAATTTGCTGTGTCCTTTCCCACATTACTTGTGAAATTCCCCATGTTGTAATTCCATGCCACTTCTCCTGTTCAGTAACCTCTGTGAAATATTTACTCTGTGATATTTCCTGATTAAAATTCCATGTTATGTTTATTGGGTGGTCTCCCATGTTTAATACTCTCGGGTAGTATTCCCTGCATAATATTCCCTGTAGTTTTTCCACCATAGTTTTCCTTGCGTACTATTCCTGCTGTAGTCGGCCTGGTGTAATATTCCCATTGTAGTATTCTCAGTATAATATTTCCAGCTTTAGTATTCCCACTGCAGTATTCCTTGTTTTAGTATTCCTTCTATAGGATTTTGAGCAATTGGATTCCCTGTGTTGTATTCCTGGTGTAGTATTACCTGTGTAGTGTTCTCGGTATTGTATTTCCAGTGTTGTATTCTCTGTGTTGAATTTTCTATGTTGTATTCCTGGTTTAGTATTCCCTATATTATATTTCCATGCTATATTCCTGGTGTTTATTCCCTGCATTATATTTCCATATTGTATTCCCAATGTATTCCCTGTGTTATATTTCCATGTTGTATTCCCAGTGTTGTATTTCTGTGTAGTATTCTCTGTGTTGTATTCCCAGTGTTGTATTTTCTGTGTTGTATTTTCTGTGTTGTATTCCCAGTGTTGTATTCCCAGCGTTGTATTCCCAGTGTTGTATTTTCTGTGTTGTATTCCCAGTGTTGTATTCTCTGTGTTGTATTCCCAGTGTTGTATTCCCAGTGTTGTATTCCCAGTGTTGTATTCTCTGTGTTGTATTCCCAGTGTTGTATTCCCAGTGTTGTATTCCCAGTGTTGTATTTTCTGTGTTGTATTTTCTGTGTTGTATTCCCAGTGTTGTATTCCCAGTGTTGTATTTTCTGTGTTGTATTCCCAGTGTTGTATTCCCAGTGTTGTATTCCCAGTGTTGTATTCCCAGTGTTGTATTTTCTGTGTTGCATTTTCTGTGTTGTATTCCCAGTGTTGTATTCCCAGTGTTGTGTTCCCAGTGTTGTATTCCCAGTGTTGTATTTTCTGTGTTGTATTCCCAGTGTTGTGTTCCCAGTGTTGTGTTCCCAGTGTTGTATTCCCAGTGTTGTATTCCCAGTGTTGTATTTTCTGTGTTGTATTCCCAGTGTTGTATTCCCAGTGTTGTATTTTCTGTGTTGTATTCCCAGTGTTGTGTTCCCAGTGTTGTATTTTCTGTGTTGTATTCCCAGTGTTGTATTCCCAGTGTTGTATTTTCTGTGTTGTATTTTCTGTGTTGTATTCCCAGTGTTGTGTTCCCAGTGTTGTATTTTCTGTGTTGTATTCCCAGTGTTGTATTCCCAGTGTTGTATTCCCAGTGTTGTGTTCCCAGTGTTGTATTTTCTGTGTTGTATTCCCAGTGTTGTATTTTCTGTGTTGTATTTTCTGTGTTGTATTCCCAGTGTTGTGTTCCCAGTGTTGTATTTTCTGTGTTGTATTCCCAGTGTTGTATTCCCAGTGTTGTATTTTCTGTGTTGTATTTTCTGTGTTGTATTCCCAGTGTTGTGTTCCCAGTGTTGTATTTTCTGTGTTGTATTTTCTGTTTTGTATTCCCAGTGTTGTATTCCCAGTGTTGTATTCCCAGTGTTGTATTTTCTGTGTTGTATTCCCAGTGTTGTATTCCCAGTGTTGTATTCCCAGTGTTGTATTTTCTGTGTTGTATTTTCTGTGTTGTATTCCCAGTGTTGTGTTCCCAGTGTTGTATTTTCTGTGTTGTATTCCCAGTGTTGTATTCCCAGTGTTGTATTTTCTGTGTTGTATTCCCAGTGTTGTGTTCCCAGTGTTGTATTTTCTGTGTTGTATTTTCTGTGTTGTATTCCCAGTGTTGTGTTCCCAGTGTTGTATTTTCTGTGTTGTGTTCCCAGTGTTGTGTTCCCAGTGTTGTGTTCCCAGTGTTGTATTTTCTGTGTTGTGTTCCCAGTGTTGTATTTTCTGTGTTGTATTCCCAGTGTTGTATTCCCAGTGTTGTATTCCCAGTGTTGTATTTTCTGTGTTGTATTCCCAGTGTTGTGTTCCCACTGTTGTATTTTCTGTGTTGTATTCCCAGTGTTGTATTCCCAGTGTTGTATTCCCAGTGTTGTATTCCCAGTGTTGTATTTTCTGTGTTGTATTTTCTGTGTTGTATTCCCAGTGTTGTATTCCAAGTGTTGTGTTCCCAGTGTTGTATTTTCTGTGTTGTATTCCCAGTGTTGTATTCCCAGTGTTGTATTCCCAGTGTTGTATTTTCTGTGTTGTATTCCCAGTGTTGTGTTCCCAGTGTTGTATTTTCTGTGTTGTATTCCCAGTGTTGTATTCCCAGTGTTGTATTCCCAGTGTTGTATTCCCAGTGTTGTATTCCCAGTGTTGTATTTTCTGTGTTGTATTCCCAGTGTTGTGTTCCCAGTGTTGTATTTTCTGTGTTGTATTTTCTGTGTTGTATTTTCTGTGTTGTATTCCCAGTGTTGTGTTCCCAGTGTTGTATTTTCTGTGTTGTATTCCCAGTGTTGTATTCCCAGTGTTGTGTTCCCAGTGTTGTGTTCCCAGTGTTGTATTTTCTGTGTTGTATTCCCAGTGTTGTATTCCCAGTGTTGTGTTCCCAGTGTTGTATTTTCTGTGTTGTATTCCCAGTGTTGTATTCCCAGTGTTGTATTCCCAGTGTTGTGTTCCCAGTGTTGTATTTTCTGTGTTGTATTCCCAGTGTTGTATTCCCAGTGTTGTATTCCCAGTGTTGTATTTTCTGTGTTGTATTTTCTGTGTTGTATTCCCAGTGTTGTGTTCCCAGTGTTGTATTTTCTGTGTTGTATTTTCTGTGTTGTATTCCCAGTGTTGTGTTCCCAGTGTTGTGTTCCCAGTGTTGTATTTTCTGTGTTGTATTCCCAGTGTTGTATTCCCAGTGTTGTGTTCCCAGTGTTGTGTTCCCAGTGTTGTGTTCCCAGTGTTGTATTTTCTGTGTTGTATTGCTAGTGTTGTATTCTTGGTATAGTTTTTACCATTTGATTTGGTTCCTATTTATAAGTTCATTGTAAGATTTTACCCAATACATATTTAGAAATTAAGATGCCTTGCTTGGCTTTCAAAGGATTGCCATGTGTCTGAGGTTAACTGTTTAACCTCAGGTTATATATCCAGCAAACAAAGCTGTTTTGTGATAGTCATCCAGCCTGAGGCTAAAAGTGTTCCCCTGATCCAGTTCAATGCAAGCTTTGAGTGAAGGAGCATTTTTCTGAGATTCAGTGTCCTATCTTCATTTATTAACAGTTTTTATATCAGTCCAAACTGTCTTTGCAATCACTGTAGCCTTGTAGGAACTGCACCAGATTTTACAGACTATAATCAAGGTGATGGAATGGGAAGCAAATTTATGGCATAGTTTGGAAACTAGTGGGAGACAGAAAATTGTGTTAAAAGGAACAGTAGTGGGCTATACCAAATGCCATCTCCCAGGGACCATTTCACTCAATTTAAGAGTAAATGAAGGGGAGTATAAAGGTGTTTGCAGATGATATTAAGCTTGGGAGGATGTATTGTATAGAACAGAGGAGAAAGTTGCAAAAGGCACTGATTAAATGAATGGGCAGATCAATGGCAAATGCAGTTTAAGGTAATAGAGTTTCAAGAAGAAGCATAATCTAAATGGAAATTCATAGGTGCAGTCGAGAGCTGGTATCTCAGTGAAGGTCAAAGATGGATCCTGGGATCTTCCTGCTCAGTGTGTGACTCAGTAATATTAAGGATAGCACATGAAATTCCTATGGCGGTACATATGGGGATCCGGAAGGCCCAATCACGTGTAAGCCAACATTTTTACTGGCCAGGTCTTTCCAAGGACATGCAGTTTTATAAAACGTGCCATATTGTGGGAAAACCGCAACCTGCCATAACACCGGCACCTCTAATTCCCATACCAGTTTTTGGGGAACCATTTAGTAGGGTGTTGGTAAACTGTGTAGGACCTTTACCAAAAACAAAAGTGAGACACCAATATATACTCACTATCATGGATATGGCTACTCGGTTCCCAGAAGCCATTCCCTTCAGAATAATTTCTGCTAAGGTAGTAGTAGAGAAGCTAACCCAGTTCTTCACACGATATGGATTACTGATTGAGATTCAGTCAGATCAAGGTTCCAATTTTATGTCTAAAACTTTCAGGAAGTTATGGGTAATTTGGGTATAACACAGTTAAAGTCTTCAGCATACCACCGACAGACACAGGGAGCTTTAGAAAGGCACCACCAGACCTTTAAAACGATGATCAGGGTATACTGTCATGAATATCTCCATGATTGGGATAAAGGGCTGGAATTTCATTTGTTTGCCATTCGGGATTCAGCTAATGAGTCTGTTGGTTTTAGTCCTTTTGAATTAGTTTATGGACATGAGATAAGAGGGTCTCTAAAACTAATTAAAGAAAGGCTTTTACAACAGAGGGATGAATTTTCTGTGTTAGATTATGTATCCGTGTTCTGGGAGTGGCTCATGAGGGCCTGCAAAGTGACTCAGGAACACCTTAAAGCTTCCCAAACAACCATGAAGAAATGGGCAGACAAGCATGCCAAGACCCGAACATTTCAACCAGGGGATGAGGTGTTAGTATTACTGCCTTTACAGGGTGGACTGCTGAGAGCACGGTTCAGTGATCCATATAAAATAGTCAAGAGAATTGGTAAAGTAATTTATTTGATTGACACCCCAGATAGCCAGAAAAAGAATCGGCTGTGTCATATCAATATGTTGAAACAATATCATCACCGGAAGGAGGATAAGCAAGTACAAGTATGTCAGGCAGTCGGGACAGTGAAGGATGAAAGGGATAACGAGGATGAGGCAGAAGGAGACCTAGACAATTCTCAAATTGAACCTCCTACTATCCGGTTAGCTAATACTGAATTGTTAGGGAGATCGGATACTATGCTTTCATATTTAGCTGCAGGTTGACCGTATCAGTAACTGGGTAAACATTTAAATATATGTTGTGACCTGTGGAAAATTGGAACTAGAAAAGACAGTGCACTCCTCCCACCTCAGTTGTAACAATATCCCTTTCTCCCCAGCACCACCTCAGCGAGTACCACCATCAAAGCCATGGATGGATCCTGGGATCTTACTGTTTTGTGTGTGACTCAGTAATGTGATATATTAGCCAGTTGAACAATAAAGCAAATCTCTGCTCCTTCAGGCCCAAGTAAACTAGGTCTTGATGCAGTCTTTGTGATCCCACATTTTTCCTCCGTCTCTGTTTTATATTTTGGTCGGAAGTATAGGGATGAAATGCCGTTTGATGATAAAATATCTGTGCGGGGTTTGAAACCTGCAGAGGAAATGGAACACTGAAAAGGATTAGAGAAACAAAATCAATTCTTCAGTTTAGCAATATGTTTGAAACAAGAACGAAATGTACAGAACCTTGTTTGGCTGAGCCCAAGATTGAAGGAGGACGCTTAAGAGATTTCCCCCGTGTCAGGATATTAACCTTGGGGCACCTTTGATAGATTGTTCTTGTTTCTGGGGAGTTTGGATGGGAATGCTGCACCATGTGTTTTATATCACATGGATGCTCCAAACCCGCAGCCTGTTCCCCGACATGTCTAACACTCTGAGCAAGCCACAGCCCCAGTGAGAGGCCCCGAGGAGCCAAGGTCAGGAATGGTCTGGAATAGTGTCACGAACACTCCAGGATTGTCCTGTAGTCAGAGAATCATAGTCATTACGGCACAGAAAGACACCATTTAGCCTATAATCGTCAGGAATTAGAGATTACTCTCATGGACATTGCTGCAAGCAAACCCAGGGAAAGAAATCATTAAAAAAAATGTTATATTTTTCATTTTCTTTGAACAGTTGGTTATTAGTTTAGAAAAAATATTGGCGATGGGAAAAGAGGCTATTTGACCAGGTGGGGCGGTGAGAGGTGGAATGTCATGTGATGAAATCTCCAGGAATATGTCCAACCAGAGTTGGCAACGCTCATCTAGAATTCCAAAGGTTGTGTTAGCCAAGGTACTCTCAGCCCAGAACACTGCCTTTCATAACTGTCCCTGCTCACAAAGCCGAAGGGTGGGGCGAAGGCAAAAAACGCAATATTTTTAACAAAGAAGAATGTGTGAGATTGGAGAGGTTTGGTTAGGGGAGGAATTGTGGACTGAGTGCAGTCTCTGAGCAAAGTCCTTCTTCCATTCAGTCCCTGTAACCGACACCAGGGATTTTAATCTCCTGGCATTCTGATTACCCGATCCTGACAGATTGCCCAGTACATCAAAGTTTATTGGGGTTTTAACCTTCAGCATTAGACACTCATTTTTTTTGCTCTCTCTCTCTCTCTCTCTGCCTCTCTCTTCACCAATCTATATCCCTTTCTTACTCTCCCAATCTCTCCTGATCTCTATCTGTCCATTTCTATATATTTCACTCTTTCCATCTGTTTCTTTTCTCCCCTCCTCTGTCTCACTCGATCCTCTCTCCCCTTTTCCCGTCACTCCCCTCTCCCTTTTCTCTTTCCCCCCTCTCTGTCCCTTCCTTCTCTGCCTGTCTCTCTCTCTCTCTGCCCTCTGTCTCTCCTCTCCCTTTCTTTCCTCCTGTTCCCTGTGCTTTCTTCTCTCTCCCCTCCCTCTCTCTTATTTCTCTTGCTTTTGCTTTCTCCCTCCTCTCCCTCTTTCTATCCTCCCCTCTCTCACTTACATTGTCCCTTGGTTTCTCTGCAACCCCCCTCCCCCCATCCTTCCTGTCTCCCCACCTTGATCTATCACTTATGCAGTTTTTTTACCATCACCATTATCTGTACATACTGTTACGACCAGGTGAGAAAGATGTCTCGGGGTCTTTTGCTGTCTTCATCTGGTCTTATTGTAACAGGGTTTAATTTTTAAACACACTGTGCTTTGAGCTCCCCCTTTGTAAATCCTTGTTCACAGCTTCCCAATTATAAGGCAGAGAAATTAGCATAATCAGGCTTCCTTAGGTTTAAAGAAAGAAAGTGAAATTTATTAAACCCCCTTATACTTAAACTCTAATACAGTTCACACCTATGGATATACGATGCACCCACGCTAGCATGCACACGTGATACACACATGCAAAAAGGGACAGAAAAGAGCAGAAGAAAAATAAAATGGAGAGGTTTTAGGCAATATCAGAAGAGGGTTTCTTGTTACTGTTTCTGTGTTTCCAGCTCGGCTTAGAGTCTTTGATTGTAGACAGTTCTTACTTTTCATTGGGGCCCAGTATTCTTCTTAAACCTTGTTCACGTAGGAAACTTTTCTCTCTTTGAGTTTACGTGTCTTCAATGGTTCTTCAGTTCCGTGAGGAAGAGATGGGAGCAGACAGGAGAGAGATGTTCTCAGTCCAGGAGAAAAGTGCTTTCTGATTTTAAATTCCCTGTTGGAAGTTCAAATTCAAAAAACTCCAACAGTCAGTCCGTCATGTGAGTAAAACTGACCACTTCTTGTGTGTTTGTGGATTCTGCTATCTCAGCAGTCAACCTGGAATGCTAGTTCCCCCACCTTCAACATCTGATAATCAAAAGTCCCTTGTGGGTTGAATGTGTCAGGGCATGGTCCTTTCCCCCTTGATCCAACACTGTCTGTTACTATGCAAATGTCTTGATTGGCACCCGATCTACAACCTTCAACATTTACTCTCAGTGAGGGAGGGGCTCCTTTCTTTCTTTCTTCTACCTTTTTTCAGCCTCAAGTAGCTGGCTCTTATTTCGGTGCAGGGAAAGAAGATGATTGGTGAGTAACTGGTAAGTTATTCTACTTATTCTAATTGTAATAAATAGTTTTTAAAGTTACGGTATGGCAAATCAGCTCAGCCAAGTGGAATGTACATCCTGCGGTATGTGGGAAGTCATGGATGCACCACGTGCCCTAGATGGAAGTGTCACCGGCTGCAGAAGCTTGAGCTCCACATTTTGGAACTCCAGTGGTGGCTGAAGTCACTGTTGTGCATCCACGAGACAGAGGACTATATGGACTGAACATTTAGAGAAGTGGTCACACTGCAAGTTTGGAACATGCAGGCAGAGAGGGAATGGTTGACCACCAGGCAGTCTATGAGAACCAGGCAGGCAGTGCAGGAGTATCCTGAGTCTATCTCACTCCCTAATCAGTTTTCCATTTTGGATACTGGTGAGGGCAATGGTTCCTCAGGGGAGTGCGGCCAGAGCAAACTCAGTGGTACCACTGGTGGCTCAGCTGCACAGGAGGGGAGGAAGAAGAGTGAAAGAGCAATAGTGATAGGGCATTCAATGGTCAGGGGATCAGACAGGCGTTTCTAGGGCTATAAACGTGACTCCAGGATGGTGTGTTGCCTCCCTGGTGCTAGAGTCAAGGATGTCACAGAGCGGCTGCAGGACACCCTTCAAGGGGACGGTGAACAGCCAGAGGTCGTGGTCCAAATTGGTACCAATGACAGAGGTAGGAAGAGGGATGAGGTCCTGAAAGAAGATTTTAGGGAGTTAGGAAGGAAATTTCAAAGGAGGACCTCCAAAGCAGTAATTCCAGGATTATCCCCAGTGCCATGTGCAAGTGAGGATAGAAATAGAAGGATTAATTAATTGAACACATGGCTGGGGAATTGGTGTAGGAGGGAGGGCATCAGATTTCTGAGGCATTGGGACCGGTTCTGGGGCAGGTGGGACCTGTACAAGATGGACAGGCTACACCTTAAGACAGGAGTTAATATCCCCACTGGGAGATTTGCCAGTGCTGTTGGGGAGGGTTTAAACAAACTTGTCAGGGGGATGGGAACCTGAGGGGTAGCTCAAATTGGAAGGAAGTAAAGCTGGTAACAGGAGGTAGAAAAGTGGCAAGTGACATCAGAAGGCAGGCGAAACAAAGGCAGGAATCAACTAGGCTTAGAATGCAGATGTCAAGAAGACAAGGTTAAGGTCAGTCTACCTGAATGCACGCAGCATTCGCAACAAGGTAGATGATATAAAGTCACAAATAGAGGTAAATGGGTATGATCTAATTGCCATCACGGAAACGTAGCTACAGGGTGACCAAGACTGGGAACTGAATATTCAGGGATATTCGGCATTTAGGAAGGACAGGCAAAAAGGAAAAGGAGGTAGTGTTGCTCTGATAATAAGGGATGGGATCAGTACATTAGTAATGGAGGATCTCAGATTGGAAGAACAAAATATGGAATCTGGATGGAGCTAAGAAACAGTAAAGGGCAGCAAACATTGGTAGGAGTTGTTTATAGGCCAAACAGTAGTGGTAGTGTGGGGCATGGTATTAATCAGGAGATTAGAGAAGGATATAGCTTGGGTAATACAATAATCATGGGTGATATCGATCTGCATATAGACTGGGTAAACCTAATGAGCACTAATGCTGAGGAGGACGAGTTTCTGGAATGTTAGGAATGGTTTTATCGAGCAGTATGTTGAGGAACCGACTGGAGAACAAGCTACTTTAGATCTAGTTTTATGTAATGAGAAAGAGTTAATTAATAATCTTGTTGTAAAAGAACCTTTAGGGATGATGGAATTTTACATTATGTTTGAAAGTGAGGTAGTGCAATCTGATGCCAGGGTGCTAAATTTGAACAAAGGAAATTATGAAGGTATGGGGGCAAATTTGTTGAGGTGGATTGGGAAAATACATTGAAAGGTATGACAGTACATAGGCAACGGATAGTTTTTAAATAAATATTACATAGCTTACAGCAACTATGCAGTCATTCAAGGCACAAAAACCCCAAAAGAAAAGTCAGTCAACCGTGGCTAACAAAGGGCGTTAAGGATTGTATAAGATTAAAAGAAAAGGTCTATAAAGTTGCCAGAAATAATAGTAAACCTGAGGATTGGAAGGATTTTAGAATACAGCAAAGGAGGACCAAGAAACTGATAAAGAAAGGGAGAATAGAATATGAATGTAAACTAGCCAAAAAACATAAAAACAGACTGTAAAAGCTTCTATAGGTACGTAAAAAGGCAACATTGACTAAGACAAATGTGGGTTCGTTACAGGCAGAGTCAGGAGAATTTATAATAGGGAATAGAGAAATGGCTGAGAAGCTAAATGATTACTTTGTCTCTGAATTCACTGAGGAAGATACAAGAAATCTCCCAGAATTAGAGATCCAAAGGACTAGGGAGAAGTTTGTATTGGAGCAATTAATGGGTCTGAAGGTTGATAAGTCCCTGGGACATGATATTCTACATCCCAGAATGTTGAAAGAGGTAGCTGTGGAGATAGTGGATAGATTGGTGATCATCTTCCAAATTTTCTACAGATTCTGGAATGGTTCCTGCAGATTGGAAAGTAACAAATGTCATCCCACTATTTAAGAAGGGAGGGAGAGAGAAAACAGGGTACTACAGACCTGTTAGCCTTACATTTGTAGTAGGGAAAATGCTAGAATTTGTTCTAAAAGATGTGATAAATGGACACTTGGATAATATTGATCTGATTGGGCATAGCCAACATGGATTTATGAATGGGAAATCATGTTTGACAAACCTGTTGGAGTTTTTTGAGGATGTTACTAACAGAATTGATAAAGGGGAGTTGGTAGACGTAGTATACTTGGATTTTCAGAAGGCTTTTGACATAGTCCCCCACAGGAGGTTAGTTAGCAAAATTAAAGCACATGTGATAGGAGGTAATATACTGGCATGGATTAAGGATTGGTTAACAGGCAGAAAACAGAGAGTAGGAATAAACTGGTCATTCTCGCATTGGCAGGCTGTGACTAGTGGGGTACCGCAAGGATCAGTACTTGGGCCCCAGCTGTTCACAATATATATCAATGATTTGGATGTGGGGACCAAATGTAGTATTTCCAAGTTCACGGATGACACAAAACTAGGTGGGAATGTGTGTTGTGAGGAAGATGCAAAGTAGCTTCAAGGGGATTTGGACAGACTTAGTGAATTAGCAGTAACATGGCAGATGGAATATAATGTGGAAAAATATGAGGTTATCCACTTTGGTAGGAGGAATAGATGTGCAGAGTATTTCTTAAATGTTCAGAGATTAGAAAGTGTAGATGTACAAAGGGACCTGGGTGTCCTCGCCAATAAGTCACTGAAAGCTAACATACAGGTGCAGCAAGCAATTAAGAAGGCTAATGGTATGTTAGCCTTTATCGCAAGAGGATTTGAGTACAGGAGTAGTGAAGTCTTGCTTCAATTGTATAGAACCTTGGTTAGACTGCACCTGGAGTACTGTGTGCATTTTGGTCCCCTTAGCTTTGAAAGGATATTATTGCCATAGAGGGAGTGCAACGAAGGTTCACCAGACTTGTTCCCAGGATGGCGGGACTGTCCTATGAAGAGAGATTGGTGAAACTGGGCCTGTATTCTCTAGAGTTTTGAAGAATGAGAGGTGATCTCATTGAAACCGACAAAATACTTAAAGAGATAGACAGGGTAGATGCAAGTCAGATGTTTCCCCTGGTTGGGGAGTGTAGAACCATTGAATGGCAGATCTGGCTTGATGGGCTGAATGGCCAATTCCTGTTCCGATGTATATTGACTCTCTTTGTGTATTGACTCTTGGTGTATATTGGCACTCACTGTGTAGATTGACTCTCTCTGTATCTGTATATTAGAGAGATACAGCACTGAAACAGGCCCTTTGCCCCACTGAGTCTGTCAACAACCCATTTATACTAATTCTACATTAATTCCATAATCCCTACCATATCCACACAATTCTCCTGCCACCTACCTACACTAGGGCCAATTTACCTATCAACCTGCACAACTTTGGCTGTGAGAGGAAACTGGAGCACCCGGCGGAAACCCACGCGATCACAGGGAGAACCTGCAAACTGCGCACAGGCAGGACCCAGAACCGAACCCAGGTCGCTGGAGCTGTGAGGCTGCGGTACTAACCACTGTGCCACTGTGCTGCCCCGATGTATATTGGTACTCACTGTGTAGATTGACTCTCTCTGTATGTTGACTCTCTGTTTATATTGAATCTCTGTGTGTTGACTGTCTCGGTGTATATTGACACACTTTGTGTACATTGCTCTCTGTACATTGAATCTCTTTGTATATTGGCACTCTCGGTGTATTTTGACACTATCTGTGTCTATTGACAGTGTCACGACCGAGATGGGAGGAGTGCACTGTTCATTCTAGTTCCACTCTCCATAGGTCACAACATATATTTAAATTTTTTCCCACTTACCGATACAGTCAATCATAGACTCTATTTTTATCCCAGAATAAAACACACCAACCAGGTTTCTTTAATAAACAATAAAATTATCAGTTTATGATAAAATGTGTCTTAACCAGTAGTGACGTAAAGCAGAAAGACACAGGGTGAAATATTAAAGTTCCCTTTTTACCTTAGCCCCTTACAATCACACACACACAAACATACACCAGTTAACTGGAAAAATAAAGGGATTTTTGTTTTTCAAGCTCTATTGCAGACAAAAAAACACAGTGTGAATACTTGCTCATTCTTGCAGAAACAGCAATGAGATAAGTTGTGTTCCAAAACTGGCATACAGTCTGGCCTCCGAGTACACGTAGACTGGCCACTGGGATCTTTTAGAACAGTTATTTTCAGGTGGCGTTGAGAATTAATTTAGCAAGCTTTTCTTCAAAGACAGGAGATGAGATGAGTTGACACTGTGGACTTTTCAGGGTCTTTTAGAGAGGTGCTGGAAAGCTGAGGTGGGTTGTGGTCTTCTCTCCTTCCTTGGAAATTCTCTTCTCTCCTTGGCAGTTCTCTTTTTATACAGTTCAACCCCAACTCAAAACAATTCAAAAGCGAAACTGACAACAGGTGGTAAACATTTTGACTTCCATCAGTCTTGACCTGTCACTTCTTTGTAAACAACTTCTCCAGGTGTCCAAAGTTCTCTGTTGTTTATTGAACTGGAATTCAGGTGGTTTGCCAGAAAGGCTTGTTTTCCTCATAGGACCTCTCAGTGGCCCTTTTGAAAAAACATTTCCAGAGACTGTATTTCAAAGTCAGGTAAACTTTACATGACCCCCTTTGAAAATCCCAAAGTTTAACATTTCTTCAATCTTTCAAAAATGAATCCTCAAAAAATATATTTAACAAAACACAGAGGCACTTTCATAACAGCACTCTCTCGGTACATTGACTCTGTGCATATTGACTGTCTCTCAATATTGTTTGTCTTGGTGTAGGTTGACACTCTCTGTGAACAATGACTCTATGTATATTGACTCTATGTGAATATTGACTCTCGGTGCAGGTTGACTGTCTGTCTATATTGGCACACTCTGTATATTGACTTTTTCTCTTTGTATTGATTCTCAGCGTATATTGACTCTCGGTGTATATTGACTCTTTGTGTATATTGACTCTCTCGGCGTACATTGACTCTCTCGGTGTACATTGACTCTTTCGGTGTATATTGACACTCTCGGTGTATATTGACTCTCGGTGTATATTGACTCTCGGTATATATTGATTCTGTCTGTATATTGACTCTGTACATATTGACTCTTGGTATATATTGGCACACTCTGTATATTGACTTTCTCTCTATGTATTGATTCTCTTGGTGTATATTGACTCTCTACTTGTGCCTTCTTGTCGTCTTCTCTCTAAAACCCCTGTTTACAGTCTGTTTTTGCGTTAATGGTTTCACCCTCTCTCAGTACTGCTCGTAGATCCCTGGTTTGGATAGCATTCAATCTTCAAATATGGTGCGTATGCCATCTTCAGTCACTTGTCGATAGATTTATGAGGTGTGGTGACTAATTCTCTGAGGTGCTAGTTTTATAGAGTAATAACCAGTTGCCATCTGTTTTATTTCTTGGCACATGGCTGGAAATCTGGGCAGGAGACATCTCATCTGTTGCTAAAAAGCCCAGTTACTGGGAGTTTTGGCTGCAACTCATGCAGTGGTAAGGGGTATTAGAAAGTAGTCAAAACTCGATTATCATTTAGAATGGCATGAAAACACTGGATTATCGCCGTGGTTTTTAAAAATTCTGTCATGGGATGTGGGCGTCACGGGCAAGGTCAGCATTTGTTATCCACCCTAATTGCCCTTGAATTGAGTGGCTTGCTGGGCCATTTCAGAGGGCAGTTTTAGTCAACCACATTGCTATGTGTCTGGAATCACATGGAGGCCAGACCAGGTAAGGATGGCAGATTTCCTTCCCTGAAGAACATTAATAAACCACTTGGGTTTTTATGACAATCAATGATAGTTTCAAGGCACCATGACTGAGACGAGCTTTCAGCTCCAGATTTTTATTAATTAAATTTAAATTCCACCAGCTACCTTGACGGGATTTGAACCCATATCCCCAGGGCAGTATCTGGGCTTCTTTATTACTAGTCTAGTGACATTATCACTACACCACCATCTCCCCTGATGGAGTTTCCTTAAAGGTTTTCAGCTCAAAAAATGTCAAAATTGTTTTTAGGTAATAACCTTTCAAAATTAAAAATATTCTCAGGATGTGGGCGTCACTGACAAGGCCAGCATTTATTGCCCATCCCTAATTGCCCTCGAGAAGGTGGTGGTGAGCTGCCTTCTTGAACCGCTGCAGTCTATGTGCTGTAGGTATACCCACAGTGCTGTTAGGAAGGGAGTTCCAGGATTTTGACCCGGCGACAGTGAAGGAACGGCGATATAGTTCCAAGTCAGGATGGTGTGTGACTTGGAGGGGAACTTGGGGAAGGTGGTGGCTTAGTGATATTGTCACTGGAATACTAACCCAGGGTAGCACCACGGCAAAAGGTGGAATTTGAGTTCAATTCATAAATCTGGAATTAAAATCTAGTCTAATGATGGCCATGAAACCATTGTCGTAAAAACACATCTGGTTCACTAATGTCCTTTAGGGAAGGATATCTGCCATCCTTACCAGGTCTGGCCTACCTGTGACTCCAGACCTACAGCAATGTGATTGACTCTTACATCTCAAGCCATTCAGTTGTATCTAACCACTACAAAGTCGAATGAAACAGGACGGACCATCCAGCATCGACCTAGGCACCGGGAACAACAACAGCAAGCCCAGCCTCTCGACCCTGCAAAGTCCTCCTTATGACCATCTGGAGGCTTGTGCCAAAGTTGGGAGAGCTGTCCCACAGACTAGTCAAGCAACAGCCTGACATAGTCATACTCACCAAATCATACCTTGCAGACAATGTCCCAGACACCGCCATTACCATCCCAGCAGAGGTGGAGGCGCAGTGGTATACAGTCGGGAGGGATTTGCCCTGGGAGTCCTCAGCATTGTCTGCAGACCCCAGGTAGTCTCATAGCATCAGGTCAAGCATGGGCAAGGAAAACGCCTGCTGATTACAACCTACCACCCCACCTGAGCTGATGAATCAATACTCCTCCATGTTGAACACCACTTGGAGGAAGCACCGAGAGTGGCAAGGGTGCAGAATGTACTCTGGGTGGGGACTTCAATACCCATCATCAAGAGTTGCTCGGTCACACCACTACTGACTGAGCTGGCCGAGTCCTAAAAGACTCAGGGTAGTGTCCTAGGCGCAACCATCTTCAGCTGCTTCATCAACGACCTTCCTTCAATCATAAGGTCAGAAGTGGAGATGTTCGCTGATGATTGCACAACGTTCAGCACCATTCGCGACTCCTTAGACACTGAAGCAGTCCGTGTAGAAATGCAGCAAGACCTGGACAATTTATAGGCTTGGGCTGATAAGTGGCAAGTAACATTCGTGCCACACAAGTGCCAGGCAATGACCATCTCCAACAAGAAAGAATCTAACCATCTCCCCTTGACATTCAATGGCATGGACATGGACTTTAATAAGGCATTTGACAAGGTCCCACATGGCAGACTGGTCAGTAAAATGAAAGCCCATGGGATACAGGGAATGTGGCAGATTGGATCCAAAATTGGCTCCGGGACAGGGAACAAAGGGTAGTAGTCGACGGATGTTTTTGTGAATGGAAAGCTGTTTCCAGTGGCGTTCAACAGGGCTCAGTGTTGGGTCCCTTGCTGTTTGTGGTATATATTAATGATTTGGACTTAAATGTGGGAGGCATGATTGGGAAATTTGCTGATGACTCAAAAATTGGCAGTGTAGTTGATAGTGAAGAGGATAGCTGTCGACTCCAGAATGATATCAATGGTTTGGTTGAGTGGGCGGAAAAGTGGCAAATGGAATTCAATCCAGAGAAGTGTGAGGTAATGTATTTGGGGAGGGCAAATAAAGCGAGGGAATACACAATAAACGGGAGGATATTGAGAGGGATAGAAGAAGTGGCCACAGGTCCCTGAAGGTGACAGGACAGGTAGATAGAGTGGTGAAGAAGGCATATGGAATGCTTTCCTTTATTGGCCGAGGTATAGAATACAAAAGCAGGGATGTAATGCTGGAACTGTATAAAACGCTGGTTAGGCCACAGCTGGAGTATTGTGTACAGTTCTGGTCACCTCATGACAGGAAGGACATAATTGCTCTGGAGCGAGTACAGAGGAGATTTGCAAGAATGTTGCCAGGGCTTGAAAGTTGCAGCTATGAGAAAAAGTTGGATATACTAGGGTTTGTTTTCTTTAGAACAGAGGATGCTGAGGGGTGACTGAACTGAGGTGCATAACATTATGAGGGGTCTAGACAGAGTAGACAGGAAGGACCTGTTTCCCCTAGCGGAGAGGTCAATTACCAGGGGCATAGATTTAAGGTGATTGGTAGAAGGATTAGAGGGGACATGAGGAAAAACTTTTTCACCCAGAGGGTGGTGGGTGTCTGGAATTCACTGCCCTGATCAGTGGTGGAGGCAGAAACCCTCAATTCTTTTAAAAGGTACCTGGACATGCACCTGAAGTTCGTAACCTGCAAGGCTATGGACCAGGTGCTAGAAGGTGAGATTAGATTGGGTGGCTAGTTTTCTTTTTGCCTGGCATGGACACGACCGGCTAAATGGCCTCCTTCAGTCCCATAATTTTTCTGTGGTTCTATGGTTTTATTACGATCGCTGAATCCCCGTTATCAACATCCTGGGGATTACCATTGACAAGAAACTGAACTGGAGTAGCCATATAAAGACTGTGGCTACAAGAGCTGGTCAGAGGCTAGGAATCCTGCGGTGAGTAACTCACCTCCTGACTCCCCAAAGCCTGTCCACCATCTACAAGGCACAAGTCAGGAGTGTGATGGAATACTCTCCACTTGTCTGGATGGGTGCAGCTCCAACAACACTCAAGAAGCTCGACACCATCCAGGACAAAGCAGCCCACTTGATTGGCACCCCATCCACAAACATTCACTCCTTCCACCACCGACGCACAGTGGCAGCAGTGTGTACCATCTACAAGATGCACTGCAGAAATGCACCAAGGCTCCTTAGACAGCATCTTCCAAACCTGCGACCTCTACCACCTGGAAGGACAAGAGCAGCAAATGCATGGGAACACCATCACCTGCAAGTTCACCTCCAAGTAACACACCATCCTGACTCCTCCCTAACAGCACTGTGGGTGTACCCACCCCACATGGACTGCAGCGGTTCAAGAAGACAGCTCACCACCACCTTCTCGGGGCAATTAAGAATGGGCAATAAATGCTGTCCTAGCCAGCGACGCCCACATCCCAAGAATGAATAATAAAAAAAGGTGGTAGCGTTTCCATGTATCTGCTGCCCTTGTTCTTTGTGGGTTTGGAAAGTGCTGTTGAACACACTGATAATTTATTGTCACCTTATTCAGTGAATTTGGGCACAATGCAGATGAATGTTCTTTGCATTTTAGGTATTTTCTATTTAATGTAACTGTGGTTACATTTCATTATAATTAATGGAACGCATGTCTTTGAAAATTCATCTCAAAGTATAAATGCCCTGTGTGCAGCAGCTGTCTCTAGTTCACCACTTCCTCATCACAGCTGCACTTACAATCGGACCACAACTGATTCCATTCACCATTTTTTAATTCTGCCTAATCTTTATTTTTATTTTCAGTCCCATATCTTCCTTCTGAAGAACTTTTCTTTCTCTTCTTTTGTTTGTACCACCTCATGGGGATCGAGCCAGCGTGTGGAACTGACTACATCGCTCCATGGAGAGCTGGCATGGACTCGATGGGCCGAATGCCTCCTTCTGTGTTGTAAATGACTCTATAACTCTGTCCCACAAAGTGTCTGACCTAGGTATCAGCTTCTGAAAATCCATCAGTGTTTCTCTGACATCAGCTGACTAGGGAGCATGGGGTCAGGGGTCCACAGAAGCCATGACCTCTGAATCATACCTATTGCCTTTGGCTTCTTCCTCTTTGATAGGCGACATAGAGAGAAACTTTTTCCTGCTGGTGGAGGGGTGACAAGAACAAGGGGACATAACTCGAAAATCAGAGCCAGGCCATTCAGGAGGGAAGTTAGGAAACACTTCTTCATGCAAAGAATGCTAGATGTATTGAACTCTGTACCACAAAAAGCAATAGATGCTGGGGCTCAATTAATCAGTTTCAATCTGAAATCAATAGCTTTTTGCGAGACAAGGATATAAAAGGATGTAGAGTCAAGGCGGGTGGATGCGTTTAGGTACAGATCAGCCATGATCTCATTGAATGTCAGAACAGGTTTGAGGGGCTGAATGGCCTCCTTCTGTCCCTGTTTCCTCTGGTACCCCTCTTTCTTCTCCCAATTCCCACTTTTGCTCTGATTTCCCCTGACTTGCCCAATGTCCCTCTTAAACGGTAACCTAACAATTCTGGTCAGACGTTGATGAGTAGACACATGTTGCTGACCAGAGCTCCATTTGGCCTCCAGCACAGGTGATTTGCTGGTCAGATCCTGGAGTCTATAACTCTTGTCCACCAATTCTTCTCAGTTCCAAACACAAATCAACCCCATGACTGGCGATATCTGAATGACACTTTCTATTTTACAAGCATTTTTGCTTTATTTAAAAAAAAATTCTATTGTCCAAAAACAGAGAAACAGATGGCTAGTTAATTTAAGTTCTATTTCTATTTTTATTTTTGGTCAGTGACGGAAGGGAAATTGAAATGTCAAGTATAGCAGAAGGTTTAGTTTCAATCACCTCTTTTAATCCCCTTTTCATGCAACCATCTGAACCCAATCTCATTTAGGTTGGCTGGGAATTCATCATGGTATCAGAACCAGAGATGTCCACAGCCCAGAATGATCCATTCAGCCCATCATGTCTGTACCAGCTCTAGACTGAAGCAATCCAGAATTAATCCCACTCTCTCCCCATAGCCCTGTATCAATCTCAAATTAATCCCACTGCCCCACTCTCTCCCCATAGCCCTGTATCAATCTCAAACAAATCTCACTGCCCCACTCTCTCCCCATAGCCTGGTATCAATCTCAAATTAATCCCACTGCCCCACTCTCTCCCCATAGCCCTGTATCAATCCCAAACAAATCTCACTGCCCCACTCTCTCCCCACAGCCTGGTATCAATCTCAAATTAATCCCACTGCCCCACTCTCTCCCCATAGCCCTGTATCAATCCCAAACAAATCTCACTGCCCCACTCTCTCCCCATAGCCTGGTATCAATCTCAAATTAATCCCACTGCCCCACTCTCTCCCCATAGCCTGGTATCAATCTCAAATTAATCCCACTGCCCCACTCTCTCCCCATAGCCTGGTATCAATCTCAAATTAATCCCACTGCCCCACTCTCTCCCCATAGCCCTGTATCAATCTCAAATTAATCCCACTGCCCCACTCTCTCCCCATAGCCTGATATCAATCTCAAATTAATCCCACTGCCCCACTCTCTCCCCATAGCCTGGTATCAATCTCAAATTAATCCCACTGCCCCACTCTCTCCCCATAGCCTGGTATCAATCTCAAATTAATCCCACTGCCCTACTCTCTCCCCATAGCCCTGTATCAATCTCAAATTAATCCCACTGCCCCACTCTCTCCCCATAGCCCTGTATCAATCCCAAACTAATTCCACTGCCCCACTCTCTCCCCATAGCCCTGTATCAATCCCAAACTAATCCCACTGCCCCACTCTCTCCCCATAGCCCTGTATCAATCCCAAACTAATCCCACTGCCCCACTCTCTCCCCATAGCCCTGTATCAATCCCAAACTAATCCCACTGCCCCACTCTCTCCCCATAGCCCTGTATCAATCTCAAATTAATCCCACTGCCCCACTCTCTCCCCATAGCCTGGTATCAATCCCAAACTAATCCCACTGCCCCACTCTCGCCCCATAGCCCTGTATCAATTTCAAATTAATCCCACTGCCCCACTCTCGCCCCATAGCCCTGTATCAATCTCAAATTAATCCCACTGCCCCACTCTCCCCATAGCCCTGTATCAATCCCAAACAAATCTCACTGCCCCGCTCTCTCCCCATAGCCCTGTATCAATCTCAAATTAATCCCACTGCCCCACTCTCCCCATAGCCCTGTATCAATCTCAAATTAATCCCACTGCCCCACTCTCCCCATAGCCCTGTATCAATCCCAAACAAATCTCACTGCCCCGCTCTCTCCCCATAGCCCTGTATCAATCCCAAGCTAATCTCACTGCCCTACTCTCTCCCCATAGCCCTGTATCAATCTCAAATTAATCCCACTGCCCCACTCTCTCCCCATAGCCCTGTATCAATCCCAAACAAATCTCACTGCCCCGCTGTCTCCCCATAGCCCTGTATCAATCCCAAATGAATCTCACTGCCCCGCTCTCTCCCCATCGCCTGGTATCAATCTCAAATTAATCCCACTGCCCCACTCTCTCCCCACAGCCCTGTATCAATCCCAAGCTAATCTCACTGCCCTACTCTCTCCCCATAGCCCTGTATCAATCCCAAATTAATCTCACTGCCCCGCTCTCTCCCCATAGCCCTGTATCAATCCCAAACTAATCCCAGTGGCCCACTCTCTTCCCGTAGCCCTCTATGAATCCCCAAACTAATCCCACTGCCCCACTCTCCCCATAGCCCTGAATCAATCCCAAACTAATGCCACTGCCCCGCTCTCTCCCCATAGCCTGGTATCAATCCCAAACATATCCCACTGCCCCATTCTCTCCCAATAGCCCTGTATCAATCCCAAACTAATCCCACTGCCTCATTCACTCCCCATAGCCCTGTATCAATCCCAAACTAATCCCACTGCCCCATTCACTCCCCATAGCCCTGTATCAATCCCAAACTAATCCCACTGCCCCACTCTCTCCCCATAGCCCTGTATCAATCCCAAACTAATCCCACTGTCCTGCACAAATTGGCTGTCAAATTTACTGCAATACTGACTACACTTTTAAAGATACTTCATGGTCTGAAACACAAGTGGACACATGCTGAGCTTGTGAAAGGCATTGTGTAAGTACATGTCATTCTTTTCTCTCGACATTAGCATAGCTATATTGAAACATTGCTTTTAATTCATGATAATAAGAATCTCAAACTCCTTGTTATAAGGATGAATAGTAGCTTCCCCTCCCATCACAAACTGGATCTCAATATCACACTCATACTCCCCAACAATGGGTCATATTCATAATTCAAACAAAATTCAGTCAAGTATTTTATTGGAAAATTTCTTTGATAGAGTCAAAGTTCCCGTTGTAATATTTGACTGGGTGGGAAATTGGACGATATGTTAAATTTTACAGGATAAAAATTCTAGTTCGAGCTAGAAAGCGTGATGCCCACATGCTTCCATATGTGCAGGATCCCAAGACATGGCATCAGAAATCAATCGCTGAGTGCTGATGGACGGTGTGTTTTGCATGTGGTACAAAATCTGCGGACCCAGGTGATACCACAAGCTGCGTCGTCACTTCTTGACAACGAAACGATCGCGGACGAGCAGTCTCAGAAAGGTTCTGAAGAAAAAAATACCATATTAATTAAATAGGGTTCCACCAGAATTAGTAACATTATTACAGGGAGTGGTGAGTGTGTGGAACAGTATTTCAGTGAGTGAGTGGACAGTATGTGTAATAGTATTTCAGTGAGTGGTCAGTGTGTGGAACAGTATTTCAGTGAGTGAGTGGTCAGTGTGTGGATCAGTATTTCAGTGAGTGAGTGGTCAGTGTGTGGATCAGTATTTCAGTGAGTGGTCAGTGTGTGGATCAGTATTTCAGTGAGTGGTCAGTGTGTGGAACAGTATTTCAGTAAGTGAGTGGTCAGTGTGTGGATCAGTATTTCAGTGAGTGAGTGGTCAATGTGTGGAACAGTATTTCAGTGAGTGGTCAGTGTGTGGAACAGTATTTCAGTGAGTGAGTGGTCAGTGTGTGGATCAGTATTTCAGTGAGTGAGTGGTCAATGTGTGGAACAGTATTTCAGTGAGTGGTCAGTGTGTGGAACAGTATTTCAGTGAGTGAGTGGTCAGTGTGTGGATCAGTATTTCAGTGAGTGAGTGGTCAATGTGTGGAACAGTATTTCAGTGAGTGGTCAGTGTGTGGAACAGTATTTCAGTGAGTGGTCAGTGTGTGGAACAGTATTTCAGTGAGTGAGTGGTCAATGTGTGGATCAGTATTTCAGTGAGTGAGTGGACAGTATGTGTAATAGTATTTCAGTGAGTGGTCAGTGTGTGGAACAGTATTTCAGTGAGTGAGTGGTCAGTGTGTGGATCAGTATTTCAGTGAGTGGTCAGTGTGTGGAACAGTATTTCAGTGAGTGAGTGGTCAATGTGTGGATCAGTATTTCAGTGAGTGAGTGGACAGTATGTGTAATAGTATTTCAGTGAGTGGTCAGTGTGTGGAACAGTATTTCAGTGAGTGAGTGGTCAGTGTGTGGATCAGTATTTCAGTGAGTGAGTGGTCAATGTGTGGAACAGTATTTCAGTGAGTGGTCAGTGTGTGGAACAGTATTTCAGTGAGTGAGTGGTCAGTGTGTGGATCAGTATTTCAGTGAGTGAGTGGTCAATGTGTGGAACAGTATTTCAGTGAGTGGTCAGTGTGTGGAACAGTATTTCAGTGAGTGAGTGGTCAATGTGTGGAACAGTATTTCAGTGAGTGAGTGGTCAATGTGTGGATCAGTATTTCAGTGAGTGAGTGGACAGTATGTGTAATAGTATTTCAGTGAGTGGTCAGTGTGTGGAACAGTATTTCAGTGAGTGAGTGGTCAGTGTGTGGATCAGTATTTCAGTGAGTGGTCAGTGTGTGGAACAGTATTTCAGTGAGTGAGTGGTCAATGTGTGGATCAGTATTTCAGTGAGTGAGTGGACAGTATGTGTAATAGTATTTCAGTGAGTGGTCAGTGTGTGGAACAGTATTTCAGTGAGTGAGTGGTCAGTGTGTGGATCAGTATTTCAGTGAGTGAGTGGTCAATGTGTGGAACAGTATTTCAGTGAGTGGTCAGTGTGTGGAACAGTATTTCAGTGAGTGAGTGGTCAATGTGTGGAACAGTATTTCAGTGAGTGGTCAGTGTGTGGAACAGTATTTCAGTGAGTGAGTGGTCAATGTGTGGATCAGTATTTCAGTGAGTGAGTGGACAGTATGTGTAATAGTATTTCAGTGAGTGGTCAGTGTGTGGAACAGTATTTCAGTGAGTGAGTGGACAGTATGTGTAATAGTATTTCAGTGAGTGGTCAGTGTGTGGAACAGTATTTCAGTGAGTGGTCAGTGTGTGGAACAGTATTTCAGTGAGTGAGTGGTCAGTGTGTGGATCAGTATTTCAGTGAGTGAGTGGTCAGTGTGTGGATCAGTATTTCAGTGAGTGGTCAGTGTGTGGATCAGTATTTCAGTGAGTGAGTGGTCAGTGTGTGGATCAGTATTTCAGTGAGTGGTCAGTGTGTGGAACAGTATTTCAGTGAGTGAGTGGTCAGTGTGTGGATCAGTATTTCAGTGAGTGAGTGGTCAGTCTGTGGATCAGTATTTCAGTAAGTGAGTGGTCAGTGTGTGGAACAGTATTTCAGTGAGTGAGTGGTCAGTGTGTGGAACAGTATTTCAGTGAGTGAGTGGTCAGTGTGTGGATCAGTATTTCAGTGAGTGGTCAGTGTGTGGATCAGTATTTCAGTGAGTGAGTGGTCAGTGTGTGGATCAGTATTTCAGTGAGTGAGTGGTCAGTGTGTGGATCAGTATTTCAGTAAGTGAGTGGTCAGTGTGTGGAACAGTATTTCAGTGAGTGAGTGGTCAGTGTGTGGATCAGTATTTCAGTGAGTGGTCAGTGTGTGGATCAGTATTTCAGTGAGTGAGTGGTCAGTGTGTGGATCAGTATTTCAGTAAGTGAGTGGTCAGTGTGTGGAACAGTATTTCAGTGAGGGAGTGGTCAGTGTGTGGAACAGTATTTCAGTGAGTGGTCAGTGTGTGGAACAGTATTTCAGTGAGTGAGTGGTCAGTGTGTGGATCAGTATTTCAGTAAGTGAGTGGTCAATGTGTGGATCAGTATTTCAGTGAGTGAGTGGTCAATGTGTGGATCAGTATTTCAGTGAGTGAGTGGTCAGTGTGTGGATCAGTATTTCAGTGAGTGGTCAGTGTGTGGAACAGTATTTCAGTGAGTGGTCAGTGTGTGGAACAGTATTTCAGTGAGTGAGTGGTCAGTGTGTGGATCAGTATTTCAGTGAGTGGTCAATGTGTGGAACAGTATTTCAGTGAGTGGTCAGTGTGTGGAACAGTATTTCAGTGAGTGGTCAGTGTGTGGAACAGTATTTCAGTGAGTGAGTGGTCAGTGTGTGGATCAGTATTTCAGTGAGTGGTCAATGTGTGGAACAGTATTTCAGTGAGTGGTCAGTGTGTGGAACAGTATTTCAGTGAGTGAGTGGTCAGTGTGTGGATCAGTATTTCAGTGAGTGGTCAATGTGTGGAACAGTATTTCAGTGAGTGGTCAGTGTGTGGAACAGTATTTCAGTGAGTGGTCAGTGTGTGGATCAGTATTTCAGTGAGTGAGTGGTCAATGTGTGGAACAGTATTTCAGTGAGTGGTCAGTGTGTGGAACAGTATTTCAGTGAGTGGTCAGTGTGTGGAACAGTATTTCAGTGAGTGAGTGGTCAGTGTGTGGATCAGTATTTCAGTAAGTGAGTGGTCAATGTGTGGATCAGTATTTCAGTGAGTGAGTGGTCAATGTGTGGAACAGTATTTCAGTGAGTGGTCAGTGTGTGGATCAGTATTTCAGTGAGTGGTCAGTGTGTGGATCAGTATTTCAGTGAGTGGTCAGTGTGTGGATCAGTATTTTAGTGAGTGAGTGGTCAGTGTGTGGATCAGTATTTCAGTAAGTGAGTGGTCAGTGTCTGGAACAGAATTTCAGTGAGTGAGTGGTCAGTGTGTGGAACAGTATTTCAGTGAGTGAGTGGTCAGTGTCTGGAACAGAATTTCAGTGAGTGAGTGGTCAGTGTGTGGAACAGTATTTCAGTGAGTGGTCAGTGTGTGGATCAGTATTTTAGTGAGTGAGTGGTCAGTGTGTGGAACAGTATTTCAGTGAGTGAGTGGTCAGTGTGTGGAACAGTATTTCAGTGAGTGGTCAGTGTGTGGATCAGTATTTTAGTGAGTGAGTGGTCAGTGTGTGGAACAGTATTTCAGTGAGTGAGTGGTCAGTGTCTGGAACAGAATTTCTGTGAGTGGTCAGTGTGTGGAACAGTATTTCACTGAGTGAGTGGTCAGTGTGTGGAACAGTATTTCAGTGAGTGAGTGGTCAGTGTGTGGATCAGTATTTCAGTGAGTGGTCAGTGTGTGGAACAGTATTTCAGTGAGTGAGTGGTCAGTGTGTGGATCAGTATTTCAGTAAGTGAGTGGTCAATGTGTGGATCAGTATTTCAGTGAGTGAGTGGTCAATGTGTGGAACAGTATTTCAGTGAGTGGTCAGTGTGTGGATCAGTATTTCAGTGAGTGGTCAGTGTGTGGATCAGTATTTTAGTGAGTGAGTGGTCAGTGTGTGGATCAGTATTTCAGTAAGTGAGTGGTCAGTGTCTGGAACAGAATTTCAGTGAGTGAGTGGTCAGTGTGTGGAACAGTATTTCAGTGAGTGAGTGGTCAGTGTCTGGAACAGAATTTCAGTGAGTGAGTGGTCAGTGTGTGGAACAGTATTTCAGTGAGTGGTCAGTGTGTGGATCAGTATTTTAGTGAGTGAGTGGTCAGTGTGTGGAACAGTATTTCAGTGAGTGAGTGGTCAGTGTGTGGAACAGTATTTCAGTGAGTGGTCAGTGTGTGGATCAGTATTTTAGTGAGTGAGTGGTCAGTGTGTGGAACAGTATTTCAGTGAGTGAGTGGTCAGTGTCTGGAACAGAATTTCTGTGAGTGGTCAGTGTGTGGAACAGTATTTCACTGAGTGAGTGGTCAGTGTGTGGAACAGTATTTCAGTGAGTGAGTGGTCAGTGTGTGGATCAGTATTTCAGTGAGTGGTCAGTGTGTGGAACAGTATTTCAGTGAGTGAGTGGTCAGTGTGTGGATCAGTATTTCAGTAAGTGAGTGGTCAATGTGTGGATCAGTATTTCAGTGAGTGAGTGGTCAATGTGTGGAACAGTATTTCAGTGAGTTGTCAGTGTGTGGATCAGTATTTTAGTGAGTGAGTGGTCAGTGTGTGGATCAGTATTTCAGTGAGTGAGTGGTCAGTGTGTGGATCAGTATTTCAGTGAGTGAGTGGACAGTGTGTGGATCAGTATTTCAGTGAGTGGTCAGTGTGTGGAACAGTATTTCAGTGAGTGAGTGGTCAGTGTGTGGATCAGTATTTCAGTAAGTGAGTGGTCAATGTGTGGATCAGTATTTCAGTGAGTGAGTGGTCAATGTGTGGAACAGTATTTCAGTGAGTGGTCAGTGTGTGGATCAGTATTTCAGTGAGTGGTCAGTGTGTGGATCAGTATTTCAGTGAGTGGTCAGTGTGTGGATCAGTATTTTAGTGAGTGAGTGGTCAGTGTGTGGATCAGTATTTCAGTAAGTGAGTGGTCAATGTGTGGATCAGTATTTCAGTGAGTGAGTGGTCAGTGTGTGGAACAGTATTTCAGTGAGTGAATGGTCAATGTGTGGATCAGTATTTCAGTGAGTGAGTGGTCAATGTGTGGAACAGTATTTCAGTGAGTGGTCAGTGTGTGGATCAGTATTTCAGTGAGTGGTCAGTGTGTGGATCAGTATTTTAGTGAGTGAGTGGTCAGTGTGTGGAACAGTATTTCAGTGAGTGAGTGGTCAGTGTCTGGAACAGAATTTCAGTGAGTGAGTGGTCAGTGTGTGGAACAGTATTTCAGTGAGTGGTCAGTGTGTGGATCAGTATTTTAGTGAGTGAGTGGTCAGTGTGTGGAACAGTATTTCAGTGAGTGAGTGGTCAGTGTGTGGAACAGTATTTCAGTGAGTGGTCAGTGTGTGGATCAGTATTTTAGTGAGTGAGTGGTCAGTGTGTGGAACAGTATTTCAGTGAGTGAGTGGTCAGTGTCTGGAACAGAATTTCTGTGAGTGGTCAGTGTGTGGAACAGTATTTCACTGAGTGAGTGGTCAGTGTGTGGAACAGTATTTCAGTGAGTGAGTGGTCAGTGTGTGGATCAGTATTTCAGTGAGTGGTCAGTGTGTGGAACAGTATTTCAGTGAGTGAGTGGTCAGTGTGTGGATCAGTATTTCAGTGAGTGATTGGTCAGTGTGTGGAACAGAATTTCAGTGAGTGGTCAGTGTGTGGAACAGTATTTCAGTGAGTGAGTGGTCAGTGTGTGGAACAGTATTTCAGTGAGTGGTCAGTGTGTGGATCAGTATTTCAGTGAGTGAGTGGTCAATGTGTGGAACAGTATTTCAGTGAGTGAGTGGTCAGTGTCTGGAACAGAATTTCAGTCAGTGGGTGGTCAGTGTGTGGATCAGTATCTCAGTGAGTGAGTGGTCAGTGTGTGGATCAGTATTTCAGTGAGTGGTCAGTGTGTGGAACAGTATTTCACTGAGTGAGTGGTCAGTGTGTGGAACAGAATTTCAGTGAGTGGGTGGTCAGTGTGTGGATCAGTATTTCAGTGAGTGGTCAGTGTGTGGAACAGAATTTCAGTGAGTGGGTGGTCAATGTGTGGATCAGTATTTCAGTGAGTGGTCAGTGTGTGGAACAGTATTTCAGTGAGTGGTCAGTGTGTGGAACAGTATTTTAGTGAGTGAGTGGTCAGTGTGTGGAACAGTATTTCAGTGAGTGGTCAGTGTGTGGAACAGTATTTTAGTGAGTGAGTGGTCAGTGTGTGGAACAGTATTTCAGTGAGTGAGTGGTCAGTGTGTGGATCAGTATTTTAGTGAGTGAGTGGTCAGTGTGTGGAACAGTATTTTAGTGAGTGAGTGGTCAGTGTGTGGAACAGTATTTTAGTGAGTGAGTGGTCAGTGTGTGGAACAGTATTTCAGTGAGTGAGTGGTCAGTGTGTGCAACAGAATTTCAGTGAGTGGGTGGTCAGTGTGTGGATCAGTATTTCAGTGAGTGAGTGGTCAGTGTGTGCAACAGAATTTCAGTGAGTGGGTGGTCAGTGTGTGGAACAGAATTTCAGAGAGTGGGTGGTCAGTGTGTGGATCAGTATTTCAGTGAGTGAGTGGTCAGTGTGTGGATCAGTATTTCAGTGAGTGGTCAGTGTGTGGAACAGTATTTTAGTGAGTGAGTGGTCAGTGTGTGGATCAGTATTTTAGTGAGTGAGTGGTCAGTGTGTGGAACAGTATTTCAGTGAGTGAGTGGTCAGTGTGTGGAACAGAATTTCAGTGAGTGGGTGGTCAGTGTGTGGATCAGTATTTCAGTGAGTGGTCAGTGTGTGGAACAGTATTTTAGTGAGTGAGTGGTCAGTGTGTGGAACAGTATTTCAGTGAGTGGTCAGTGTGTGGAACAGTATTTTAGTGAGTGAGTGGTCAGTGTGTGGAACAGTATTTCAGTGAGTGAGTGGTCAGTGTGTGGATCGGTATTTCAGTGAGTGGTCAGTGTGTGGAACAGTATTTTAGTGAGTGAGTGGTCAGTGTGTGGATCAGTATTTCAGTGAGTGGTCAGTGTGTGGATCAGTATTTCAGTGAGTGGTCAGTGTGTGGAACAGTATTTTAGTGAGTGAGTGGTCAGTGTGTGGATCAGTATTTTAGTGAGTGAGTGGTCAGTGTGTGGATCAGTATTTCAGTGAGTGAGTGGTCAGTGTGTCGATCAGTATTTCAGTGAGTGGTCAGTGTGTGGAACAGTATTTTAGTGAGTGAGTGGTCAGTGTGTGGAACAGTATTTCAGTGAGTGAGTGGTCAGTGTGTGGAACAGAATTTCAGTGAGTGAGTGGTCAGTGTGTGGATCAGTATTTCAGTGAGTGAGTGGTCAGTGTGTCGATCAGTATTTCAGTGAGTGGTCAGTGTGTGGAACAGTATTTTAGTGAGTGAGTGGTCAGTGTGTGGAACAGTATTTCAGTGAGTGAGTGGTCAGTGTGTGGAACAGAATTTCAGTGAGTGGTCAGTGTGTGGAACAGTATTTTAGTGAGTGAGTGGTCAGTGTGTGGAACAGTATTTCAGTGAGTGGTCAGTGTGTGGAACAGTATTTTAGTGAGTGAGTGGTCAGTGTGTGGAACAGTATTTCAGTGAGTGAGTGGTCAGTGTGTGGAACAGTATTTCAGTGAGTGGTCAGTGTGTGGATCAGTATTTTAGTGAGTGAGTGGTCAGTGTGTGGAACAGTATTTCAGTGAGTGAGGGGTCAGTGTGTACAACAGAATTTCAGTGAGTGGGTGGTCAGTGTGTGGATCAGTATTTCAGTGAGTGAGGGGTCAGTGTGTACAACAGAATTTCAGTGAGTGGGTGGTCAGTGTGTGGAACAGAATTTCAGTGAGTGGGTGGTCAGTGTGTGGATCAGTATTTCAGTGAGTGAGTGGTCAATGTGTGGAACAGTATTTCAGTAAGTGAGGGGTCAGTGTGTGGAACAGTATTTCAGTGAGTGGTCAATGTGTGGAACATTATTTCAGTGAGTGAGTGGTCAGTGTGTGGATCAGTATTTCAGTGAGTGAGTGGTCAGTGTGTGGATCAGTATTTCAGTGAGTGGTCAATGTGTGGAACATTATTTCAGTGAGTGAGTGGTCAATGTGTGGGACAGTATTTCAGTGAGTGAGTGGTCAGTGTGTGGATCAGTATTTCAGTGAGTGGTCAGTGTGTGGAACAGTATTTCAGTGAGTGAGTGGTCAGTGTGTGGAACAGTATTTCAGTGAGTGAGTGGTCAGTGTGTGGAACAGCATTTCAGTGAGTGAGTGGTCAATGTGTGGGACAGTATTTCAGTGAGTGAGTGGTCAGTGTGTGGAACAGTATTTCAGTGAGTGGTCAGTGTGTGGATCAGTATTTCAGTGAGTGAGTGGTCAGTGTGTGGATCAGTATTTCAGTGAGTGAGTGGTCAGTGTGTGGATCAGTATTTCAGTGAGTGGACAGTGTGTGGAACAGTATTTTAGTGAGTGAGTGGTCAGTGTGTGGAACAGTATTTCAGTGAGTGAGTGGTCAATGTGTGGGACAGTATTTCAGTGAGTGGTCAGTGTGTGGAACAGTATTTCAGTGAGTGAGTGGTCAATGTGTGGAACAGTATTTCAGTGAGTGAGTGGTCAGTGTGTGGATCAGTATTTCAGTGAGTGGTCAGTGTGTGGAACAGTATTTCAGTGAGTGGTCAGTGTGTGGAACAGTATTTCAGTGAGTGAGTGGTCAGTGTGTGGATCAGTATTTCAGTGAGTGGTCAGTGTGTGGAACAGTATTTTAGTGAGTGAGTGGTCAGTGTGTGGAACAGAATTTCAGTGAGTGGGTGGTCAGTGTGTGGATCAGTATTCCAGTGAGTGAGTGGTCAGTGTGTGGAACAGAATTTCAGTGAGTGGGTGGTCAGTGTGTGGATCAGTATTTCAGTGAGTGAGTGGTCAGTGTGTGGAACAGTATTTCAGAGAGTGGTCAGTGTGTGGAACAGTATTTCAGTGAGTGAGTGGTCAGTGTGTGGAACAGTATTTTAGTGAGTGAGTGGTCAGTGTGTGGAACAGTATTTCAGTGAGTGAGTGGTCAGTGTGTGGAACAGAATTTCAGTGGGTGAGTGGTCAGTGTGTGGATCAGTATTTCAGTGAGTGGTCAGTGTGTGGAACAGTATTTCAGTGAGTGGTCAGTGTGTGGATCAGTATTTCAGTGAGTGAGTGGTCAATGTGTGGAACAGTATTTCAGTGAGTGGTCAGTGTGTGGAACAGTATTTTAGTGAGTGAGTGGTCAGTGTGTGGAACAGTATTTCAGTGAGTGAGTGGTCAGTGTGTGGATCAGTATTTCAGTGAGTGGTCAGTGTGTGGAACAGTATTTTAGTGAGTGAGTGGTCAGTGTGTGGAACAGTATTTCAGTGAGTGAGTGGTCAGTGTGTGGAACAGAATTTCAGTGAGTGAGTGGTCAATGTGTAGATCAGTATTTCAGTGAGTGGTCAGTGTGTGGAACATTATTTTAGTGAGTGAGTGGTCAGTGTGTGGAACAGTATTTCAGTGAGTGAGTGGTCAGTGTGTGGAACAGTATTTCAGTGAGTGAGTGGTCAGTGTGTGGATCAGTATTTCAGTGAGTGGTCAGTGTGTGGAACAGTATTTCACTGAGTGAGTGGTCAGTGTGTGGAACAGTATTTCAGTGAGTGGTCAGTGTGTGGATCAGTATTTCAGTGAGTGGTCAGTGTGTGGATCAGTATTTCAGTGAGTGGTCAGTGTGTGGATCAGTATTTCAGTGAGTGAGTGGTCAATGTGTGGAACAGTATTTCAGTGAGTGAGTGGTCAGTGTGTGGAACAGTATTTCAGTGAGTGAGTGGTCAGTGTGTGGATCAGTATTTCAGTGAGTGGTCAGTGTGTGGAACAGTATTTCACTGAGTGAGTGGTCAGTGTGTGGAACAGTATTTCAGTGAGTGAGTGGTCAGTGTGTGGATCAGTATTTCAGTGAGTGGTCAGTGTGTGGAACAGTATTTCACTGAGTGAGTGGTCAGTGTGTGGATCAGTATTTCAGTGAGTGAGTGGTCAGTGTGTGGAACAGCATTTCAGTGAGTGAGTGGTCACTGTGTGGGACAGTATTTCAGTGAGTGAGTGGTCAGTGTGTGGATCAGTATTTCAGTGAGTGAGTGGTCAGTGTGTGGAACAGTATTTCAGTGAGTGTTCAGTGTGTGGATCAGTATTTCAGTGAGTGAGTGGTCAGTGTGTGGATCAGTATTTCAGTGAGTGAGTGGTCAGTGTGTGGAACAGCATTTCAGTGAGTGAGTGGTCAGTGTGTGGAACAGTATTTTAGTGAGTGAGTGGTCAGTGTGTGGATCAGTATTTCAGTGAGTGAGTGGTCAGTGTGTGGATCAGTATTTCAGTGAGTGAGTGGTCAGTGTGTGGAACAGAATTTCAGTGAGTGGGTGGTCAGTGTGTGGATCAGTATTTCAGTGAGTGGTCAGTGTGTGGAACAGTATTTTAGTGAGTGAGTGGTCCGTGTGTGGAACAGTATTTCAGTGAGTGGTCAGTGTGTGGAACAGTATTTTAGTGAGTGAGTGGTCAGTGTGTGGATCAGTATTTCAGTGAGTGAGTGGTCAGTGTGTGGATCAGTATTTCAGTGATTGGTCAGTGTGTGGAACAGTATTTCAGTGAGTGAGTGGTCAGTGTGTGGATCAGTATTTCAGTGAGTGAGTGGTCAGTGTGTGGATCAGTATTTCAGTGAGTGGGTGGTCAGTGTGTGGATCAGTATTTCAGTGAGTGAGTGGTCAGTGTGTGGATCAGTATTTCAGTGAGTGGGTGGTCAGTGTGTGGATCAGTATTTCAGTGAGTGAGTGGTCAGTGTGTGGATCAGTATTTCAGTGAGTGGGTGGTCAGTGTGTGGAACAGTATTTTAGTGAGTGAGTGGTCAGTGTGTGGAACAGAATTTCAGTGAGTGGGTGGTCAGTGAGTGGAACAGAATTTCAGTGAGTGGGTGGTCAGTGTGTGGATCAGTATTTCAGTGAGTGAGTGGTCAGTGAGTGGAACAGAATTTCAGTGAGTGGGTGGTCAGTGTGTGGATCAGTATTTCAGTGAGTGAGTGGTCAGTGTGTGGATCAGTATTTCAGTGAGTGGTCACTGTGTGGAACAGTATTTTAGTGAGTGAGTGGTCAGTGTGTGGAACAGTATTTCAGTGAGTGAGTGGTCAGTGTGTGGATCAGTATTTCAGTGAGTGAGTGGTCAGTGTGTGGATCAGTATTTCAGTGAGTGGTCAGTGTGTGGATCAGTATTTCAGTGAGTGAGTGGTCAGTGTGTGGATCAGTATTTCAGTGAGTGGGTGGTCAGTGTGTGGATCAGTATTTCAGTGAGTGGTCAGTGTGTGGAACAGTATTTCAGTGAGTGAGTGGTCAGTGTGTGGATCAGTATTTCAGTGAGTGAGTGGTCAATGTGTGGAACAGTATTTCAGTGAGTGGTCAGTGTGTGGAACAGTATTTCAGTGAGTGAGTGGTCAGTGTGTGGATCAGTATTTCAGTAAGTGAGTGGTCAATGTGTGGATCAGTATTTCAGTGAGTGAGTGGTCAATGTGTGGAACAGTATTTCAGTGAGTGAGTGGTCAGTGTGTGGAACAGTATTTCAGTGAGTGGTCAGTGTGTGTATCAGTATTTCAGTGAGTGGTCAGTGTGTGGATCAGTATTTTAGTGAGTGAGTGGTCAGTGTGTGGAACAGTATTTCAGTGAGTGAGTGGTCAGTGTCTGGAACAGAATTTCAGTGAGTGGTCAGTGTGTGGAACAGTATTTCACTGAGTGAGTGGTCAGTGTGTGGAACAGTATTTCAGTGAGTGACTGGTCAGTGTGTGGATCAGTATTTCAGTGAGTGGTCAGTGTGTGGAACAGTATTTCAGTGAGTGAGTGGTCAGTGTGTGGATCAGTATTTCAGTGAGTGGTCAGTGTGTGGAACAGTATTTCAGTGAGTGATTGGTCAGTGTGTGGAACAGAATTTCAGTGAGTGGTCAGTGTGTGGATCAGTATTTCAGTGAGTGAGTGGTCAGTGTGTGGATCAGTATTTCACTGAGTGAGTGGTCAATGTGTGGGACAGTATTTCAGTGAGTGAGTGGTCAGTGTGTGGATCAGTATTTCAGTGAGTGGTCAGTGTGTGGAACAGTATTTCAGTGAGTGGTCAGTGTGTGGAACAGTATTTCAGTGAGTGAGTGGTCAGTGTGTGGATCAGTATTTCAGTAAGTGAGTGGTCAATGTGTGGATCAGTATTTCAGTGAGTGAGTGGTCAATGTGTGGAACAGTATTTCAGTGAGTGAGTGGTCAGTGTGTGGAACAGTATTTCAGTGAGTGGTCAGTGTGTGTATCAGTATTTCAGTGAGTGGTCAGTGTGTGGATCAGTATTTTAGTGAGTGAGTGGTCAGTGTGTGGAACAGTATTTCAGTGAGTGAGTGGTCAGTGTCTGGAACAGAATTTCAGTGAGTGGTCAGTGTGTGGAACAGTATTTCACTGAGTGAGTGGTCAGTGTGTGGAACAGTATTTCAGTGAGTGACTGGTCAGTGTGTGGATCAGTATTTCAGTGAGTGGTCAGTGTGTGGAACAGTATTTCAGTGAGTGAGTGGTCAGTGTGTGGATCAGTATTTCAGTGAGTGGTCAGTGTGTGGAACAGTATTTCAGTGAGTGATTGGTCAGTGTGTGGAACAGAATTTCAGTGAGTGGTCAGTGTGTGGATCAGTATTTCAGTGAGTGAGTGGTCAGTGTGTGGATCAGTATTTCACTGAGTGAGTGGTCAATGTGTGGGACAGTATTTCAGTGAGTGAGTGGTCAGTGTGTGGATCAGTATTTCAGTGAGTGGTCAGTGTGTGGATCAGTATTTTAGTGAGTGAGTGGTCAGTGTGTGGAACAGTATTTCAGTGAGTGGTCAGTGTGTGGATCAGTATTTCACTGAGTGAGTGGTCAATGTGTGGAACAGTATTTCAGTGAGTGAGTGGTCAGTGTGTGCAACAGAATTTCAGTGAGTGGGTGGTCAGTGTGTGGATCAGTATTTCAGTGAGTGAGTGGTCAGTGTGTGCAACAGAATTTCAGTGAGTGGGTGGTCAGTGTGTGGAACAGAATTTCAGTGAGTGGGTGGTCAGTGTGTGGATCAGTATTTCAGTGAGTGGTCAGTGTGTGGAACAGTATTTTAGTGAGTGAGTGGTCAGTGTGTGGATCAGTATTTCAGTGAGTGAGTGGTCAGTGTGTGGATCAGTATTTCAGTGAGTGAGTGGTCAGTGTGTGGAACAGAATTTCAGTGAGTGGGTGGTCAGTGTGTGGATCAGTATTTCAGTGAGTGGGTGGTCAGTGTGTGGATCAGTATTTCAGTGAGTGGTCAGTGTGTGGAACAGTATTTTAGTGAGTGAGTGGTCAGTGTGTGGAACAGTATTTCAGTGAGTGGTCAGTGTGTGGAACAGTATTTTAGTGAGTGAGTGGTCAGTGTGTGGAACAGTATTTCAGTGAGTGAGTGGTCAGTGTGTGGATCAGTATTTCAGTGAGTGGTCAGTGTGTGGAACAGTATTTTAGTGAGTGAGTGGTCAGTGTGTGGATCAGTATTTCAGTGAGTGGTCAGTGTGTGGATCAGTATTTCAGTGAGTGGTCAGTGTGTGGAACAGTATTTTAGTGAGTGAGTGGTCAGTGTGTGGATCAGTATTTTAGTGAGTGAGTGGTCAGTGTGTGGATCAGTATTTCAGTGAGTGAGTGGTCAGTGTGTGGAACAGAATTTCAGTGAGTGGGTGGTCAGTGTGTGGATCAGTATTTCAGTGAGTGAGTGGTCAGTGTGTGGATCAGTATTTCAGTGAGTGAGTGGTCAGTGTGTCGATCAGTATTTCAGTGAGTGGTCAGTGTGTGGAACAGTATTTTAGTGAGTGAGTGGTCAGTGTGTGGAACAGTATTTCAGTGAGTGAGTGGTCAGTGTGTGGATCAGTATTTCAGTGAGTGGTCAGTGTGTGGAACAGTATTTTAGTGAGTGAGTGGTCAGTGTGTGGATCAGTATTTCAGTGAGTGGTCAGTGTGTGGATCAGTATTTCAGTGAGTGGTCAATGTGTGGAACAGTATTTTAGTGAGTGAGTGGTCAGTGTGTGGATCAGTATTTTAGTGAGTGAGTGGTCAGTGTGTGGATCAGTATTTCAGTGAGTGAGTGGTCAGTGTGTGGAACAGAATTTCAGTGAGTGGGTGGTCAGTGTGTGGATCAGTATTTCAGTGAGTGAGTGGTCAGTGTGTGGAACAGTATTTCAGTGAGTGAGTGGTCAATGTGTGGAACAGTATTTCAGTGAGTGAGTGGTCAGTGTGTGGAGCAGTATTTCAGTGAGTGAGTGGTCAGTGTGTGGATCAGTATTTCAGTGAGTGAGTGGTCAGTGTGTGGAACAGAATTTCAGTGAGTGGGTGGTCAGTGTGTGGATCAGTATTTCAGTGAGTGAGTGGTCAGTGTGTGGATCAGTATTTCAGTGAGTGAGTGTTCAGTGTGTGGATCAGTATTTCAGTGAGTGAGTGGTCAGTGTGTGGATCAGTATTTCAGTGAGTGAGTGGTCAGTGTGTGGAACAGAATTTCAGTGAGTGAGTGGTCAGTGTGTGGATCAGTATTTCAGTGAGTGGTCAGTGTGTGGAACAGTATTTCACTGAGTGAGTGGTCAGTGTGTGGAACAGTATTTCACTGAGTGAGTGGTCAGTGTGTGGATCAGTATTTCAGTGAGTGAGTGGTCAATGTGTGGAACAGTATTTCAGTGAGTGAGGGGTCAGTGTGTGGAACAGTATTTCAGTGAGTGAGTGGTCAGTGTGTGGAACAGTATTTCAGTGAGTGAGGGGTCAGTGTGTGGATCAGTATTTCAGTGAGTGAGTGGTCAGTGTGGAACAGTATTTCAGTGAGTGAGTGGTCAGTGTGTGGATCAGTATTTCAGTGAGTGAGTGGTCAGTGTGTGGATCAGTATTTCAGTGAGTGAGTGGTCAGTGTGTGGATCAGTATTTCAGTGAGTGGTCAGTGTGTGGATCAGTATTTTAGTGAGTGAGTGGTCAGTGTGTGGAACAGTATTTCAGTGTGTGAGTGGTCAGTGTCTGGAACAGAATTTCAGTGAGTGGTCAGTGTGTGGAACAGTATTTCACTGAGTGAGTGGTCAGTGTGTGGAACAGTATTTCAGTGAGTGACTGGTCAGTGTGTGGATCAGTATTTCAGTGAGTGGTCAGTGTGTGGATCAGTATTTCACTGAGTGAGTGGTCAATGTGTGGAACAGTATTTCAGTGAGTGAGTGGTCAGTGTGTGCAACAGAATTTCAGTGAGTGGGTGGTCAGTGTGTGGATCAGTATTTCAGTGAGTGAGTGGTCAGTGTGTGCAACAGAATTTCAGTGAGTGGGTGGTCAGTGTGTGGAACAGAATTTCAGTGAGTGGGTGGTCAGTGTGTGGATCAGTATTTCAGTGAGTGGTCAGTGTGTGGAACAGTATTTTAGTGAGTGAGTGGTCAGTGTGTGGATCAGTATTTCAGTGAGTGAGTGGTCAGTGTGTGGATCAGTATTTCAGTGAGTGAGTGGTCAGTGTGTGGAACAGAATTTCAGTGAGTGGGTGGTCAGTGTGTGGATCAGTATTTCAGTGAGTGGGTGGTCAGTGTGTGGATCAGTATTTCAGTGAGTGGTCAGTGTGTGGAACAGTATTTTAGTGAGTGAGTGGTCAGTGTGTGGAACAGTATTTCAGTGAGTGGTCAGTGTGTGGAACAGTATTTTAGTGAGTGAGTGGTCAGTGTGTGGAACAGTATTTCAGTGAGTGAGTGGTCAGTGTGTGGATCAGTATTTCAGTGAGTGGTCAGTGTGTGGAACAGTATTTTAGTGAGTGAGTGGTCAGTGTGTGGATCAGTATTTCAGTGAGTGGTCAGTGTGTGGATCAGTATTTCAGTGAGTGGTCAGTGTGTGGAACAGTATTTTAGTGAGTGAGTGGTCAGTGTGTGGATCAGTATTTTAGTGAGTGAGTGGTCAGTGTGTGGATCAGTATTTCAGTGAGTGAGTGGTCAGTGTGTGGAACAGAATTTCAGTGAGTGGGTGGTCAGTGTGTGGATCAGTATTTCAGTGAGTGAGTGGTCAGTGTGTGGATCAGTATTTCAGTGAGTGAGTGGTCAGTGTGTCGATCAGTATTTCAGTGAGTGGTCAGTGTGTGGAACAGTATTTTAGTGAGTGAGTGGTCAGTGTGTGGAACAGTATTTCAGTGAGTGAGTGGTCAGTGTGTGGATCAGTATTTCAGTGAGTGGTCAGTGTGTGGAACAGTATTTTAGTGAGTGAGTGGTCAGTGTGTGGATCAGTATTTCAGTGAGTGGTCAGTGTGTGGATCAGTATTTCAGTGAGTGGTCAGTGTGTGGAACAGTATTTTAGTGAGTGAGTGGTCAGTGTGTGGATCAGTATTTTAGTGAGTGAGTGGTCAGTGTGTGGATCAGTATTTCAGTGAGTGAGTGGTCAGTGTGTGGAACAGAATTTCAGTGAGTGGGTGGTCAGTGTGTGGATCAGTATTTCAGTGAGTGAGTGGTCAGTGTGTGGAACAGTATTTCAGTGAGTGAGTGGTCAATGTGTGGAACAGTATTTCAGTGAGTGAGTGGTCAGTGTGTGGAGCAGTATTTCAGTGAGTGAGTGGTCAGTGTGTGGATCAGTATTTCAGTGAGTGAGTGGTCAGTGTGTGGAACAGAATTTCAGTGAGTGGGTGGTCAGTGTGTGGATCAGTATTTCAGTGAGTGAGTGGTCAGTGTGTGGATCAGTATTTCAGTGAGTGAGTGGTCAGTGTGTGGATCAGTATTTCAGTGAGTGAGTGGTCAGTGTGTGGATCAGTATTTCAGTGAGTGAGTGGTCAGTGTGTGGAACAGAATTTCAGTGAGTGAGTGGTCAGTGTGTGGATCAGTATTTCAGTGAGTGGTCAGTGTGTGGAACAGTATTTCACTGAGTGAGTGGTCAGTGTGTGGAACAGTATTTCACTGAGTGAGTGGTCAGTGTGTGGATCAGTATTTCAGTGAGTGAGTGGTCAATGTGTGGAACAGTATTTCAGTGAGTGAGGGGTCAGTGTGTGGAACAGTATTTCAGTGAGTGAGTGGTCAGTGTGTGGAACAGTATTTCAGTGAGTGAGGGGTCAGTGTGTGGATCAGTATTTCAGTGAGTGAGTGGTCAGTGTGGAACAGTATTTCAGTGAGTGAGTGGTCAGTGTGTGGATCAGTATTTCAGTGAGTGAGTGGTCAGTGTGTGGATCAGTATTTCAGTGAGTGAGTGGTCAGTGTGTGGATCAGTATTTCAGTGAGTGAGTGGTCAGTGTGTGGAACAGAATTTCAGTGAGTGAGTGGTCAGTGTGTGGATCAGTATTTCAGTGAGTGGTCAGTGTGTGGAACAGTATTTCACTGAGTGAGTGGTCAGTGTGTGGAACAGTATTTCACTGAGTGAGTGGTCAGTGTGTGGATCAGTATTTCAGTGAGTGAGTGGTCAATGTGTGGAACAGTATTTCAGTGAGTGAGGGGTCAGTGTGTGGATCAGTATTTCAGTGAGTGAGTGGTCAGTGTGGAACAGTATTTCAGTGAGTGAGTGGTCAGTGTGTGGATCAGTATTTCAGTGAGTGAGTGGTCAATGTGTGGAACAGTATTTCAGTGAGTGAGGGGTCAGTGTGTGGATCAGTATTTCAGTGAGTGAGGGGTCAGTGTGTGGATCAGTATTTCAGTGAGTGAGTGGTCAATGTGTGGAACAGTATTTCAGTGAGTGAGGGGTCAGTGTGTGGATCAGTATTTCAGTGAGTGAGTGGTCAGTGTGGAACAGTATTTCAGAGAGTGAGTGGTCAGTGTGTGGATCAGTATTTCAGTGAGTGGTCAGTGTGTGGATCAGTATTTCAGTGAGTGAGTGGTCAATGTGTGGAACATTATTTCAGTGAGTGAGTGGTCAGTGTGTGGGACAGTATTTCAGTGAGTGAGTGGTCAGTGTGTGGATCAGTATTTCAGTGAGTGGTCAGTGTGTGGAACAGTATTTCAGTGAGTGAGTGGTCAGTGTGTGGATCAGTATTTCAGTGAGTGGTCAGTGTGTGGAACAGTATTTCAGTGAGTGAGTGGTCAATGTGTGGAACATTATTTCAGTGAGTGGTCAGTGTGTGGAACAGTATTTCAGTGAGTGAGTGGTCAATGTGTGGGACAGTATTTCAGTGAGTGAGTGGTCAGTGTGTGGATCAGTATTTCAGTGAGTGGTCAGTGTGTGGAACAGTATTTTAGTGAGTGAGTGGTCAGTGTGTGGAACAGTATTTCAGTGAGTGAGTGGTCAGTGTGTGGATCAGTATTTCAGTGAGTGGTCAGTGTGTGGAACAGTATTTTAGTGAGTGAGTGGTCAGTGTGTGGATCAGTATTTCAGTGAGTGGTCAGTGTGTGGATCAGTATTTCAGTGAGTGGTCAGTGTGTGGAACAGTATTTTAGTGAGTGAGTGGTCAGTGTGTGGATCAGTATTTTTGTGAGTGAGTGGTCAGTGTGTGGATCAGTATTTCAGTGAGTGAGTGGTCAGTGTGTGGAACAGAATTTCAGTGAGTGGGTGGTCAGTGTGTGGATCAGTATTTCAGTGAGTGAGTGGTCAGTGTGTGGAACAGTATTTCAGTGAGTGAGTGGTCAATGTGTGGAACAGTATTTCAGTGAGTGAGTGGTCAGTGTGTGGAGCAGTATTTCAGTGAGTGAGTGGTCAGTGTGTGGATCAGTATTTCAGTGAGTGAGTGGTCAGTGTGTGGAACAGAATTTCAGTGAGTGGGTGGTCAGTGTGTGGATCAGTATTTCAGTGAGTGAGTGGTCAGTGTGTGGATCAGTATTTCAGTGAGTGAGTGGTCAGTGTGTGGATCAGTATTTCAGTGAGTGAGTGGTCAGTGTGTGGATCAGTATTTCAGTGAGTGAGTGGTCAGTGTGTGGAACAGAATTTCAGTGAGTGAGTGGTCAGTGTGTGGATCAGTATTTCAGTGAGTGGTCAGTGTGTGGAACAGTATTTCACTGAGTGAGTGGTCAGTGTGTGGAACAGTATTTCACTGAGTGAGTGGTCAGTGTGTGGATCAGTATTTCAGTGAGTGAGTGGTCAATGTGTGGAACAGTATTTCAGTGAGTGAGGGGTCAGTGTGTGGAACAGTATTTCAGTGAGTGAGTGGTCAATGTGTGGAACAGTATTTCAGTGAGTGAGGGGTCAGTGTGTGGATCAGTATTTCAGTGAGTGAGTGGTCAGTGTGGAACAGTATTTCAGTGAGTGAGTGGTCAGTGTGTGGATCAGTATTTCAGTGAGTGAGTGGTCAGTGTGTGGATCAGTATTTCAGTGAGTGAGTGGTCAGTGTGTGGATCAGTATTTCAGTGAGTGAGTGGTCAGTGTGTGGATCAGTATTTCAGTGAGTGAGTGGTCAGTGTGTGGAACAGAATTTCAGTGAGTGAGTGGTCAGTGTGTGGATCAGTATTTCAGTGAGTGGTCAGTGTGTGGAACAGTATTTCACTGAGTGAGTGGTCAGTGTGTGGAACAGTATTTCACTGAGTGAGTGGTCAGTGTGTGGATCAGTATTTCAGTGAGTGAGTGGTCAATGTGTGGAACAGTATTTCAGTGAGTGAGGGGTCAGTGTGTGAATCAGTATTTCAGTGAGTGAGTGGTCAGTGTGGAACAGTATTTCAGTGAGTGAGTGGTCAGTGTGTGGATCAGTATTTCAGTGAGTGAGTGGTCAATGTGTGGAACAGTATTTCAGTGAGTGAGGGGTCAGTGTGTGGATCAGTATTTCAGTGAGTGAGGGGTCAGTGTGTGGATCAGTATTTCAGTGAGTGAGTGGTCAATGTGTGGAACAGTATTTCAGTGAGTGAGGGGTCAGTGTGTGGATCAGTATTTCAGTGAGTGAGTGGTCAGTGTGGAACAGTATTTCAGAGAGTGAGTGGTCAGTGTGTGGATCAGTAGTTCAGTGAGTGGTCAGTGTGTGGATCAGTATTTCAGTGAGTGAGTGGTCAATGTGTGGAACATTATTTCAGTGAGTGAGTGGTCAGTGTGTGGGACAGTATTTCAGTGAGTGAGTGGTCAGTGTGTGGATCAGTATTTCAGTGAGTGGTCAGTGTGTGGAACAGTATTTCAGTGAGTGAGTGGTCAGTGTGTGGATCAGTATTTCAGTGAGTGGTCAGTGTGTGGAACAGTATTTCAGTGAGTGAGTGGTCAATGTGTGGAACATTATTTCAGTGAGTGGTCAGTGTGTGGAACAGTATTTCAGTGAGTGAGTGGTCAATGTGTGGGACAGTATTTCAGTGAGTGAGTGGTCAGTGTGTGGATCAGTATTTCAGTGAGTGGTCAGTGTGTGGAACAGTATTTCAGTGAGTGAGTGGTCAATGTGTGGAACATTATTTCAGTGAGTGGTCAGTGTGTGGAACAGTATTTCAGTGAGTGGTCAGTGTGTGGATCAGTATTTCAGTGAGTGGTCAGTGTGTGGAACAGTATTTCAGTGAGTGAGTGGTCAATGTGTGGGACAGTATTTCAGTGAGTGAGTGGTCAGTGTGTGGATCAGTATTTCAGTGAGTGGTCAGTGTGTGGAACAGTATTTCAGTGAGTGAGTGGTCAATGTGTGGGACAGTATTTCAGTGAGTGAGTGGTCAGTGTGTGGATCAGTATTTCAGTGAGTGGTCAGTGTGTGGAACAGTATTTCAGTGAGTGAGTGGTCAGTGTGTGGAACAGTATTTCAGTGAGTGAGTGGTCAATGTGTGGAACATTATTTCAGTGAGTGAGTGGTCAATGTGTGGGACAGTATTTCAGTGAGTGAGTGGTCAGTGTGTGGATCAGTATTTCAGTGAGTGGTCAGTGTGTGGAACAGTATTTCAGTGAGTGAGTGGTCAGTGTGTGGAACAGTATTTCAGTGAGTGAGTGGTCAGTGTGTGGATCAGTATTTCAGTGAGTGGTCAGTGTGTGGAACAGCATTTCAGTGAGTGAGTGGTCAATGTGTGGGACAGTATTTCAGTGAGTGAGTGGTCAGTGTGTGGATCAGTATTTCAGTGAGTGGTCAGTGTGTGGATCAGTATTTCAGTGAGTGAGTGGTCAGTGTGTGGATCAGTATTTCAGTGAGTGGTCAGTGTGTGGATCAGTATTTCAGTGAGTGGTCAATGTGTGGGACAGTATTTAAGTGAGTGAGTGGTCAATGTGTGGATCAGTATTTCAGTGAGTGAGTGGTCAGTGTGTGGATCAGTATTTCAGTGAGTGAGTGGTCAGTGTGTGGAACAGTATTTCAGTGAGTGAGTGGTCAGTGTGTGGAACAGCATTTCAGTGAGTGAGTGGTCAGTGTGTGGATCAGTATTTCAGTGAGTGAGTGGTCAGTGTGTGGATCAGTATTTCAGTGAGTGAGTGGTCAGTGTGTGGAACAGTATTTCAGTGAGTGAGTGGTCAGTGTGTGGAACAGCATTTCAGTGAGTGAGTGGTCAGTGTGTGGATCAGTATTTCAGTGAGTGGTCAGTGTGTGGAACAGTATTTCAGTGAGTGAGTGGTCAGTGTGTGGATCAGTATTTCAGTGAGTGAGTGGTCAGTGTGTGGATCAGTATTTCAGTGAGTGGTCAGTGTGTGGAACAGTATTTTAGTGAGTGAGTGGTCAGTGTGTGGAACAGTATTTCAGTGAGTGAGTGGTCAATGTGTGGGACAGTATTTCAGTGAGTGGTCAGTGTGTGGAACAGTATTTCAGTGAGTGAGTGGTCAATGTGTGGAACAGTATTTCAGTGAGTGGTCAGTGTGTGGATCAGTATTTCAGTGAGTGGTCAGTGTGTGGAACAGTATTTCAGTGAGTGAGTGGTCAGTGTGTGGATCAGTATTTCAGTGAGTGGTCAGTGTGTGGAACAGTATTTTAGTGAGTGAGTGGTCAGTGTGTGGATCAGTATTCCAGTGAGTGAGTGGTCAGTGTGTGGAACAGAATTTCAGTGAGTGGGTGGTCAGTGTGTGGATCAGTATTTCAGTGAGTGAGTGGTCAGTGTGTGGATCAGTATTTCAGTGAGTGGTCAGTGTGTGGAACAGTATTTTAGTGAGTGAGTGGTCAGTGTGTGGAACAGTATTTCAGTGAGTGAGTGGTCAGTGTGTGGAACAGAATTTCAGTGAGTGAGTGGTCAGTGTGTGGATCAGTATTTCAGTGAGTGGTCAGTGTGTGGAACAGTATTTCAGTGAGTGGTCAGTGTGTGGAACAGTATTTCAGTGAGTGAGTGGTCAGTGTGTGGAACAGTATTTCACTGAGTGAGTGGTCAATGTGTGGGACAGTATTTTAGTGAGTGAGTGGTCAGTGTGTGGATCAGTATTTCAGTGAGTGAGTGGTCAATGTGTGGAACAGTATTTCAGTGAGTGAGTGGTCAGTGTGTGGATCAGTATTTCAGTGAGTGGTCAGTGTGTGGAACAGTATTTTAGTGAGTGAGTGGTCAGTGTGTGGATCAGTATTTCAGTGAGTGAGTGGTCAGTGTGTGGGACAGTATTTCAGTGAGTGGTCAGTGTGTGGAACAGTATTTCAGTGAGTGGTCAGTGTGTGGAACAGTATTTTAGTGAGTGAGTGGTCAGTGTGTGGATCAGTATTTCAGTGAGTGAGTGGTCAGTGTGTGGATCAGTATTTCAGTGAGTGGTCAGTGTGTGGAACAGTATTTTAGTGAGTGAGTGGTCAGTGTGTGGATCAGTATTTCAGTGAGTGAGTGGTCAATGTGTGGGACAGTATTTCAGTGAGTGGTCAGTGTGTGGAACAGTATTTCAGTGAGTGGTCAGTGTGTGGAACAGTATTTTAGTGAGTGAGTGGTCAGTGTGTGGATCAGTATTTTAGTGAGTGAGTGGTCAGTGTGTGGATCAGTATTTCAGTGTGTGGATCAGTATTTCAGTGAGTGGTCAGTGTGTGGAACAGTATTTTAGTGAGTGAGTGGTCAGTGTGTGGAACAGTATTTCAGTGAGTGAGTGGTCAGTGTGTGGAACAGAATTTCAGTGAGTGAGTGGTCAGTGTGTGGAACAGAATTTCAGTGAGTGAGTGGTCAGTGTGTGGATCAGTATTTCAGTGAGTGGTCAGTGTGTGGAACAGTATTTCAGTGAGTGAGTGGTCAGTGTGTGGAACAGAATTTCAGTGAGTGAGTGGTCAGTGTGTGGATCAGTATTTCAGTGAGTGAGTGGTCAGTGTGTGGAACAGTATTTCAGTGAGTGAGTGGTCAGTGTGTTCAACAGTATTTCAGTGAGTGAGTGGTCAGTGTGTGGAACAGTATTTCAGTGAGTGGTCAGTGTGTGGAACAGTATTTCAGTGAGTGGTCAGTGTGTGGAACAGTATTTCACTGAGTGAGTGGTCAGTGTGTGGATCAGTATTTCAGTGAGTGGTCAGTGTGTGGATCAGTATTTCAGTGAGTGAGTGGTCAGTGTGTGGAACAGAATTTCAGTGAGTGAGTGGTCAGTGTGTGGATCAGTATTTCAGTGAGTGGTCAGTGTGTGGAACAGTATTTCACTGAGTGAGTGGTCAGTGTGTGGAACAGTATTTCAGTGAGTGAGTGGTCAGTGTGTGGAACAGCATTTCAGTGAGTGAGTGGTCACTGTGTGGGACAGTATTTCAGTGAGTGAGTGGTCAGTGTGTGGATCAGTATTTCAGTGAGTGGTCAGTGTGTGGAACAGTATTTGAGTGAGTGAGTGGTCAGTGTGTGGATCAGTATTTCAGTGAGTGAGTGGTCAGTGTGTGGAACAGTATTTCAGTGAGTGAGTGGTCAGTGTGTGGAACAGAATTTCAGTGAGTGAGTGGTCAGTGTGTGGAACAGAATTTCAGTGAGTGAGTGTTCAGTGTGTGGATCAGTATTTCAGTGAGTGAGTGGTCAATGTGTGGGACAGTATTTCAGTGAGTGGTCAGTGTGTGGAACAGTATTTCAGTGAGTGGTCAGTGTGTGGATCAGTATTTTAGTGAGTGAGTGGTCAGTGTGTGGATCAGTATTTCAGTGAGTGGTCAGTGTGTGGATCAGTATTTCAGTGAGTGGTCAGTGTGTGGAACAGTATTTTAGTGAGTGAGTGGTCAGTGTGTGGAACAGTATTTCAGTGAGTGAGTGGTCAGTGTGTGGAACAGAATTTCAGTGAGTGAGTGGTCAGTGTGTGGAACAGAATTTCAGTGAGTGAGTGGTCAGTGTGTGGATCAGTATTTCAGTGAGTGGTCAGTGTGTGGAACAGTATTTCAGTGAGTGAGTGGTCAGTGTGTGGAACAGAATTTCAGTGAGTGAGTGGTCAGTGTGTGGAACAGTATTTCAGTGAGTGAGTGGTCAGTGTGTGGAACAGTATTTCAGTGAGTGAGTGGTCAGTGTGTTCAACAGTATTTCAGTGAGTGAGTGGTCAGTGTGTGGAACAGTATTTCAGTGAGTGGTCAGTGTGTGGAACAGTATTTCAGTGAGTGGTCAGTGTGTGGAACAGTATTTCACTGAGTGAGTGGTCAGTGTGTGGATCAGTATTTCAGTGAGTGGTCAGTGTGTGGATCAGTATTTCAGTGAGTGAGTGGTCAGTGTGTGGAACAGAATTTCAGTGAGTGAGTGGTCAGTGTGTGGATCAGTATTTCAGTGAGTGGTCAGTGTGTGGAACAGTATTTCACTGAGTGAGTGGTCAGTGTGTGGAACAGTATTTCAGTGAGTGAGTGGTCAGTGTGTGGAACAGCATTTCAGTGAGTGAGTGGTCACTGTGTGGGACAGTATTTCAGTGAGTGAGTGGTCAGTGTGTGGATCAGTATTTCAGTGAGTGGTCAGTGTGTGGAACAGTATTTTAGTGAGTGAGTGGTCAGTGTGTGGATCAGTATTTCAGTGAGTGAGTGGTCAGTGTGTGGAACAGTATTTCAGTGAGTGAGTGGTCAGTGTGTGGAACAGAATTTCAGTGAGTGAGTGGTCAGTGTGTGGAACAGAATTTCAGTGAGTGAGTGTTCAGTGTGTGGAACAGAATTTCAGTGAGTGGGTGGTCAGTGTGTGGATCAGTATTTCAGTGAGTGAGTGGTCAGTGTGTGGAACAGTATTTCAGTGAGTGAGTGGTCCGTGTGTGGAACAGTATTTCAGTGAGTGGTCAGTGTGTGGATCAGTATTTCAGTGAGTGAGTGGTCAGTGTGTGGAACAGTATTTCAGTGAGTGAGTGGTCCGTGTGTGGAACAGTATTTCAGTTAGTGAGTGGTCAGTGTGTGGATCAGTATTTCAGTGAGTGGTCAGTGTGTGGAACAGTATTTTAGTGAGTGAGTGGTCAGTGTGTGGATCAGTATTTCAGTGAGTGGTCAGTGTGTGGAACAGTATTTCAGTGAGTGAGTGGTCAGTGTGTGGATCAGTCTTTCAGTGAGTGGTCAGTGTGTGGAACAGTATTTTAGTGAGTGAGTGGTCAGTGTGTGGATCAGTATTCCAGTGACTGAGTGGTCAGTGAGTGGAACAGAATTTCAGTGAGTGGGTGGTCAGTGTGTGGATCAGTATTTCAGTGAGTGAGTGGTCAGTGTGTGGATCAGTATTTGAGTGAGTGGTCAGTGTGTGGAACAGTATTTTAGTGAGTGAGTGGTCAGTGTGTGGATCAGTATTTCAGTGAGTGGTCAGTGTGTGGAACAGTATTTCAGTGAGTGGTCAGTGTGTGGAACAGTATTTCAGTGAGTGAGTGGTCAGTGTGTGGAACAGAATTTCAGTGAGTGAGTGGTCAGTGTGTGGATCAGTATTTCAGTGAGTGGTCAGTGTGTGGAACAGTATTTCAGTGAGTGGTCAATGTGTGGGACAGTATTTCAGTGAGTGAGTGGTCAGTGTGTGGAACAGTATTTCAGTGAGTGAGTGGTCAATGTGTGGGACAGTATTTCAGTGAGTGAGTGGTCAGTGTGTGGAACAGTATTTCAGTGAGTGAGTGGTCAGTGTGTGGATCAGTATTTCAGTGAGTGGTCAGTGTGTGGGACAGTATTTCAGTGAGTGAGTGGTCAATGTGTGGGACAGTATTTCAGTGAGTGAGTGGTCAGTGTGTGGAACAGTATTTCAGTGAGTGAGTGGTCAGTGTGTGGATCAGTATTTCAGTGAGTGGTCAGTGTGTGGAACAGTATTTCAGTGAGTGAGTGGTCAATGTGTGGGACAGTATTTCAGTGAGTGAGTGGTCAGTGTGTGGATCAGTATTTCAGTGAGTGAGTGGTCAGTGTGTGGATCAGTATTTCAGTGAGTGAGTGGTCAGTGTGTGGAACAGCATTTCAGTGAGTGGTCAGTGTGTGGAACAGTATTTCAGTGAGTGAGTGGTCAGTGTGTGGAACAGTATTTCAGTGAGTGAGTGGTCAGTGTGTGGAACAGCATTTCAGTGAGTGAGTGGTCAATGTGTGGGACAGTATTTCAGTGAGTGAGTGGTCAGTGTGTGGATCAGTATTTCAGTGAGTGGTCAGTGTGTGGATCAGTATTTCAGTGAGTGAGTGGTCAGTGTGTGGATCAGTATTTCAGTGAGTGAGTGGTCAGTGTGTGGATCAGTATTTCAGTGAGTGGTCAGTGTGTGGAACAGTATTTTAGTGAGTGAGTGGTCAGTGTGTGGAACAGTATTTCAGTGAGTGAGTGGTCAATGTGTGGGACAGTATTTCAGTGAGTGGTCAGTGTGTGGAACAGTATTTCAGTGAGTGAGTGGTCAATGTGTGGAACAGTATTTCAGTGAGTGGTCAGTGTGTGGATCAGTATTTCAGTGAGTGGTCAGTGTGTGGAACAGTATTTCAGTGAGTGAGTGGTCAGTGTGTGGATCAGTATTTCAGTGAGTGGTCAGTGTGTGGAACAGTATTTTAGTGAGTGAGTGGTCAGTGTGTGGATCAGTATTCCAGTGAGTGAGTGGTCAGTGTGTGGAACAGAATTTCAGTGAGTGGGTGGTCAGTGTGTGGATCAGTATTTCAGTGAGTGGTCAGTGTGTGGAACAGTATTTTAGTGAGTGAGTGGTCAGTGTGTGGATCAGTATGTCAGTGAGTGGTCAGTGTGTGGAACAGTATTTCAGTGAGTGAGTGGTCAGTGTGTGGAACAGTATTTCAGTGAGTGGTCAGTGTGTGGAACAGTATTTCAGTGAGTGGGTGGTCAGTGTGTGGATCAGTATTTCAGTGAGTGGTCAGTGTGTGGAACAGTATTTCAGTGAGTGAGTGGTCAGTGTGTGGAACAGTATTTCAGTGAGTGAGTGGTCAGTGTGTGGAACAGAATTTCAGTGAGTGAGTGGTCAGTGTGTGGAACAGAATTTCAGTGAGTGAGTGGTCAGTGTGTGGAACAGTATTTCAGTGAGTGGTCAGTGTGTGGAACAGTATTTCAGTGAGTGAGTGGTCAGTGTGTGGAACAGTATTTCAGTGAGTGAGTGGTCAGTGTGTGGATCAGTATTTCAGTGAGTGGTCAGTGTGTGGAACAGTATTTCAGTGAGTGAGTGATCAGTGTGTGGAACAGAATTTCAGTGAGTGGTCAGTGTGTGGAACAGTATTTCAGTGAGTGAGTGGTCAGTGTGTGGATCAGTATTTCAGTGAGTGGTCAGTGTGTGGAACAGTATTTCAGTGAGTGAGTGGTCAATGTGTGGGACAGTATTTCAGTGAGTGAGTGGTCAGTGTGTGGAACAGTATTTCAGTGAGTGAGTGGTCAGTGTGTGGATCAGTATTTCAGTGAGTGGTCAGTGTGTGGATCAGTATTTCAGTGAGTGGTCAGTGTGTGGAACAGTATTTCAGTGAGTGAGTGGTCAGTGTGTGGATCAGTAATTCAGTGAGTGGTCAGTGTGTGGAACAGTATTTCAGTGAGTGAGTGATCAGTGTGTGGAACAGAATTTCAGTGAGTGAGTGGTCAGTGTGTGGAACAGTATTTCAGTGAGTGGTCAGTGTGTGGAACAGTATTTCAGTGAGTGAGTGGTCAGTGTGTGGAACAGTATTTCACTGAGTGAGTGGTCAATGTGTGGGACAGTATTTTAGTGAGTGAGTGGTCAGTGTGTGGATCAGTATTTCAGTGAGTGAGTGGTCAATGTGTGGATCAGTATTTCAGTGAGTGAGTGGTCAGTGTGTGGATCAGTATTTCAGTGAGTGGTCAGTGTGTGGATCAGTATTTCAGTGAGTGAGTGGTCAGTGTGTGGATCAGTATTTCAGTGAGTGGTCAGTGTGTGGAACAGTATTTCAGTGAGTGAGCGGTCAGTGTGTGGATCAGTATTTCAGTGAGTGAGTGGTCAGTGTGTGGATCAGTATTTCAGTGAGTGGTCAGTGTGTGGAACAGTATTTCAGTGAGTGGTCAGTGTGTGGATCAGTATTTCAGTGAGTGAGTGGTCAGTGTGTGGAACAGTATTTCAGTGAGTGAGTGGTCAGTGTGTGGATCAGTATTTCAGTGAGCGGTCAGTGTGTGGAACAGTATTTCAGTGAGTGAGTGGTCAGTGTGTGGAACAGAATTTCAGTGAGTGGTCAGTGTGTGGAACAGTATTTCAGTGAGTGAGTGGTCAATGTGTGGGACAGTATTTCAGTGAGTGGTCAGTGTGTGGAACAGTATTTCAGTGAGTGAGTGGTCAATGTGTGGAACAGTATTTCAGTGAGTGGTCAGTGTGTGGATCAGTATTTCAGTGAGTGGTCAGTGTGTGGAACAGTATTTCAGTGAGTGAGTGGTCAGTGTGTGGATCAGTATTTCAGTGAGTGGTCAGTGTGTGGAACAGTATTTTAGTGAGTGAGTGGTCAGTGTGTGAATCAGTATTCCAGTGAGTGAGTGGTCAATGTGTGGATCAGTATTTCAGTGAGTGGTCAGTGTGTGGATCAGTATTTCAGTGAGTGAGTGGTCAGTGTGTGGATCAGTATTTCAGTGAGTGGTCAGTGTGTGGAACAGTATTTTAGTGAGTGAGTGGTCAGTGTGTGGAACAGTATTTCAGTGAGTGAGTGGTCAATGTGTGGGACAGTATTTCAGTGAGTGGTCAGTGTGTGGAACAGTATTTCAGTGAGTGAGTGGTCAATGTGTGGAACAGTATTTCAGTGAGTGGTCAGTGTGTGGATCAGTATTTCAGTGAGTGGTCAGTGTGTGGAACAGTATTTCAGTGAGTGAGTGGTCAGTGTGTGGATCAGTATTTCAGTGAGTGGTCAGTGTGTGGAACAGTATTTTAGTGAGTGAGTGGTCAGTGTGTGGATCAGTATTCCAGTGAGTGAGTGGTCAGTGTGTGGAACAGAATTTCAGTGAGTGGGTGGTCAGTGTGTGGATCAGTATTTCAGTGAGTGGTCAGTGTGTGGAACAGTATTTTAGTGAGTGAGTGGTCAGTGTGTGGATCAGTATGTCAGTGAGTGGTCAGTGTGTGGAACAGTATTTCAGTGAGTGAGTGGTCAGTGTGTGGAACAGTATTTCAGTGAGTGGTCAGTGTGTGTAACAGTATTTCAGTGAGTGGGTGGTCAGTGTGTGGATCAGTATTTCAGTGAGTGGTCAGTGTGTGGAACAGTATTTCAGTGAGTGAGTGGTCAGTGTGTGGAACAGTATTTCAGTGAGTGAGTGGTCAGTGTGTGGAACAGAATTTCAGTGAGTGAGTGGTCAGTGTGTGGAACAGAATTTCAGTGAGTGAGTGGTCAGTGTGTGGAACAGTATTTCAGTGAGTGGTCAGTGTGTGGAACAGTATTTCAGTGAGTGAGTGGTCAGTGTGTGGAACAGTATTTCAGTGAGTGAGTGGTCAGTGTGTGGATCAGTATTTCAGTGAGTGGTCAGTGTGTGGAACAGTATTTCAGTGAGTGAGTGATCAGTGTGTGGAACAGAATTTCAGTGAGTGGTCAGTGTGTGGAACAGTATTTCAGTGAGTGAGTGGTCAGTGTGTGGATCAGTATTTCAGTGAGTGGTCAGTGTGTGGAACAGTATTTCAGTGAGTGAGTGGTCAATGTGTGGGACAGTATTTCAGTGAGTGAGTGGTCAGTGTGTGGAACAGTATTTCAGTGAGTGAGTGGTCAGTGTGTGGATCAGTATTTCAGTGAGTGGTCAGTGTGTGGATCAGTATTTCAGTGAGTGGTCAGTGTGTGGAACAGTATTTCAGTGAGTGAGTGGTCAGTGTGTGGATCAGTAATTCAGTGAGTGGTCAGTGTGTGGAACAGTATTTCAGTGAGTGAGTGATCAGTGTGTGGAACAGAATTTCAGTGAGTGAGTGGTCAGTGTGTGGAACAGTTTTTCAGTGAGTGGTCAGTGTGTGGAACAGTATTTCAGTGAGTGAGTGGTCAGTGTGTGGAACAGTATTTCACTGAGTGAGTGGTCAATGTGTGGGACAGTATTTTAGTGAGTGAGTGGTCAGTGTGTGGATCAGTATTTCAGTGAGTGAGTGGTCAATGTGTGGATCAGTATTTCAGTGAGTGAGTGGTCAGTGTGTGGATCAGTATTTCAGTGAGTGGTCAGTGTGTGGATCAGTATTTCAGTGAGTGAGTGGTCAGTGTGTGGATCAGTATTTCAGTGAGTGGTCAGTGTGTGGAACAGTATTTCAGTGAGTGAGCGGTCAGTGTGTGGATCAGTATTTCAGTGAGTGAGTGGTCAGTGTGTGGATCAGTATTTCAGTGAGTGGTCAGTGTGTGGAACAGTATTTCAGTGAGTGGTCAGTGTGTGGATCAGTATTTCAGTGAGTGAGTGGTCAGTGTGTGGAACAGTATTTCAGTGAGTGAGTGGTCAGTGTGTGGATCAGTATTTCAGTGAGTGGTCAGTGTGTGGAACAGTATTTCAGTGAGTGAGTGGTCAGTGTGTGGAACAGAATTTCAGTGAGTGGTCAGTGTGTGGAACAGTATTTCAGTGAGTGAGTGGTCAATGTGTGGGACAGTATTTCAGTGAGTGGTCAGTGTGTGGATCAGTATTTCAGTGAGTGAGTGGTCAATGTGTGGAACAGTATTTCAGTGAGTGGTCAGTGTGTGGATCAGTATTTCAGTGAGTGGTCAGTGTGTGGAACAGTATTTCAGTGAGTGAGTGGTCAGTGTGTGGATCAGTATTTCAGTGAGTGGTCAGTGTGTGGAACAGTATTTTAGTGAGTGAGTGGTCAGTGTGTGAATCAGTATTCCAGTGAGTGAGTGGTCAATGTGTGGATCAGTATTTCAGTGAGTGGTCAGTGTGTGGATCAGTATTTCAGTGAGTGGTCAGTGTGTGGAACAGTATTTCAGTGAGTGGTCAGTGTGTGGGACAGTATTTCAGTGAGTGAGTGGTCAATGTGTGGGACAGTATTTCAGTGAGTGAGTGGTCAGTGTGTGGAACAGTATTTCAGTGAGTGAGTGGTCAGTGTGTGGATCAGTATTTCAGTGAGTGGTCAGTGTGTGGAACAGTATTTCAGTGAGTGGTCAGTGTGTGGAACAGTATTTCAGTGAGTGAGTGGTCAATGTGTGGGACAGTATTTCAGTGAGTGAGTGGTCAGTGTGTGGATCAGTATTTCAGTGAGTGGTCAGTGTGTGGAACAGTATTTCAGTGAGTGAGTGGTCAGTGTGTGGAACAGTATTTCAGTGAGTGAGTGGTCAGTGTGTGGAACAGCATTTCAGTGAGTGAGTGGTCAATGTGTTGGACAGTATTTCAGTGAGTGAGTGGTCAGTGTGTGGAACAGCATTTCAGTGAGTGAGTGGTCAATGTGTGGAACAGTATTTCAGTGAGTGAGTGGTCAGTGTGTGGATCAGTATTTCAGTGAGTGAGTGGTCAATGTGTTGGACAGTATTTCAGTGAGTGAGTGGTCAATGTGTGGAACAGTATTTCAGTGAGTTCGTGGTCAGTGTGTGGAACAGTATTTCACTGAGTGAGTGGTCAGTGTGTGGAATAGTATTTCAGTGAGTTCGTGGTCAGTGTGTGGAACAGTATTTCACTGAGTGAGTGGTCAGTTTGTGGAACAGTATTTCACTGAGTGAGTGGTCAGTTTGTGGAACAGAATTTCAGTGAGTTCGTGGTCAGTGTGTGGAACAGTATTTCAGTGAGTTCGTGGTCAGTGTGTGGAACAGTATTTCAGTGAGTGAGTGGACAGTGTGTGGAACAGAATTTCAGTCACCGGTCAGTGTGTGGAACAGTATTTCAGTGAGTGAGTGGTCAGTGTGGGACTGTATTTCGGTGCGTGAGTGGTCAGTGTGTGGAACAGTATTTCAGTGAGTGGTCAGTGTGTGCAACAGTATTTCAGTGAGTGAGTGGTCATTGTGTGGAACAGTATTTCAGTGAGTGGTCAGTGTGCGGAACAGTATTTCAGTGAGTGGTCAGTGCGTAGATCAGTATTTCAGTGAGTGGTCAGTGTGTGGATCAGTATTTCAGTGAGTGGTCAGTGTGTGGAATAGTATTTCACTGAGTGAGTGGTCAGTGTGTGGAACAGAATTTCAGTGAGTTCGTGGTCAGTGTGTGGAACAGTATTTCAGTGAGTGAGTGGACAGTGTGTGGAACAGTATTTCAGTGAGTAAGTGGACAGTGTGTGGAACAGAATTTCAGTGAGTGAGTGGTCAGTGTGTAGATCAGTATTTCAGTGAGTGGTCAGTGTGTGGAACAGTTTTTCAGTGAGTGGTCAGTGTGTGGAACAGTATTTCAGTGAGTGAGTGGTCAGTGTGTGGAACATTATTTCAGTGAGTTCGTGGTCAGTGTGTGGAACAGTATTTCAGTGAGTGTTCAGTGTGTAGATCAGTATTTCAGTGAGTGGTCAGTGTGTGGATCAGTATTTCAGTGAGTGGTCAGTGTGTGGAACAGTATTTCACTGAGTGAGTGGTCAGTGTGTGGAACAGAATTTCAGTGAGTTCGTGATCAGTGTGTGGAACAGTATTTCAGTGAGTTCATGGTCAGTGTTGAACAGTATTTCAGTGAGTGGACAGTGTGTGGAACAGAATTTCAGTCACCGATCAGTGTGTGGAACAGTATTTCAGTGAGTGAGTGGTCAGTGTGGGACTGTATTTCGGTGCGTGAGTGGTCATTGTGTGCAACAGTATTTCAGTGAGTGGTCAGTGTGTGGATTAGTATTTCAGTGAGTGAGTGGTCAGTGTGGAACAGTATTTCAGTGAGTGAGTGGTCAGTTTGTGGATAAGCATTACAGTGAGTGGTCAGTGTGTGCAACATTATTTCAGTGAGTGAGTGGTCATTGTGTGGAACAGTATTTCAATGAGTGAGTTGTCAGTGTGTGGATCAGTATTTCAATGAGTGAGTGGTCAGTGTGTGGAACAGTATTTCAGTCACCGGTCAGTGTGTGGATCAGTATTTCAGTGAGTGAGTGGTCAGTGTGGGACTGTATTTCGGTGCGTGAGTGGTCAGTGTGTGGAACAGTATTTCAGTGAGTGGTCAGTGCGTAGATCAGTATTTCAGTGAGTGGTCAGTGTGTGGATCAGTATTTCAGTGAGTGGTCAGTGTGTGGAATAGTATTTCACTGAGTGAGTGGTCAGTGTGTGGAACAGTATTTCAGTGAGTTCGTGGTCAGTGTGTGGAACAGTATTACAGTGAGTTCGTGGACAGTGTGTGGAACAGTATTTCAGTGAGTAAGTGGACAGTGTGTGGAACAGAATTTCAGTGAGTGAGTGGTCAGTGTGTAGATCAGTATTTCAGTGAGTGGTCAGTGTGTGGAACAGTTTTTCAGTGAGTGGTCAGTGTGTGGAACAGTATTTCAGTGAGTGAGTGGTCAGTGTGTGGAACATTATTTCAGTGAGTTCGTGGTCAGTGTGTGGAACAGTATTTCAGTGAGTGGTCAGTGTGTAGATCAGTATTTCAGTGAGTGGTCAGTGTGTGGATCAGTATTTCAGTGAGTGGTCAGTGTGTGGAACAGTATTTCACTGAGTGAGTGGTCAGTGTGTGGAACAGAATTTCAGTGAGTTCGTGGTCAGTGTGTGGAACAGTATTTCAGTGAGTTCATGGTCAGTGTTGAACAGTATTTCAGTGAGTGGACAGTGTGTGGAACAGAATTTCAGTCACCGATCAGTGTGTGGAACAGTATTTCAGTGAGTGAGTGGTCAGTGTGGGACTGTATTTCGGTGCGTGAGTGGTCATTGTGTGGAACAGTATTTCAGTGAGTGGTCAGTGTGTGGATTAGTATTTCAGTGAGTGAGTGGTCAGTGTGGAACAGTATTTCAGTGAGTGAGTGGTCAGTTTGTGGATAAGCATTACAGTGAGTGGTCAGTGTGTGCAACAGTATTTCAGTGAGTGAGTGGTCATTGTGTGGAACAGTATTTCAATGAGTGAGTTGTCAGTGTGTGGATCAGTATTTCAGTGAGTGAGTGGTCAGTGTGTGGAACAGTATTTCAGTGAGTGAGTGGTCAGTGTGTGGATCAGTATTTCAGTGAGTGTTCAGTGTGTGGAACAGTATTTCAGTGAGTGAGTGGTCAGTGTGTGGAACAGTATTTCAGTGAATGAGTGGTCAGTGTGTGGAACAGTATTTCAGTGAATGAGTGGTCAGTGTGTGGAACAGTATTTCAGTGAGTGGTCAGTGTGTGGAACAGTATTTCAGTGAGTGAGTGGTCAGTGTGTGGAACAGTATTTCAGTGAATGAGTGGTCAGTGTGTGGAACAGTATTTCAGTGAATGAGTGGTCAGTGTGTAGATCAGTATTTCAGTGAGTGGTCAGTGTGTGGAACAGTATTTCAGTGAGTGGTCAGTGTGTGGAACAGTATTTCAGTGAGTGAGTGGTCAGTGTGTGGATCAGTATTTCAGTGAGTGTTCAGTGTGTGGAACAGTATTTCAGTGAGTGAGTGGTCAGTGTGGAACAGTATTTCAGTGAGTGAGTGGTCAGTTTGTGGATAAGCATTACAGTGAGTGGTCAGTGTGTGTAACAGTATTTCAGTGAGTGAGTGGTCATTGTGTGGAACAGTATTTCAATGAGTGAGTTGTCAGTGTGTGGATCAGTATTTCAGTGAGTGAGTGGTCAGTGTGTGGAACAGTATTTCAGTCACCGGTCAGTGTGTGGAACAGTATTTCAGTGAGTGAGTGGTCAGTGTGGGACTGTATTTCGGTGCGTGAGTGGTCAGTGTGTGGAACAGTATTTCAGTGAGTGGTCAGTGTGTGGAACAGTATTTCAGTGAGTGGTCAGTGCGTAGATCAGTATTTCAGTGAGTGGTCAGTGTGTGGATCAGTATTTCAGTGAGTGGTCAGTGTGTGGAATAGTATTTCACTGAGTGAGTGGTCAGTGTGTGGAACAGAATTTCAGTGAGTTCGTGGTCAGTGTGTGGAACAGTATTTCAGTGAGTTCGTGGTCAGTGTGTGGAACAGTATTTCAGTGAGTAAGTGGACAGTGTGTGGAACAGAATTTCAGTGAGTGAGTGGTCAGTGTGTAGATCAGTATTTCAGTGAGTGGTCAGTGTGTGGAACAGTTTTTCAGTGAGTGGTCAGTGTGTGGAACATTATTTCAGTGAGTTCGTGGTCAGTGTGTGGAACAGTATTTCAGTGAGTGGTCAGTGTGTAGATCAGTATTTCAGTGAGTGGTCAGTGTGTGGATCAGTATTTCAGTGAGTGGTCAGTGTGTGGAACAGTATTTCACTGAGTGAGTGGTCAGTGTGTGGAACAGAATTTCAGTGAGTTCGTGGTCAGTGTGTGGAACAGTATTTCAGTGAGTTCATGGTCAGTGTTGAACAGTATTTCAGTGAGTGGACAGTGTGTGGAACAGAATTTCAGTCACCGATCAGTGTGTGGAACAGTATTTCAGTGAGTGAGTGGTCAGTGTGGGACTGTATTTCGGTGCGTGAGTGGTCATTGTGTGGAACAGTATTTCAGTGAGTGGTCAGTGTGTGGATTAGTATTTCAGTGAGTGAGTGGTCAGTGTGGAACAGTATTTCAGTGAGTGAGTGGTCAGTTTGTGGATAAGCATTACAGTGAGTGGTCAGTGTGTGCAACAGTATTTCAGTGAGTGAGTGGTCATTGTGTGGAACAGTATTTCAATGAGTGAGTTGTCAGTGTGTGGATCAGTATTTCAGTGAGTGAGTGGTCAGTGTGTGGAACAGTATTTCAGTGAGTGAGTGGTCAGTGTGTGGATCAGTATTTCAGTGAGTGTTCAGTGTGTGGAACAGTATTTCAGTGAGTGAGTGGTCAGTGTGTGGAACAGTATTTCAGTGAATGAGTGGTCAGTGTGTGGAACAGTATTTCAGTGAATGAGTGGTCAGTGTGTGGAACAGTATTTCAGTGAGTGGTCAGTGTGTGGAACAGTATTTCAGTGAGTGAGTGGTCAGTGTGTGGAACAGTATTTCAGTGAATGAGTGGTCAGTGTGTGGAACAGTATTTCAGTGAATGAGTGGTCAGTGTGTAGATCAGTATTTCAGTGAGTGGTCAGTGTGTGGAACAGTATTTCAGTGAGTGGTCAGTGTGTGGAACAGTATTTCAGTGAGTGAGTGGTCAGTGTGTGGATCAGTATTTCAGTGAGTGTTCAGTGTGTGGAACAGTATTTCAGTGAGTGAGTGGTCAGTGTGGAACAGTATTTCAGTGAGTGAGTGGTCAGTTTGTGGATAAGCATTACAGTGAGTGGTCAGTGTGTGTAACAGTATTTCAGTGAGTGAGTGGTCATTGTGTGGAACAGTATTTCAATGAGTGAGTTGTCAGTGTGTGGATCAGTATTTCAGTGAGTGAGTGGTCAGTGTGTGGAACAGTATTTCAGTCACCGGTCAGTGTGTGGAACAGTATTTCAGTGAGTGAGTGGTCAGTGTGGGACTGTATTTCGGTGCGTGAGTGGTCAGTGTGTGGAACAGTATTTCAGTGAGTGGTCAGTGTGTGGAACAGTATTTCAGTGAGTGGTCAGTGCGTAGATCAGTATTTCAGTGAGTGGTCAGTGTGTGGATCAGTATTTCAGTGAGTGGTCAGTGTGTGGAATAGTATTTCACTGAGTGAGTGGTCAGTGTGTGGAACAGAATTTCAGTGAGTTCGTGGTCAGTGTGTGGAACAGTATTTCAGTGAGTTCGTGGTCAGTGTGTGGAACAGTATTTCAGTGAGTAAGTGGACAGTGTGTGGAACAGAATTTCAGTGAGTGAGTGGTCAGTGTGTAGATCAGTATTTCAGTGAGTGGTCAGTGTGTGGAACAGTTTTTCAGTGAGTGGTCAGTGTGTGGAACATTATTTCAGTGAGTTCGTGGTCAGTGTGTGGAACAGTATTTCAGTGAGTGGTCAGTGTGTAGATCAGTATTTCAGTGAGTGGTCAGTGTGTGGATCAGTATTTCAGTGAGTGGTCAGTGTGTGGAACAGTATTTCACTGAGTGAGTGGTCAGTGTGTGGAACAGAATTTCAGTGAGTTCGTGGTCAGTGTGTGGAACAGTATTTCAGTGAGTTCATGGTCAGTGTTGAACAGTATTTCAGTGAGTGGACAGTGTGTGGAACAGAATTTCAGTCACCGATCAGTGTGTGGAACAGTATTTCAGTGAGTGAGTGGTCAGTGTGGGACTGTATTTCGGTGCGTGAGTGGTCATTGTGTGGAACAGTATTTCAGTGAGTGGTCAGTGTGTGGATTAGTATTTCAGTGAGTGAGTGGTCAGTGTGGAACAGTATTTCAGTGAGTGAGTGGTCAGTTTGTGGATAAGCATTACAGTGAGTGGTCAGTGTGTGCAACAGTATTTCAGTGAGTGAGTGGTCATTGTGTGGAACAGTATTTCAATGAGTGAGTTGTCAGTGTGTGGATCAGTATTTCAGTGAGTGAGTGGTCAGTGTGTGGAACAGTATTTCAGTGAGTGAGTGGTCAGTGTGTGGAACAGTATTTTAGTGAGTGAGTGGTCAGTGTGTGGAACAGTATTTCAGTGAGTGAGTGGTCAGTGTGTCGATCAGTATTTCAGTGAGTGTTCAGTGTGTGGAACAGTATTTCAGTGAGTGAGTGGTCAGTGTGTGGAACAGTATTTCAGTGAGTTCGTGGTCAGTGTGTGGAACAGTATTTCAGTGAATGAGTGGTCAGTGTGTGGAACAGTATTTCAGTGAGTGGTCAGTGTGTGGAACAGTATTTCAGTGAGTGAGTGGTCAGTGTGTGGAACAGTATTTCAGTGAATGAGTGGTCAGTGTGTGGAACAGTATTTCAGTGAATGAGTGGTCAGTGTGTAGATCAGTATTTCAGTGAGTGGTCAGTGTGTGGAACAGTATTTCAGTGAGTGGTCAGTGTGTGGAACAGTATTTCAGTGAGTGAGTGGTCAGTGTGTGGATCAGTATTTCAGTGAGTGGTCAGTGTGTGGATCAGTATTTCAGTGAGTGGTCAGTGTGTGGAACAGAATTTCAGTGAATGAGTGGTCAGTGTGTGGAACAGTATTTCAGTGAGTGGTCAGTGTGTGGAACAGTATTTCAGTGAGTGAGTGGTCAGTGTGTGGAACATTATTTCAGTGAATGAGTGGTCAGTGTGTAGATCAGTATTTCAGTGAGTGGTCAGTGTGTGGAACAGTATTTCAGTGAATGAGTGGTCAATGTGTAGATCTGTATTTCAGTGAGTGGTCAGTGTGCAGATCAGTATTTCAGTGAGTGGTCAGTGTGTGGATCAGTATTTCAGTGAGTGGTCAGTGTGTGGAATAGTATTTCAGTGAGTTCGTGGTCAGTGTGTGGAACAGTATTTCACTGAGTGAGTGGTCAGTGTGTGGAACAGAATTTCAGTGAGTTCGTGGTCAGTATGTGGAACAGTATTTCAGTGAGTGAGTGGACAGTGTGTGGAACAGAATTTCAGTGACTGAGTGGTCAGTGTGTGGATCAGTATTTCAGTGAGTGGTCAGTGTGTGGAACAGAATTTCAGTGAATGAGTGGTCAGTGTGTGGAACAGTATTTCAGTGAGTGGTCAGTGTGTGGAACAGTATTTCAGTGAGTGAGTGGTCAGTGTGTGGAACATTATTTCAGTGAATGAGTGGTCAGTGTGTAGATCAGTCTTTCAGTGAGTGGTCAGTGTGTGGAACAGTATTTCAGTGAATGAGTGGTCAGTGTGTAGATCAGTATTTCAGTGAGTGGTCAGTGTGCAGATCAGTATTTCAGTGAGTGGTCAGTGTGTGGATCAGTATTTCAGTGAGTGGTCAGTGTGTGGAATAGTATTTCAGTGAGTTCGTGGTCAGTGTGTGGAACAGTATTTCACTGAGTGAGTGGTCAGTGTGTGGAACAGAATTTCAGTGAGTTCGTGGTCAGTGTGTGGAACAGTATTTCAGTGAGTGAGTGGACAGTGTGTGGAACAGAATTTCAGTCATCGGTCAGTGTGTGGAACAGTATTTCAGTGAGTGAGTGGTCAGTGTGGGACTGTATTTCGGTGCGTGAGTGGTCAGTGTGTGGAACAGTATTTCAGTGAGTGGTCAGTGTGAGGATTAGTATTTCAGTGAGTGAGTGGTCAGTGTGGAACAGTATTTCAGTGAGTGAGTGGTCAGTTTGTGGATCAGCATTACAGTGAGTGGTCAGTGTGTGCAACAGTATTTCAGTGAGTGAGTGGTCATTGTGTGGAACAGTATTTCAGTGAGTGGTCAGTGTGTGGAATAGTATTTCAGTGAGTTCGTGGTCAGTGTGTGGAACAGTATTTCACTGAGTGAGTGGTCAGTGTGTGGAACAGAATTTCAGTGAGTTCGTGGTCAGTATGTGGAACAGTATTTCAGTGAGTGAGTGGACAGTGTGTGGAACAGAATTTCAGTGACTGAGTGGTCAGTGTGTGGATCAGTATTTCAGTGAGTGGTCAGTGTGTGGAACAGAATTTCAGTGAATGAGTGGTCAGTGTGTGGAACAGTATTTCAGTGAGTGGTCAGTGTGTGGAACAGTATTTCAGTGAGTGAGTGGTCAGTGTGTGGAACATTATTTCAGTGAATGAGTGGTCAGTGTGTAGATCAGTCTTTCAGTGAGTGGTCAGTGTGTGGAACAGTATTTCAGTGAATGAGTGGTCAGTGTGTAGATCAGTATTTCAGTGAGTGGTCAGTGTGCAGATCAGTATTTCAGTGAGTGGTCAGTGTGTGGATCAGTATTTCAGTGAGTGGTCAGTGTGTGGAATAGTATTTCAGTGAGTTCGTGGTCAGTGTGTGGAACAGTATTTCACTGAGTGAGTGGTCAGTGTGTGGAACAGAATTTCAGTGAGTTCGTGGTCAGTGTGTGGAACAGTATTTCAGTGAGTGAGTGGACAGTGTGTGGAACAGAATTTCAGTCATCGGTCAGTGTGTGGAACAGTATTTCAGTGAGTGAGTGGTCAGTGTGGGACTGTATTTCGGTGCGTGAGTGGTCAGTGTGTGGAACAGTATTTCAGTGAGTGGTCAGTGTGAGGATTAGTATTTCAGTGAGTGAGTGGTCAGTGTGGAACAGTATTTCAGTGAGTGAGTGGTCAGTTTGTGGATCAGCATTACAGTGAGTGGTCAGTGTGTGCAACAGTATTTCAGTGAGTGAGTGGTCATTGTGTGGAACAGTATTTCAGTGAGTGGTCAGTGTGTGGAACAGAATTTCAGTGAGTGGTCAGTGTGTGGAACAGTATTTCAGTGAGTGAGTGGTCAGTGTGTGGAACATTATTTCAGTGAATGAGTGGTCAGTGTGTAGATCAGTATTTCAGTGAGTGGTCAGTGTGTGGAACAGTATTTCAGTGAGTGGTCAGTGTGTGGAACAGTATTTCAGTGAGTTCGTGGTCAGTGTGTGGAACAGTATTTCACTGAGTGAGTGGTCAATGTGTGGAACAGAATTTCAGTGAGTGGTCAGTGTGTGGAACAGTATTTCAGTGAGTTCGTGGTCAGTGTGTGGAACAGTATTTCACTGAGTGAGTGGTCAGTGTGTGGAACAGAATTTCAGTGAGTTCGTGGTCAGTGTGTGGAACAGTATTTCAGTGAGTTCGTGGTCAGTGTGTGGAACAGTATTTCAGTGAGTGAGTGGACAGTGTGTGGAACAGAATTTCAGTGAATGAGTGGTCAGTGTGTAGATCAGTATTTCAGTTAGTGGTCAGTGTGTGGAACAGTATTTCAGTGAGTGGTCAGTGTGTGGAACAGTATTTCAGTGAGTGAGTGGTCAGTGTGTGGAACATTATTTCAGTGAATGAGTGGTCAGAGTGTAGATCAGTATTTCAGTGAGTGGTCAGTGTGTGGAACAGTATTTCAGTGAGTGGTCAGTGTGTAGATCAGTATTTCAGTGAGTGGTCAGTGTGTGGATCAGTATTTCAGTGAGTGAGTGGTCAATGTGTGGATCAGTATTTCAGTGAGTGGTCAGTGTGTGGATCAGTATTTCAGTGAGTGGTCAGTGTGTGGAATAGTATTTCAGTGAGTTCGTGGTCAGTGTGTGGAACAGTATTTCAGTGAGTTCGTGGTCAGTGTGTGGAACAGTATTTCAGTGAGTGAGTGGACAGTGTGTGGAACAGAATTTCAGTGAGTGGTCAGTGTGTGGAACAGTATTTCAGTGAGTGAGTGGACAGTGTGTGGAACAGAATTTCAGTGAGTTTGTGGTCAGTGTGTGGAACAGTATTTCAGTGAGTTCGTCGTCAGTGTGTGGAACAGTATTTCAGTGAGTGAGTGGTCAGTGTGGGACTGTATTTCAGTGAGTGAGTGGTCAGTTTGTGGATCAGCATTACAGTGAGTGGTCAGTGTGTGCAACAGTATTTCAGTGAGTGAGTGGTCATTGTGTGGAACAGTATTTCAATGAGTGAGTTGTCAGTGTGTGGATCAGTATTTCAGTGAGTGAGTGGTCAGTGTGTGGAACAGTATTTCAGTGAGTGAGTGGTCAGTGTGTGGATCAGTATTTCAGTGAGTGGTCAGTGTGTGGAACAGAATTTCAGTGAATGAGTGGTCAGTGTGTGGAACAGTATTTCAGTGAGTGGTCAGTGTGTGGAACAGTATTTCAGTGAGTGAGTGGTCAGTGTGTGGAACAGAATTTCAGTGAATGAGTGGTCAGTGTGTGGAACAGTATTTCAGTGAGTGGTCAGTGTGTGGAACAGTATTTCAGTGAGTGAGTGGTCAGTGTGTGGAACATTATTTCAGTGAATGAGTGGTCAGTGTGTAGATCAGTATTTCAGTGAGTGAGTGGTCGGTGTGTAGATCAGTATTTCAGTGAGTGGTCAGTGTGTGGAACAGTTTTTCAGTGAGTGGTCAGTGTGTGGAACAGTATTTCAGTGAGTGAGTGGTCAGTGTGTGGAACATTATTTCAGTGAGTTCGTGCTCAGTGTGTGGAACAGTATTTCAGTGAGTGGTCAGTGTGTAGATCAGTATTTCAGTGAGTGGTCAGTGCGTAGATCAGTATTTCAGTGAGTGGTCAGTGTGTGGATCAGTATTTCAGTGAGTGGTCAGTGTGTGGATCAGTATTTCAGTGAGTGGTCAGTGTGTGGAACAGAATTTCAGTGAGTTCGTGGTCAGTGTGTGGAACAGTATTTCAGTGAGTGAGTGGACAGTGTGTGGAACAGAATTTCAGTCATCGGTCAGTGTGTGGAACAGTATTTCAGTGAGTGAGTGGTCAGTGTGGGACTGTATTTCGGTGCGTGAGTGGTCAGTGTGTGGAACAGTATTTCAGTGAGTGGTCAGTGTGAGGATTAGTATTTCAGTGAGTGAGTGGTCAGTGTGGAACAGTATTTCAGTGAGTGAGTGGTCAGTTTGTGGATCAGCATTACAGTGAGTGGTCAGTGTGTGCAACAGTATTTCAGTGAGTGAGTGGTCATTGTGTGGAACAGTATTTCAGTGAGTGGTCAGTGTGTGGAACAGAATTTCAGTGAGTGGTCAGTGTGTGGAACAGTATTTCAGTGAGTGAGTGGTCAGTGTGTGGAACATTATTTCAGTGAATGAGTGGTCAGTGTGTAGATCAGTATTTCAGTGAGTGGTCAGTGTGTGGATCAGTATTTCAGTGAGTGGTCAGTGTGTGGAACAGTATTTCAGTGAGTGGTCAGTGTGTGGAACAGTATTTCAGTGAGTTCGTGGTCAGTGTGTGGAACAGTATTTCACTGAGTGAGTGGTCAATGTGTGGAACAGAATTTCAGTGAGTGGTCAGTGTGTGGAACAGTATTTCAGTGAGTTCGTGGTCAGTGTGTGGAACAGTATTTCACTGAGTGAGTGGTCAGTGTGTGGAACAGAATTTCAGTGAGCTCGTGGTCAGTGTGTGGAACAGTATTTCAGTGAGTTCGTGGTCAGTGTGTGGAACAGTATTTCAGTGAGTGAGTGGACAGTGTGTGGAACAGAATTTCAGTGAATGAGTGGTCAGTGTGTAGATCAGTATTTCAGTTAGTGGTCAGTGTGTGGAACAGTATTTCAGTGAGTGGTCAGTGTGTGGAACAGTATTTCAGTGAGTGAGTGGTCAGTGTGTGGAACATTATTTCAGTGAATGAGTGGTCAGTGTGTAGATCAGTATTTCAGTGAGTGGTCAGTGTGTGGAACAGTATTTCAGTGAGTGGTCAGTGTGTAGATCAGTATTTCAGTGAGTGGTCAGTGTGTGGATCAGTATTTCAGTGAGTGAGTGGTCAATGTGTGGATCAGTATTTCAGTGAGTGGTCAGTGTGTGGATCAGTATTTCAGTGAGTGGTCAGTGTGTGGAATAGTATTTCAGTGAGTTCGTGGTCAGTGTGTGGAACAGTATTTCAGTGAGTTCGTGGTCAGTGTGTGGAACAGTATTTCAGTGAGTGAGTGGACAGTGTGTGGAACAGAATTTCAGTGAGTGGTCAGTGTGTGGAACAGTATTTCAGTGAGTGAGTGGACAGTGTGTGGAACAGAATTTCAGTGAGTTCGTGGTCAGTGTGTGGAACAGTATTTCAGTGAGTTCGTCGTCAGTGTGTGGAACAGTATTTCAGTGAGTGAGTGGTCAGTGTGGGACTGTATTTCGGTGCGTGAGTGGTCAGTGTGTGGAACAGTATTTCAGTGAGTGGTCAGTGTGTGGATTAGTATTTCAGTGAGTGAGTGGTCAGTGTGGAACAGTATTTCAGTGAGTGAGTGGTCAGTTTGTGGATCAGCATTACAGTGAGTGGTCAGTGTGTGCAACAGTATTTCAGTGAGTGAGTGGTCATTGTGTGGAACAGTATTTCAATGAGTGAGTTGTCAGTGTGTGGATCAGTATTTCAGTGAGTGAGTGGTCAGTGTGTGGAACAGTATTTCAGTGAGTGAGTGGTCAGTGTGTGGATCAGTATTTCAGTGAGTGGTCAGTGTGTGGAACAGAATTTCAGTGAATGAGTGGTCAGTGTGTGGAACAGTATTTCAGTGAGTGGTCAGTGTGTGGAACAGTATTTCAGTGAGTGAGTGGTCAGTGTGTGGAACAGAATTTCAGTGAATGAGTGGTCAGTGTGTGGAACAGTATTTCAGTGAGTGGTCAGTGTGTGGAACAGTATTTCAGTGAGTGAGTGGTCAGTGTGTGGAACATTATTTCAGTGAATGAGTGGTCAGTGTGTAGATCAGTATTTCAGTGAGTGGTCAGTGTGTGGAACAGTATTTCAGTGAGTGGTCAGTGTGTAGATTAGTATTTCAGTGAGTGGTCAGTGTGTGGATCAGTATTTCACTGAGTGGTCAGTGTGTGGAATAGTATTTCAGTGGGTTCGTGGTCAGTGCGTGGAACAGTATTTCACTGAGTGAGTGGTCAGTGTGTGGAATAGTATTTCAGTGAGTTCGTGGTCAGTGTGTGGAACAGTATTTCACTGAGTGAGTGGTCAGTTTGTGGAACAGAATTTCAGTGAGTTCGTGGTCAGTGTGTGGAACAGTATTTCAGTGAGTTCGTGGTCAGTGTGTGGAACAGTATTTCAGTGAGTGAGTGGACAGTGTGTGGAACAGAATTTCAGTCACCGGTCAGTGTGTGGAACAGTATTTCAGTGAGTGAGTGGTCAGTGTGGGACTGTATTTCGGTGCGTGAGTGGTCAGTGTGTGGAACAGTATTTCAGTGAGTGGTCAGTGTGTGCAACAGTATTTCAGTGAGTGAGTGGTCATTGTGTGGAACAGTATTTCAGTGAGTGGTCAGTGTGTGGAACAGTATTTCAGTGAGTGGTCAGTGTGTGGATCAGTATTTCAGTGAGTGGTCAGTGTGTGGAATAGTATTTCACTGAGTGAGTGGTCAGTGTGTGGAACAGTATTTCAGTGAGTTCGTGGTCAGTGTGTGGAACAGTATTTCAGTGAGTAAGTGGACAGTGTGTGGAACAGAATTTCAGTGAGTGAGTGGTCAGTGTGTAGATCAGTATTTCAGTGAGTGGTCAGTGTGTAGATCAGTATTTCAGTGAGTGGTCAGTGTGTGGATCAGTATTTCAGTGAGTGGTCAGTGTGTGGATCAGTATTTCACTGAGTGAGTGGTCAGTGTGTGGAACAGAATTTCAGTGAGTTCGTGGTCAGTGTGTGGAACAGTATTTCAGTGAGTGGACAGTGTGTGGAACAGAATTTCAGTCACCGATCAGTGTGTGGAACAGTATTTCAGTGATTGAGTGGTCAGTGTGTGGATCAGTATTTCAGTGAGTGGTCAGTGTGTGGAACAGTATTTCAGTAAGTGAGTGGTCAGTGTGTGGAACAGTATTTCAGTGAGTCAGTGGTCAGTGTGTGGAACAGAATTTCAGTGAGTTCGTGGTCAGTGTGTGGAACAGTATTTCAGTAAGTGAGTGGTCAGTGTGTGGAACAGTATGTCAGTGAGTTCGTGGTCAGTGTGTGGAACAGTATTTCAGTGAGTGAGTGGTCAGTGTGTGGATCAGTATTTCAGTGAGTGAGTGAGTGGTCAGTGTGTGGAACAGTATTTCAGTGAGTGAGTGGTCAGTGTGTGGAACAGTTATTCAGTGAGTGAGTGGTCAGTGTGTGGAACAGTATTTCAGTGAGTGAGTGGTCAGTGTGTGGAACAGTATTTCTGTGAGTGAGTGAGTGGTCAGTTTGTGGAACAGTATTTCAGTGAGTGAGTGGTCAGTGTGTCGATCAGTATTTCAGTGAGTGGTCAGTGTGTGGATCAGTATTTCAGTGAGTGGTCAGTGTGTGGAACAGTATTTCAGTGAGTGAGTGGTCAGTGTGTGGAACAGAATTTCAGTGAGTTCGTGGTCAGTGTGTGGAACAGTATTTCAGTGAGTGGTCAGTGTGTGGAACAGAATTTCAGTCACCGATCAGTGTGTGGATCAGTATTTCAGTGAGTGGTCAGTGTGTGGATTAGTATTTCAGTGAGTGAGTGGTCAGTGTGGGACTGTATTTCGGTGCGTGAGTGGTCAGTGTGTGGATCAGTATTACAGTGAGTGGTCAGTGTGTGGAACAGAATTTCAGTCACCGATCAGTGTGTGGATCAGTATTTCAGTGAGTGGTCAGTGTGTGGATTAGTATTTCAGTGAGTGAGTGGTCAGTGTGGGACTGTATTTCGGTGCCTGAGTGGTCAGTGTGTGGAACAGTATTTCCGTGAGTGGTCAGTGTGTGGATTAGTATTTCAGTGAGTGAGTGGTCAGTGTGGAACATTATTTCAGTGAGTGAGTGGTCAGTTTGTGGATCAGCATTACAGTGAGTGGTCAGTGTGTGGATCAGTATTTCAGTGAGTGAGTGAGTGGTCAGTGTGTGGAACAGTTTTTCAGTGAGTGAGTGGTCATTGTGTGGAACAGTATTTCAATGAGTGAGTGGTCAGTGTGTGGATCAGTATTTCAGTGAGTGAGTGGTCAGTGTGGAACAGTATTTCAGTGAGTGAGTGGTCAGTTTGTGGATCAGCATTACAGTGAGTGGTCAGTGTGTGGATCAGTATTTCAGTGAGTGAGTGAGTGGTCAGTGTGTGGAACAGTTATTCAGTGAGTGAGTGGTCATTGTGTGGAACAGTATTTCAATGAGTGAGTGGTCAGTGTGTGGATCAGTATTTCAGTGAGTGTTCAGTGTGTGGAACAGTATTTCAGTGAGTGGTCAGTGTGTGGGACAGTATTTCAATGAGTGAGTTGTCAGTGTGTGGATCAGTATTTCAGTGAGTGAGTGGTCAGTGTGTGGATCAGTATTTCAGTGAGTGTTCAGTGTGTGGAACAGTATTTCAGTGAGTGGTCAGTGTGTGGAACAGTATTTCAGTGAGTGGTCAGTGTGTGGTACAGTATTTCAGTGAGTGGTCAGTGTGTGGTACAGTATTTCAGTGAGTGAGTGGTCAGTGTGTGGAACAGTATTTCAGTGAATGAGTGGTCAGTGTGTGGATCAGTATTTCAGTGAGTGTTCAGTGTGTGGAACAGTATTTCAGTGAGTGGTCAGTGTGTGGAACAGTATTTCAATGAGTGAGTTGTCAGTGTGCGGATCAGTATTTCAGTGAGTGAGTGGTCAGTGTGTGGGACAGTATTTCAATGAGTGAGTTGTCAGTGTGTGGATCAGTATTTCAGTGAGTGAGTGGTCAGTGTGTGGAACAGTATTTCAGTGAGTGAGTGGTCAGTGTGTGGAACAGTATTTCAGTGAGTGGTCAGTGTGTGGTACAGTATTTCAGTGAGTGAGTGGTCAGTGTGTGGAACAGTATTTCAGTGAGTGAGTGGTCAGTGTGTGGAACAGTATTTCAGTGAATGAGTGGTCAGTGTGTGGAACAGTATTTCAGTGAGTGGTCAGTGTGTGGATCAGTATTTCAGTGAGTGAGTGGTCAGTGTGTGGATCAGTATTTCAGTGAGTGTTCAGTGTGTGGAACAGTATTTCAGTGAGTGGTCAGTGTGTGGGACAGTATTTCAATGAGTGAGTTGTCAGTGTGTGGATCAGTATTTCAGTGAGTGAGTGGTCAGTGTGTGGATCAGTATTTCAGTGAGTGTTCAGTGTGTGGAACAGTATTTCAGTGAGTGGTCAGTGTGTGGTACAGTATTTCAGTGAGTGAGTGGTCAGTGTGTGGAACAGTATTTCAGTGAATGAGTGGTCAGTGTGTGGAACCATATTTCAGTGAATGAGTGGTCAGTGTGCAGATCAGTATTTCAGTGAGTGGTCAGTGTGTGGAACAGTATTTCAGTGAGTGGTCAGTGTGTGGAACAGTATTTCAGTGAGTGAGTGGTCAGTGTGTGGAACATTATTCAGTGAATGAGTGGTCAGTGTGCAGATCAGTATTTCAGTGAGTGGTCAGTGTGTGGATCAGTATTTCAGTGAGTGGTCAGTGTGTGGAATAGTATTTCAGTGAGTTCGTGGTCAGTGTGTGGAACAGTATTTCACTGAGTGAGTGGTCAGTGTGTGGAACAGAATTTCAGTGAGTTCGTGGTCAGTGTGTGGAACAGTATTTCAGTGAGTTCGTGGTCAGTGTGTGGAACAGTATTTCAGTGAGTGAGTGGACAGTGTGTGGAACAGAATTTCAGTTACCGGTCAGTGTGTGGAACAGTATTTCAGTGAGTGAGTGGTCAGTGTGGGACTGTATTTCGGTGCGTGAGTGGTCAGTGTGTGGAACAGTATTTCAGTGAGTGGTCAGTGTGTGGATCAGTATTTCAGTGAGTGAGTGGTCAGTGTGTGGAACAGTATTTCAGTGAGTGAGTGGTCAGTGTGTGGATCAGTATTTCAGTGTGTGTTCAGTGTGTGGAACAGTATTTCAGTGAGTGGTCAGTGTGTGGAACAGTATTTCAGTGAGTGGTCAGTGTGTGGAACAGTATTTCAGTGAGTGGTCAGTGTGTGGAACAGTATTTCAGTGAGTTCGTGGTCAGTGTGTGGAACAGTATTTCAGTGAGTGAGTGGTCAGTGTGTGGAACAGAATTTCAGTCACCGGTCAGTGTGTGGAACAGTATTTCAGTGATTGAGTGGTCAGTGTGTGGATCAGTATTTCAGTGAGTGGTCAGTGTGTGGAACAGTATTTCAGTAAGTGAGTGGTCAGTGTGTGGAACAGTATTTCAGTGAGTGAGTGGTCAGTGTGTGGAACAGAATTTCAGTGAGTTCGTGGTCAGTGTGTGGAACAGTATTTCAGTGAGTGAGTGGTCAGTGTGTGGATCAGTATTTCAGTGAGTGAGTGAGTGGTCAGTGTGTGGAACAGTTATTCAGTGAGTGAGTGATCAGTGTGTGGAACAGTATTTCAGTGAGTGAGTGGTCAGTGTGTGGAACAGTATTTCAGTGAGTGAGTGAGTGGTCAGTGTGTGGAACAGTATTTCAGTGAGTGAGTGGTCAGTGTGTGGAACAGTTATTCAGTGAGTGAGTGGTCAGTGTGTGGAAAAGTATTTCAGTGAGTGAGTGAGTGGTCAGTGTGTGGAACAGTATTTCAGTGAGTGAGTGGTCAGTGTGTGGAACAGTATTTCAGTGAGTGAGTGGTCAGTGTGTGGAACAGTATTTCAGTGAGTGGTCAGTGGGTGGAACAGTATTTCAGTGAGTGAGTGGTCAGTGTGTGGAACAGTATTTCAGTGAGTGAGTGTTCAGTGTGTGGAACAGTATTTCATGAGTGAGTGGTCAGTGTGTGGAACAGTATTTCAGTGAGTGGTCAGTGTTTGGAACAGTATTTCAGTGAGTTCATGGTCAGTGTGTGGAACAGTATTTCAGTGAGTGAGTGGTCAGTGTGTGGAACAGTATTTCAGTGAGTGGTCAGTGTGTGGAACAGTATTTCAGTGAGTGGTCAATGTGTGGAACAGTATTTCAGTGAGTGAGTGGTCAGTGTGTGGAACAGTATTTCAGTGAATGAGTGGTCAGTGTGTAGATCAGTATTTCAGTGAGTGGTCAGTGTGTGGAACAGTATTTCAGTGAGTGGTCAGTGTGTAGATTAGTATTTCAGTGAGTGGTCAGTGTGTGGATCAGTATTTCACTGAGTGGTCAGTGTGTGGAATAGTATTTCAGTGGGTTCGTGGTCAGTGCGTGGAACAGTATTTCACTGAGTGAGTGGTCAGTGTGTGGAATAGTATTTCAGTGAGTTCGTGGTCAGTGTGTGGAACAGTATTTCACTGAGTGAGTGGTCAGTTTGTGGAACAGAATTTCAGTGAGTTCGTGGTCAGTGTGTGGAACAGTATTTCAGTGAGTTCGTGGTCAGTGTGTGGAACAGTATTTCAGTGAGTGAGTGGACAGTGTGTGGAACAGAATTTCAGTCACCGGTCAGTGTGTGGAACAGTATTTCAGTGAGTGAGTGGTCAGTGTGGGACTGTATTTCGGTGCGTGAGTGGTCAGTGTGTGGAACAGTATTTCAGTGAGTGGTCAGTGTGTGCAACAGTATTTCAGTGAGTGAGTGGTCATTGTGTGGAACAGTATTTCAGTGAGTGGTCAGTGTGTGGAACAGTATTTCAGTGAGTGGTCAGTGTGTGGATTAGTATTTCAGTGAGTGGTCAGTGTGTGGAATAGTATTTCACTGAGTGAGTGGTCAGTGTGTGGAACAGAATTTCAGTGAGTTCGTGGTCAGTGTGTGGAACAGTATTTCAGTGAGTTCGTGGTCAGTGTGTGGAACAGTATTTCAGTGAGTAAGTGGACAGTGTGTGGAACAGAATTTCAGTGAGTGAGTGGTCAGTGTGTAGATCAGTATTTCAGTGAGTGGTCAGTGTGTGGAACAGTATTTCACTGAGTGAGTGGTCAGTGTGTGGAACAGAATTTCAGTGAGTTCGTGGTCAGTGTGTGGAACAGTATTTTAGTGAGTGAGGGGTCAGTGTGTGGAACAGAATTTCAGTGAGTGAGTGGTCAGTGTGTAGATCAGTATTTCAGTGAGTGGTCAGTGTGTAGATCAGTATTTCAGTGAGTGGTCAGTGTGTGGATCAGTATTTCAGTGAGTGGTCAGTGTGTGGAACAGTATTTCACTGAGTGAGTGGTCAGTGTGTGGAACAGAATTTCAGTGAGTTCGTGGTCAGTGTGTGGAACAGTATTTCAGTGAGTGGACAGTGTGTGGAACAGAATTTCAGTCACCGATCAGTGTGTGGAACAGTATTTCAGTGATTGAGTGGTCAGTGTGTGGAACAGTATTTCAGTAAGTGAGTGGTCAGTGTGTGGAACAGTATTTCAGTGAGTCAGTGGTCAGTGTGTGGAACAGAATTTCAGTGAGTTCGTGGTCAGTGTGTGGAACAGTATTTCAGTAAGTGAGTGGTCAGTGTGTGGAACAGTATGTCAGTGAGTTCGTGGTCAGTGTGTGGAACAGTATTTCAGTGAGTGAGTGGTCAGTGTGTGGATCAGTATTTCAGTGAGTGAGTGAGTGGTCAGTGTGTGGAACAGTATTTCAGTGAGTGAGTGGTCAGTGTGTGGAACAGTTATTCAGTGAGTGAGTGGTCAGTGTGTGGAACAGTATTTCAGTGAGTGAGTGGTCAGTGTGTGGAACAGTATTTCTGTGAGTGAGTGAGTGGTCAGTTTGTGGAACAGTATTTCAGTGAGTGAGTGGTCAGTGTGTCGATCAGTATTTCAGTGAGTGGTCAGTGTGTGGATCAGTATTTCAGTGAGTGGTCAGTGTGTGGAACAGTATTTCAGTGAGTGAGTGGTCAGTGTGTGGAACAGAATTTCAGTGAGTTCGTGGTCAGTGTGTGGAACAGTATTTCAGTGAGTGGTCAGTGTGTGGAACAGAATTTCAGTCACCGATCAGTGTGTGGATCAGTATTTCAGTGAGTGGTCAGTGTGTGGATTAGTATTTCAGTGAGTGAGTGGTCAGTGTGGGACTGTATTTCGGTGCGTGAGTGGTCAGTGTGTGGATCAGTATTACAGTGAGTGGTCAGTGTGTGGAACAGAATTTCAGTCACCGATCAGTGTGTGGATCAGTATTTCAGTGAGTGGTCAGTGTGTGGATTAGTATTTCAGTGAGTGAGTGGTCAGTGTGGGACTGTATTTCGGTGCGTGAGTGGTCAGTGTGTGGAACAGTATTTCCGTGAGTGGTCAGTGTGTGGATTAGTATTTCAGTGAGTGAGTGGTCAGTGTGGAACAGTATTTCAGTGAGTGAGTGGTCAGTTTGTGGATCAGCATTACAGTGAGTGGTCAGTGTGTGGATCAGTATTTCAGTGAGTGAGTGAGTGGTCAGTGTGTGGAACAGTTATTCAGTGAGTGAGTGGTCATTGTGTGGAACAGTATTTCAATGAGTGAGTGGTCAGTGTGTGGATCAGTATTTCAGTGAGTGAGTGGTCAGTGTGGAACAGTATTTCAGTGAGTGAGTGGTCAGTTTGTGGATCAGCATTACAGTGAGTGGTCAGTGTGTGGATCAGTATTTCAGTGAGTGAGTGAGTGGTCAGTGTGTGGAACAGTTATTCAGTGAGTGAGTGGTCATTGTGTGGAACAGTATTTCAATGAGTGAGTGGTCAGTGTGTGGATCAGTATTTCAGTGAGTGTTCAGTGTGTGGAACAGTATTTCAGTGAGTGGTCAGTGTGTGGGACAGTATTTCAATGAGTGAGTTGTCAGTGTGTGGAACAGTATTTCAGTGAGTGAGTGGTCAGTGTGTGGATCAGTATTTCAGTGAGTGTTCAGTGTGTGGAACAGTATTTCAGTGAGTGGTCAGTGTGTGGAACAGTATTTCAGTGAGTGGTCAGTGTGTGGTACAGTATTTCAGTGAGTGGTCAGTGTGTGGTACAGTATTTCAGTGAGTGAGTGGTCAGTGTGTGGAACAGTATTTCAGTGAATGAGTGGTCAGTGTGTGGATCAGTATTTCAGTGAGTGAGTGGTCAGTGTGTGGAACAGTATTTCAGTGAGTGGTCAGTGTGTGGAACAGTATTTCAGTGAGTGAGTGGTCAGTGTGTGGATCAGTATTTCAGTGAGTGTTCAGTGTGTGGAACAGTATTTCAGTGAGTGGTCAGTGTGTGGAACAGTATTTCAGTGAGTGGTCAGTGTGTGGTACAGTATTTCAGTGAGTGGTCAGTGTGTGGTACAGTATTTCAGTGAGTGAGTGGTCAGTGTGTGGAACAGTATTTCAGTGAATGAGTGGTCAGTGTGTGGATCAGTATTTCAGTGAGTGAGTGGTCAGTGTGTGGAACAGTATTTCAGTGAGTGGTCAGTGTGTGGAACAGTATTTCAATGAGTGAGTTGTCAGTGTGTGGATCAGTATTTCAGTGAGTGAGTGGTCAGTGTGTGGGACAGTATTTCAATGAGTGAGTTGTCAGTGTGTGGATCAGTATTTCAGTGAGTGAGTGGTCAGTGTGTGGAACAGTTATTCAGTGAGTGAGTGGTCAGTGTGTGGAACAGTATTTCAGTGAGTGAGTGAGTGGTCAGTGTGTGGAACAGTATTTCACTGAGTGAGTGGTCAGTGTGTGGAACAGTATTTCAGTGAGTGAGTGGTCAGTGTGTGGAACAGTATTTCAGTGAGTGGTCAGTGGGTGGAACAGTATTTCAGTGAGTGAGTGGTCAGTGTGTGGAACAGTATTTCAGTGAGTGAGTGGTCAGTGTGTGGAACAGTATTTCATGAGTGAGTGGTCAGTGTGTGGAACAGTATTTCAGTGAGTGGTCAGTGTTTGGAACAGTATTTCAGTGAGTTCATGGTCAGTGTGTGGAACAGTATTTCAGTGAGTGAGTGGTCAGTGTGTGGAACAGTATTTCAGTGAGTGGTCAGTGTGTGGAACAGTATTTCAGTGAGTGGTCAATGTGTGGAACAGTATTTCAGTGAGTGAGTGGTCAGTGTGTGGAACAGTATTTCAGTGAATGAGTGGTCAGTGTGTAGATCAGTATTTCAGTGAGTGGTCAGTGTGTGGAACAGTATTTCAGTGAGTGGTCAGTGTGTAGATTAGTATTTCAGTGAGTGGTCAGTGTGTGGATCAGTATTTCACTGAGTGGTCAGTGTGTGGAATAGTATTTCAGTGGGTTCGTGGTCAGTGCGTGGAACAGTATTTCACTGAGTGAGTGGTCAGTTTGTGGAACAGAATTTCAGTGAGTTCGTGGTCAGTGTGTGGAACAGTATTTCAGTGAGTGAGTGGACAGTGTGTGGAACAGAATTTCAGTCACCGGTCAGTGTGTGGAACAGTATTTCAGTGAGTGAGTGGTCAGTGTGGGACTGTATTTCGGTGCGTGAGTGGTCAGTGCGTGGAACAGTATTTCAGTGAGTGGTCAGTGTGTGCAACAGTATTTCAGTGAGTGAGTGGTCATTGTGTGGAACAGTATTTCAGTGAGTGGTCAGTGTGTGGAACAGTATTTCAGTGAGTGGTCAGTGTGTGGATCAGTATTTCAGTGAGTGGTCAGTGTGTGGAATAGTATTTCACTGAGTGAGTGGTCAGTGTGTGGAACAGAATTTCAGTGAGTTCGTGGTCAGTGTGTGGAACAGTATTTCAGTGAGTTCGTGGTCAGTGTGTGGAACAGTATTTCAGTGAGTAAGTGGACAGTGTGTGGAACAGAATTTCAGTGAGTGAGTGGTCAGTGTGTAGATCAGTATTTCAGTGAGTGGTCAGTGTGTAGATCAGTATTTCAGTGAGTGGTCAGTGTGTGGATCAGTATTTCAGTGAGTGGTCAGTGTGTGGAACAGTATTTCACTGAGTGAGTGGTCAGTGTGTGGAACAGAATTTCAGTGAGTTCGTGGTCAGTGTGTGGAACAGTATTTCAGTGAGTGGACAGTGTGTGGAACAGAATTTCAGTCACCGATCAGTGTGTGGAACAGTATTTCAGTGATTGAGTGGTCAGTGTGTGGATCAGTATTTCAGTGAGTGGTCAGTGTGTGGAACAGTATTTCAGTAAGTGAGTGGTCAGTGTGTGGAACAGTATTTCAGTGAGTCAGTGGTCAGTGTGTGGAACAGAATTTCAGTGAGTTCGTGGTCAGTGTGTGGAACAGTATTTCAGTAAGTGAGTGGTCAGTGTGTGGAACAGTATGTCAGTGAGTTCGTGGTCAGTGTGTGGAACAGTATTTCAGTGAGTGAGTGGTCAGTGTGTGGATCAGTATTTCAGTGAGTGAGTGAGTGGTCAGTGTGTGGAACAGTATTTCAGTGAGTGAGTGGTCAGTGTGTGGAACAGTTATTCAGTGAGTGAGTGGTCAGTGTGTGGAACAGTATTTCAGTGAGTGAGTGGTCAGTGTGTGGAACAGTATTTCTGTGAGTGAGTGAGTGGTCAGTTTGTGGAACAGTATTTCAGTGAGTGAGTGGTCAGTGTGTCGATCAGTATTTCAGTGAGTGGTCAGTGTGTGGATCAGTATTTCAGTGAGTGGTCAGTGTGTGGAACAGTATTTCAGTGAGTGAGTGGTCAGTGTGTGGAACAGAATTTCAGTGAGTTCGTGGTCAGTGTGTGGAACAGTATTTCAGTGAGTGGTCAGTGTGTGGAACAGAATTTCAGTCACCGATCAGTGTGTGGATCAGTATTTCAGTGAGTGGTCAGTGTGTGGATTAGTATTTCAGTGAGTGAGTGGTCAGTGTGGGACTGTATTTCGGTGCGTGAGTGGTCAGTGTGTGGATCAGTATTACAGTGAGTGGTCAGTGTGTGGAACAGAATTTCAGTCACCGATCAGTGTGTGGATCAGTATTTCAGTGAGTGGTCAGTGTGTGGATTAGTATTTCAGTGAGTGAGTGGTCAGTGTGGGACTGTATTTCGGTGCGTGAGTGGTCAGTGTGTGGAACAGTATTTCCGTGAGTGGTCAGTGTGTGGATTAGTATTTCAGTGAGTGAGTGGTCAGTGTGGAACAGTATTTCAGTGAGTGAGTGGTCAGTTTGTGGATCAGCATTACAGTGAGTGGTCAGTGTGTGGATCAGTATTTCAGTGAGTGAGTGAGTGGTCAGTGTGTGGAACAGTTATTCAGTGAGTGAGTGGTCATTGTGTGGAACAGTATTTCAATGAGTGAGTGGTCAGTGTGTGGATCAGTATTTCAGTGAGTGAGTGGTCAGTGTGGAACAGTATTTCAGTGAGTGAGTGGTCAGTTTGTGGATCAGCATTACAGTGAGTGGTCAGTGTGTGGATCAGTATTTCAGTGAGTGAGTGAGTGGTCAGTGTGTGGAACAGTTATTCAGTGAGTGAGTGGTCATTGTGTGGAACAGTATTTCAATGAGTGAGTGGTCAGTGTGTGGATCAGTATTTCAGTGAGTGTTCAGTGTGTGGAACAGTATTTCAGTGAGTGGTCAGTGTGTGGGACAGTATTTCAATGAGTGAGTTGTCAGTGTGTGGATCAGTATTTCAGTGAGTGAGTGGTCAGTGTGTGGATCAGTATTTCAGTGAGTGTTCAGTGTGTGGAACAGTATTTCAGTGAGTGGTCAGTGTGTGGAACAGTATTTCAGTGAGTGGTCAGTGTGTGGTACAGTATTTCAGTGAGTGGTCAGTGTGTGGTACAGTATTTCAGTGAGTGAGTGGTCAGTGTGTGGAACAGTATTTCAGTGAATGAGTGGTCAGTGTGTGGATCAGTATTTCAGTGAGTGTTCAGTGTGTGGAACAGTATTTCAGTGAGTGGTCAGTGTGTGGAACAGTATTTCAATGAGTGAGTTGTCAGTGTGTGGATCAGTATTTCAGTGAGTGAGTGGTCAGTGTGTGGGACAGTATTTCAATGAGTGAGTTGTCAGTGTGTGGATCAGTATTTCAGTGAGTGAGTGGTCAGTGTGTGGAACAGTATTTCAGTGAGTGAGTGGTCAGTGTGTGGTACAGTATTTCAGTGAGTGAGTGGTCAGTGTGTGGAACAGTATTTCAGTGAGTGAGTGGTCAGTGTGTGGAACAGTATTTCAGTGAATGAGTGGTCAGTGTGTGGAACAGTATTTCAGTGAGTGAGTGGTCAGTGTGTGGAACAGTATTTCAGTGAATGAGTGGTCAGTGTGTGGATCAGTATTTCAGTGAGTGAGTGGTCAGTGTGTGGATCAGTATTTCAGTGAGTGTTCAGTGTGTGGAACAGTATTTCAGTGAGTGGTCAGTGTGTGGGACAGTATTTCAATGAGTGAGTTGTCAGTGTGTGGATCAGTATTTCAGTGAGTGAGTGGTCAGTGTGTGGATCAGTATTTCAGTGAGTGTTCAGTGTGTGGAACAGTATTTCAGTGAGTGGTCAGTGTGTGGTACAGTATTTCAGTGAGTGAGTGGTCAGTGTGTGGAACAGTATTTCAGTGAATGAGTGGTCAGTGTGTGGAACCATATTTCAGTGAATGAGTGGTCAGTGTGCAGATCAGTATTTCAGTGAGTGGTCAGTGTGTGGAACAGTATTTCAGTGAGTGGTCAGTGTGTGGAACAGTATTTCAGTGAGTGAGTGGTCAGTGTGTGGAACATTATTTCAGTGAATGAGTGGTCAGTGTGCAGATCAGTATTTCAGTGAGTGGTCAGTGTGTGGATCAGTATTTCAGTGAGTGGTCAGTGTGTGGAATAGTATTTCAGTGAGTTCGTGGTCAGTGTGTGGAACAGTATTTCACTGAGTGAGTGGTCAGTGTGTGGAACAGAATTTCAGTGAGTTCGTGGTCAGTGTGTGGAACAGTATTTCAGTGAGTTCGTGGTCAGTGTGTGGAACAGTATTTCAGTGAGTGAGTGGACAGTGTGTGGAACAGAATTTCAGTTACCGGTCAGTGTGTGGAACAGTATTTCAGTGAGTGAGTGGTCAGTGTGTGGAACAGTATTTCAGTGAGTGGTCAGTGTGTGGATCAGTATTTCAGTGAGTGAGTGGTCAGTGTGTGGAACAGTATTTCAGTGAGTGAGTAGTCAGTGTGTGGATCAGTATTTCAGTGAGTGTTCAGTGTGTGGAACAGTATTTCAGTGAGTGGTCAGTGTGTGGAACAGTATTTCAGTGAGTGGTCAGTGTGTGGAACAGTATTTCAGTGAGTGGTCAGTGTGTGGAACAGTATTTCAGTGAGTTCGTGGTCAGTGTGTGGAACAGTATTTCAGTGAGTGAGTGGTCAGTGTGTGGAACAGAATTTCAGTCACCGGTCAGTGTGTGGAACAGTATTTCAGTGATTGAGTGGTCAGTGTGTGGATCAGTATTTCAGTGAGTGGTCAGTGTGTGGAACAGTATTTCAGTAAGTGAGTGGTCAGTGTGTGGAACAGTATTTCAGTGAGTGAGTGGTCAGTGTGTGGAACAGAATTTCAGTGAGTGAGTGGTCAGTGTGTGGATCAGTATTTCAGTGAGTGAGTGAGTGGTCAGTGTGTGGAACAGTTATTCAGTGAGTGAGTGATCAGTGTGTGGAACAGTATTTCAGTGAGTGAGTGGTCAGTGTGTGGAACAGTATTTCAGTGAGTGAGTGAGTGGTCAGTGTGTGGAACAGTATTTCAGTGAGTGAGTGGTCAGTGTGTGGAACAGTTATTCAGTGAGTGAGTGGTCAGAGTGTGGAACAGTATTTCAGTGAGTGAGTGAGTGGTCAGTGTGTGGAACAGTATTTCAGTGAGTGAGTGGTCAGTGTGTGGAACAGTATTTCAGTGAGTGAGTGGTCAGTGTGTGGAACAGTATTTCAGTGAGTGGTCAGTGGGTGGAACAGTATTTCAGTGAGTGAGTGGTCAGTGTGTGGAACAGTATTTCAGTGAGTGAGTGGTCAGTGTGTGGAACAGTATTTCATGAGTGAGTGGTCAGTGTGTGGAACAGTATTTCAGTGAGTGGTCAGTGTTTGGAACAGTATTTCAGTGAGTTCATGGTCAGTGTGTGGAACAGTATTTCAGTGAGTGAGTGGTCAGTGTGTGGAACAGTATTTCAGTGAGTGGTCAGTGTGTGGAACAGTATTTCAGTGAGTGGTCAATGTGTGGAACAGTATTTCAGTGAGTGAGTGGTCAGTGTGTGGAACAGTATTTCAGTGAGTGGTCAGTGTGTGGAACAGTATTTCAGTGAGTAAGTGGTCAGTGTGTGGATCAGTATTTCAGTGAGTGGTCAGTGTGTGGATCAGTATTTCAGTGAGTGGTCAATGTGTGGAACAGTATTTCAGTGAGTGAGTGGTCAGTGTGTGGAACAGTATTTCAGTGAGTGGTCAGTGTGTGGAACATTATTTCAGTGAGTAAGTGGTCAGTGTGTGTATCAGTATTTCAGTGAGTGGTCAATGTGTGGAACAGTATTTCAGTGAGTAAGTGGTCAGTGTGTGGAACAGTATTTCAGTGAGTGGTCAGTGTGTGGAACAGTATTTCAGTGAGTAAGTGGTCAGTGTGTGGATCAGTATTTCAGTGAGTGATCAATGTGTAAAACAGTATTTTAGTGATTGGTCAGTGTGTGGAACAGAATTTCAGTGAGTGAGTGGTCAGTGTGTGGAACAGAATTTCAGTGAGTGGTCAGTGTGTGGAACAGTATTTCAGTGAGTGATCAATGTGTAAAACAGTATTTTAGTGATTGGTCAGTGTGTGGAACAGAATTTCAGTGAGTGAGTGGTCAGTGTGTGGAACAGAATTTCAGTGAGTGGTCAGTGTGTGGAACAGAATTTCAGTGAGTGAGTGGTCAGTGTGTGGAACAGTATTTCAGTGAGTGAGTGGTCAGTGTGCGGAACAGTATTTCAGTGCGTGAGTGGTCAGTGTGTGGAACGGTATTTCAATGAGTGAGTGGTCAGTGTGTGGATCAATATTTCAGTAAGTGAGTGGTCAGTGTGTGGATCAGTATTTCAGTGAGTGGTCAGTGTGTGGAACAGTATTTCAGTGAGTGAGTGGTCAGTTTGTGGATCAGTATTTCAGTGAGTGAGTGGTCAGTGTGGGACTGTATTTCAGTGAGTGAGTGGTCAGTGTGTGGATCAGTATTTCAGTGAGTGGTCAGTGTGTGGAACAGTATTTCAGTGAGTGGTCAGTGTGTGGAACAGTATTTCAGTGAGTGAGTGGTCAGTTTGTGGATCAGTATTTCAGTGAGTGAGTGGTCAGTGTGGGACTGTATTTCAGTGAGTGAGTGGTCAGTGTGTGGATCAGTATTTCAGTGAGTGGTCAGTGTGTGGATCAGTATTTCAGTGAGTGGTCAGTGTGTGGAACAGTATTTCAGTGAGTGAGTGGTCAGTTTGTGGATCAGTATGTCAGTGAGTGAGTGGTCAGTGTGGGACTGTATTTCAGTGAGTGAGTGATCAGTGTGTGGAACAGTATTTCAGTGAGTGAGTGGTCAGTGTGTGGAACAGAATTTCAGTTAGTGGTCAGTGTGTGGAACAGTATTTCAGTGAGTGAGTGCTCAGTGTGTGGAACAGTATTTCAGTGAGTGGTCAGTGTGTGGAACCGTATTTCATTGAGTGATTGGTCAGTGTGTGGAACAGTATTTCAGTGAGTGATTGGTCAGTGTGTGGAACAGTATTTCAGTGCGTGAGTGGTCAGTGTGTGGAACAGTATTTCAGTGAGTGAGTGGTCAGTGTGTGTAACAATATTTCAGTGAGTGGTCAGTGTGTGGAACAGTATTTCAGTGAGTGAGTGGTCAGTGTGGGACTGTATTTCGGTGCGTGAGTGGTCAGTGTGTGGAACAGTATTTCAGTGAGTGGTCAGTGTGTGCAACAGTATTTCAGTGAGTGAGTGGTCATTGTGTGGAACAGTATTTCAGTGAGTGGTCAGTGTGTGGAACAGTATTTCAGTGAGTGGTCAGTGTGTGGATCAGTATTTCAGTGAGTGGTCAGTGTGTGGAATAGTATTTCACTGAGTGAGTGGTCAGTGTGTGGAACAGAATTTCAGTGAGTTCGTGGTCAGTGTGTGGAACAGTATTTCAGTGAGTTCGTGGTCAGTGTGTGGAACAGTATTTCAGTGAGTAAGTGGACAGTGTGTGGAACAGAATTTCAGTGAGTGAGTGGTCAGTGTGTAGATCAGTATTTCAGTGAGTGGTCAGTGTGTAGATCAGTATTTCAGTGAGTGGTCAGTGTGTGGATCAGTATTTCAGTGAGTGGTCAGTGTGTGGAACAGTATTTCACTGAGTGAGTGGTCAGTGTGTGGAACAGAATTTCAGTGAGTTCGTGGTCAGTGTGTGGAACAGTATTTCAGTGAGTGGACAGTGTGTGGAACAGAATTTCAGTCACCGATCAGTGTGTGGAACAGTATTTCAGTGATTGAGTGGTCAGTGTGTGGATCAGTATTTCAGTGAGTGGTCAGTGTGTGGAACAGTATTTCAGTAAGTGAGTGGTCAGTGTGTGGAACAGTATTTCAGTGAGTCAGTGGTCAGTGTGTGGAACAGAATTTCAGTGAGTTCGTGGTCAGTGTGTGGAACAGTATTTCAGTAAGTGAGTGGTCAGTGTGTGGAACAGTATGTCAGTGAGTTCGTGGTCAGTGTGTGGAACAGTATTTCAGTGAGTGAGTGGTCAGTGTGTGGATCAGTATTTCAGTGAGTGAGTGAGTGGTCAGTGTGTGGAACAGTATTTCAGTGAGTGAGTGGTCAGTGTGTGGAACAGTTATTCAGTGAGTGAGTGGTCAGTGTGTGGAACAGTATTTCAGTGAGTGAGTGGTCAGTGTGTGGAACAGTATTTCTGTGAGTGAGTGAGTGGTCAGTTTGTGGAACAGTATTTCAGTGAGTGAGTGGTCAGTGTGTCGATCAGTATTTCAGTGAGTGGTCAGTGTGTGGATCAGTATTTCAGTGAGTGGTCAGTGTGTGGAACAGTATTTCAGTGAGTGAGTGGTCAGTGTGTGGAACAGAATTTCAGTGAGTTCGTGGTCAGTGTGTGGAACAGTATTTCAGTGAGTGGTCAGTGTGTGGAACAGAATTTCAGTCACCGATCAGTGTGTGGATCAGTATTTCAGTGAGTGGTCAGTGTGTGGATTAGTATTTCAGTGAGTGAGTGGTCAGTGTGGGACTGTATTTCGGTGCGTGAGTGGTCAGTGTGTGGATCAGTATTACAGTGAGTGGTCAGTGTGTGGAACAGAATTTCAGTCACCGATCAGTGTGTGGATCAGTATTTCAGTGAGTGGTCAGTGTGTGGATTAGTATTTCAGTGAGTGAGTGGTCAGTGTGGGACTGTATTTCGGTGCGTGAGTGGTCAGTGTGTGGAACAGTATTTCCGTGAGTGGTCAGTGTGTGGATTAGTATTTCAGTGAGTGAGTGGTCAGTGTGGAACAGTATTTCAGTGAGTGAGTGGTCAGTTTGTGGATCAGCATTACAGTGAGTGGTCAGTGTGTGGATCAGTATTTCAGTGAGTGAGTGAGTGGTCAGTGTGTGGAACAGTTATTCAGTGAGTGAGTGGTCATTGTGTGGAACAGTATTTCAATGAGTGAGTGGTCAGTGTGTGGATCAGTATTTCAGTGAGTGAGTGGTCAGTGTGGAACAGTATTTCAGTGAGTGAGTGGTCAGTTTGTGGATCAGCATTACAGTGAGTGGTCAGTGTGTGGATCAGTATTTCAGTGAGTGAGTGAGTGGTCAGTGTGTGGAACAGTTATTCAGTGAGTGAGTGGTCATTGTGTGGAACAGTATTTCAATGAGTGAGTGGTCAGTGTGTGGATCAGTATTTCAGTGAGTGTTCAGTGTGTGGAACAGTATTTCAGTGAGTGGTCAGTGTGTGGGACAGTATTTCAATGAGTGAGTTGTCAGTGTGTGGAACAGTATTTCAGTGAGTGAGTGGTCAGTGTGTGGATCAGTATTTCAGTGAGTGTTCAGTGTGTGGAAAAGTATTTCAGTGAGTGGTCAGTGTGTGGAACAGTATTTCAGTGAGTGGTCAGTGTGTGGTACAGTATTTCAGTGAGTGGTCAGTGTGTGGTACAGTATTTCAGTGAGTGAGTGGTCAGTGTGTGGAACAGTATTTCAGTGAATGAGTGGTCAGTGTGTGGATCAGTATTTCAGTGAGTGAGTGGTCAGTGTGTGGAACAGTATTTCAGTGAGTGGTCAGTGTGTGGAACAGTATTTCAGTGAGTGAGTGGTCAGTGTGTGGATCAGTATTTCAGTGAGTGTTCAGTGTGTGGAACAGTATTTCAGTGAGTGGTCAGTGTGTGGTACAGTATTTCAGTGAGTGGTCAGTGTGTGGTACAGTATTTCAGTGAGTGAGTGGTCAGTGTGTGGAACAGTATTTCAGTGAATGAGTGGTCAGTGTGTGGATCAGTATTTCAGTGAGTGAGTGGTCAGTGTGTGGAACAGTATTTCAGTGAGTGGTCAGTGTGTGGAACAGTATTTCAATGAGTGAGTTGTCAGTGTGTGGATCAGTATTTCAGTGAGTGAGTGGTCAGTGTGTGGGACAGTATTTCAATGAGTGAGTTGTCAGTGTGTGGATCAGTATTTCAGTGAGTGAGTGGTCAGTGTGTGGAACAGTTATTCAGTGAGTGAGTGGTCAGTGTGTGGAACAGTATTTCAGTGAGTGAGTGAGTGGTCAGTGTGTGGAACAGTATTTCAGTGAGTGAGTGGTCAGTGTGTGGAACAGTATTTCAGTGAGTGAGTGGTCAGTGTGTGGAACAGTATTTCAGTGAGTGGTCAGTGGGTGGAACAGTATTTCAGTGAGTGAGTGGTCAGTGTGTGGAACAGTATTTCAGTGAGTGAGTGGTCAGTGTGTGGAACAGTATTTCATGAGTGAGTGGTCAGTGTGTGGAACAGTATTTCAGTGAGTGGTCAGTTTTTGGAACAGTATTTCAGTGAGTTCATGGTCAGTGTGTGGAACAGTATTTCAGTGAGTGAGTGGTCAGTGTGTGGAACAGTATTTCAGTGAGTGGTCAGTGTGTGGAACAGTATTTCAGTGAGTGGTCAATGTGTGGAACAGTATTTCAGTGAGTGAGTGGTCAGTGTGTGGAACAGTATTTCAGTGAATGAGTGGTCAGTGTGTAGATCAGTATTTCAGTGAGTGGTCAGTGTGTGGAACAGTATTTCAGTGAGTGGTCAGTGTGTAGATTAGTATTTCAGTGAGTGGTCAGTGTGTGGATCAGTATTTCACTGAGTGGTCAGTGTGTGGAATAGTATTTCAGTGGGTTCGTGGTCAGTGCGTGGAACAGTATTTCACTGAGTGGGTGGTCAGTTTGTGGAACAGAATTTCAGTGAGTTCGTGGTCAGTGTGTGGAACAGTATTTCAGTGAGTTCGTGGTCAGTGTGTGGAACAGTATTTCAGTGAGTGAGTGGACAGTGTGTGGAACAGAATTTCAGTCACCGGTCAGTGTGTGGAACAGTATTTCAGTGAGTGAGTGGTCAGTGTGGGACTGTATTTCGGTGCGTGAGTGGTCAGTGTGTGGAACAGTATTTCAGTGAGTGGTCAGTGTGTGCAACAGTATTTCAGTGAGTGAGTGGTCATTGTGTGGAACAGTATTTCAGTGAGTGGTCAGTGTGTGGAACAGTATTTCAGTGAGTGGTCAGTGTGTGGATCAGTATTTCAGTGAGTGGTCAGTGTGTGGAATAGTATTTCACTGAGTGAGTGGTCAGTGTGTGGAACAGAATTTCAGTGAGTTCGTGGTCAGTGTGTGGAACAGTATTTCAGTGAGTTCGTGGTCAGTGTGTGGAACAGTATTTCAGTGAGTAAGTGGACAGTGTGTGGAACAGAATTTCAGTGAGTGAGTGGTCAGTGTGTAGATCAGTATTTCAGTGAGTGGTCAGTGTGTAGATCAGTATTTCAGTGAGTGGTCAGTGTGTGGATCAGTATTTCAGTGAGTGGTCAGTGTGTGGAACAGTATTTCACTGAGTGAGTGGTCAGTGTGTGGAACAGAATTTCAGTGAGTTCGTGGTCAGTGTGTGGAACAGTATTTCAGTGAGTGGACAGTGTGTGGAACAGAATTTCAGTCACCGATCAGTGTGTGGAACAGTATTTCAGTGATTGAGTGGTCAGTGTGTGGATCAGTATTTCAGTGAGTGGTCAGTGTGTGGAACAGTATTTCAGTAAGTGAGTGGTCAGTGTGTGGAACAGTATTTCAGTGAGTCAGTGGTCAGTGTGTGGAACAGAATTTCAGTGAGTTCGTGGTCAGTGTGTGGAACAGTATTTCAGTAAGTGAGTGGTCAGTGTGTGGAACAGTATGTCAGTGAGTTCGTGGTCAGTGTGTGGAACAGTATTTCAGTGAGTGAGTGGTCAGTGTGTGGATCAGTATTTCAGTGAGTGAGTGAGTGGTCAGTGTGTGGAACAGTATTTCAGTGAGTGAGTGGTCAGTGTGTGGAACAGTTATTCAGTGAGTGAGTGGTCAGTGTGTGGAACAGTATTTCAGTGAGTGAGTGGTCAGTGTGTGGAACAGTATTTCTGTGAGTGAGTGAGTGGTCAGTTTGTGGAACAGTATTTCAGTGAGTGAGTGGTCAGTGTGTCGATCAGTATTTCAGTGAGTGGTCAGTGTGTGGATCAGTATTTCAGTGAGTGGTCAGTGTGTGGAACAGTATTTCAGTGAGTGAGTGGTCAGTGTGTGGAACAGAATTTCAGTGAGTTCGTGGTCAGTGTGTGGAACAGTATTTCAGTGAGTGGTCAGTGTGTGGAACAGAATTTCAGTCACCGATCAGTGTGTGGATCAGTATTTCAGTGAGTGGTCAGTGTGTGGATTAGTATTTCAGTGAGTGAGTGGTCAGTGTGGGACTGTATTTCGGTGCGTGAGTGGTCAGTGTGTGGATCAGTATTACAGTGAGTGGTCAGTGTGTGGAACAGAATTTCAGTCACCGATCAGTGTGTGGATCAGTATTTCAGTGAGTGGTCAGTGTGTGGATTAGTATTTCAGTGAGTGAGTGGTCAGTGTGGGACTGTATTTCGGTGCGTGAGTGGTCAGTGTGTGGAACAGTATTTCCGTGAGTGGTCAGTGTGTGGATTAGTATTTCAGTGAGTGAGTGGTCAGTGTGGAACAGTATTTCAGTGAGTGAGTGGTCAGTTTGTGGATCAGCATTACAGTGAGTGGTCAGTGTGTGGATCAGTATTTCAGTGAGTGAGTGAGTGGTCAGTGTGTGGAACAGTTATTCAGTGAGTGAGTGGTCATTGTGTGGAACAGTATTTCAATGAGTGAGTGGTCAGTGTGTGGATCAGTATTTCAGTGAGTGAGTGGTCAGTGTGGAACAGTATTTCAGTGAGTGAGTGGTCAGTTTGTGGATCAGCATTACAGTGAGTGGTCAGTGTGTGGATCAGTATTTCAGTGAGTGAGTGAGTGGTCAGTGTGTGGAACAGTTATTCAGTGAGTGAGTGGTCATTGTGTGGAACAGTATTTCAATGAGTGAGTGGTCAGTGTGTGGATCAGTATTTCAGTGAGTGTTCAGTGTGTGGAACAGTATTTCAGTGAGTGGTCAGTGTGTGGGACAGTATTTCAATGAGTGAGTTGTCAGTGTGTGGATCAGTATTTCAGTGAGTGAGTGGTCAGTGTGTGGATCAGTATTTCAGTGAGTGTTCAGTGTGTGGAACAGTATTTCAGTGAGTGGTCAGTGTGTGGAACAGTATTTCAGTGAGTGGTCAGTGTGTGGTACAGTATTTCAGTGAGTGGTCAGTGTGTGGTACAGTATTTCAGTGAGTGAGTGGTCAGTGTGTGGAATAGTATTTCAGTGAATGAGTGGTCAGTGTGTGGATCAGTATTTCAGTGAGTGTTCAGTGTGTGGAACAGTATTTCAGTGAGTGGTCAGTGTGTGGAACAGTATTTCAATGAGTGAGTTGTCAGTGTGTGGATCAGTATTTCAGTGAGTGAGTGGTCAGTGTGTGGGACAGTATTTCAATGAGTGAGTTGTCAGTGTGTGGATCAGTATTTCAGTGAGTGAGTGGTCAGTGTGTGGAACAGTATTTCAGTGAGTGAGTGGTCAGTGTGTGGTACAGTATTTCAGTGAGTGAGTGGTCAGTGTGTGGAACAGTATTTCAGTGAGTGAGTGGTCAGTGTGTGGAACAGTATTTCAGTGAATGAGTGGTCAGTGTGTGGAACAGTATTTCAGTGAGTGGTCAGTGTGTGGATCAGTATTTCAGTGAGTGAGTGGTCAGTGTGTGGATCAGTATTTCAGTGAGTGTTCAGTGTGTGGAACAGTATTTCAGTGTGTGGTCAGTGTGTGGGACAGTATTTCAATGAGTGAGTTGTCAGTGTGTGGATCAGTATTTCAGTGAGTGAGTGGTCAGTGTGTGGATCAGTATTTCAGTGAGTGTTCAGTGTGTGGAACAGTATTTCAGTGAGTGGTCAGTGTGTGGTACAGTATTTCAGTGAGTGAGTGGTCAGTGTGTGGAACAGTATTTCAGTGAATGAGTGGTCAGTGTGTGGAACCATATTTCAGTGAATGAGTGGTCAGTGTGCAGATCAGTATTTCAGTGAGTGGTCAGTGTGTGGAACAGTATTTCAGTGAGTGGTCAGTGTGTGGAACAGTATTTCAGTGAGTGAGTGGTCAGTGTGTGGAACATTATTTCAGTGAATGAGTGGTCAGTGTGCAGATCAGTATTTCAGTGAGTGGTCAGTGTGTGGATCAGTATTTCAGTGAGTGGTCAGTGTGTGGAATAGTATTTCAGTGAGTTCGTGGTCAGTGTGTGGAACAGTATTTCACTGAGTGAGTGGTCAGTGTGTGGAACAGAATTTCAGTGAGTTCGTGGTCAGTGTGTGGAACAGTATTTCAGTGAGTTCGTGGTCAGTGTGTGGAACAGTATTTCAGTGAGTGAGTGGACAGTGTGTGGAACAGAATTTCAGTTACCGGTCAGTGTGTGGAACAGTATTTCAGTGAGTGAGTGGTCAGTGTGGGACTGTATTTCGGTGCATGAGTGGTCAGTGTGTGGAACAGTATTTCAGTGAGTGGTCAGTGTGTGGATCAGTATTTCAGTGAGTGAGTGGTCAGTGTGTGGAACAGTATTTCAGTGAGTGAGTGGTCAGTGTGTGGATCAGTATTTCAGTGAGTGTTCAGTGTGTGGAACAGTATTTCAGTGAGTGGTCAGTGTGTGGAACAGTATTTCAGTGAGTGGTCAGTGTGTGGAACAGTATTTCAGTGAGTGGTCAGTGTGTGGAACAGTATTTCAGTGAGTTCGTGGTCAGTGTGTGGAACAGTATTTCAGTGAGTGAGTGGTCAGTGTGTGGAACAGAATTTCAGTCACCGGTCAGTGTGTGGAACAGTATTTCAGTGATTGAGTGGTCAGTGTGTGGATCAGTATTTCAGTGAGTGGTCAGTGTGTGGAACAGTATTTCAGTAAGTGAGTGGTCAGTGTGTGGAACAGTATTTCAGTGAGTGAGTGGTCAGTGTGTGGAACAGAATTTCAGTGAGTTCGTGGTCAGTGTGTGGAACAGTATTTCAGTGAGTGAGTGGTCAGTGTGTGGATCAGTATTTCAGTGAGTGAGTGAGTGGTCAGTGTGTGGAACAGTTATTCAGTGAGTGAGTGATCAGTGTGTGGAACAGTATTTCAGTGAGTGAGTGGTCAGTGTGTGGAACAGTATTTCAGTGAGTGAGTGAGTGGTCAGTGTGTGGAACAGTATTTCAGTGAGTGAGTGGTCAGTGTGTGGAACAGTTATTCAGTGAGTGAGTGGTCAGTGTGTGGAACAGTATTTCAGTGAGTGAGTGAGTGGTCAGTGTGTGGAACAGTATTTCAGTGAGTGAGTGGTCAGTGTGTGGAACAGTATTTCAGTGAGTGAGTGGTCAGTGTGTGGAACAGTATTTCAGTGAGTGGTCAGTGGGTGGAACAGTATTTCAGTGAGTGAGTGGTCAGTGTGTGGAACAGTATTTCAGTGAGTGAGTGGTCAGTGTGTGGAACAGTATTTCATGAGTGAGTGGTCAGTGTGTGGAACAGTATTTCAGTGAGTGGTCAGTGTTTGGAACAGTATTTCAGTGAGTTCATGGTCAGTGTGTGGAACAGTATTTCAGTGAGTGAGTGGTCAGTGTGTGGAACAGTATTTCAGTGAGTGGTCAGTGTGTGGAACAGTATTTCAGTGAGTGGTCAATGTGTGGAACAGTATTTCAGTGAGTGAGTGGTCAGTGTGTGGAACAGTATTTCAGTGAGTGGTCAGTGTGTGGAACAGTATTTCAGTGAGTAAGTGGTCAGTGTGTGGATCAGTATTTCAGTGAGTGGTCAGTGTGTGGATCAGTATTTCAGTGAGTGGTCAATGTGTGGAACAGTATTTCAGTGAGTGAGTGGTCAGTGTGTGGAACAGTATTTCAGTGAGTGGTCAGTGTGTGGAACATTATTTCAGTGAGTAAGTGGTCAGTGTGTGTATCAGTATTTCAGTGAGTGGTCAATGTGTGGAACAGTATTTCAGTGAGTAAGTGGTCAGTGTGTGGAACAGTATTTCAGTGAGTGGTCAGTGTGTGGAACAGTATTTCAGTGAGTAAGTGGTCAGTGTGTGGATCAGTATTTCAGTGAGTGATCAATGTGTAAAACAGTATTTTAGTGATTGGTCAGTGTGTGGAACAGAATTTCAGTGAGTGAGTGGTCAGTGTGTGGAACAGAATTTCAGTGAGTGGTCAGTGTGTGGAACAGTATTTCAGTGAGTGATCAATGTGTAAAACAGTATTTTAGTGATTGGTCAGTGTGTGGAACAGAATTTCAGTGAGTGAGTGGTCAGTGTGTGGAACAGAATTTCAGTGAGTGGTCAGTGTGTGGAACAGAATTTCAGTGAGTGAGTGGTCAGTGTGTGGAACAGTATTTCAGTGAGTGAGTGGTCAGTGTGCGGAACAGTATTTCAGTGCGTGAGTGGTCAGTGTGTGGAACGGTATTTCAATGAGTGAGTGGTCAGTGTGTGGATCAATATTTCAGTAAGTGAGTGGTCAGTGTGTGGATCAGTATTTCAGTGAGTGGTCAGTGTGTGGAACAGTATTTCAGTGAGTGAGTGGTCAGTTTGTGGATCAGTATTTCAGTGAGTGAGTGGTCAGTGTGGGACTGTATTTCAGTGAGTGAGTGGTCAGTGTGTGGATCAGTATTTCAGTGAGTGGTCAGTGTGTGGAACAGTATTTCAGTGAGTGGTCAGTGTGTGGAACAGTATTTCAGTGAGTGAGTGGTCAGTTTGTGGATCAGTATTTCAGTGAGTGAGTGGTCAGTGTGGGACTGTATTTCAGTGAGTGAGTGGTCAGTGTGTGGATCAGTATTTCAGTGAGTGGTCAGTGTGTGGATCAGTATTTCAGTGAGTGGTCAGTGTGTGGAACAGTATTTCAGTGAGTGAGTGGTCAGTTTGTGGATCAGTATGTCAGTGAGTGAGTGGTCAGTGTGGGACTGTATTTCAGTGAGTGAGTGATCAGTGTGTGGAACAGTATTTCAGTGAGTGAGTGGTCAGTGTGTGGAACAGAATTTCAGTTAGTGGTCAGTGTGTGGAACAGTATTTCAGTGAGTGAGTGCTCAGTGTGTGGAACAGTATTTCAGTGAGTGGTCAGTGTGTGGAACCGTATTTCATTGAGTGATTGGTCAGTGTGTGGAACAGTATTTCAGTGAGTGATTGGTCAGTGTGTGGAACAGTATTTCAGTGCGTGAGTGGTCAGTGTGTGGAACAGTATTTCAGTGAGTGAGTGGTCAGTGTGTGTAACAATATTTCAGTGAGTGGTCAGTGTGTGGAACAGTATTTCAGTGAGTGATTGGTCAGTGTGTGTAACAATATTTCAGTGAGTGGTCAGTTATTGGAACAGTATTTCAGTGAGTGGTCAGTGTGTGGAGCATTATTTTTGTGAGTGGTCACGCTGAGATACGGGCTCCCAAGGATGATTGTGGAAAGATAATTCATTGAAACACAAATTTGATAGATTTCTTTTTGATAATATTTTGGGATCGAGTATCTGAATAATTTGAGACTTTGTGCAGTATTGAATCTGATCAAGGCAGAGCGCTGTAGAATCGGCAGGGAAGATGCGGGGGGTTGCAGGGTGGAGAGCCTGCCGCCTTCATGACACCGTCCTTTTCACTCTGAGGCAGGGAGGTTTGAGGATAGCTTTGCTGCCCGGAAGATAATTAAGGGCCACCTAAGGGCCTCTTCCTGCGCCACTGGTATTTTACCAGTGTCAGCTGGCAACATGGTTTGGCTGCCCAATAAAAGCTGGTGGCCTCCCTGCCTCGGTGGTTTGCGGGGACGCTCCTGGTCAGTCTTCCTGTAGGCCACGGAGTGCGCCACCCTCGCAGCATGTGCTGCCCTCACTGAAATAAAACCGCACCCACCCACCCCTGTCTGTCCCAGCCCCACCACTGTCTCCACTATCAACACCACGTCCTCCTTCCCCCTCACCAGGGCCTGTCTGACTGACCCTGGAGAGCCCAATCCCACTGACCAGAGTTCTGGGACCTCCACAATTGTTAATGGTCCTGTCTGGGTGCAATTCCAGTGGTACTGCGCAGACTGAAGAGCCACTGGCCCTCCAATTGGCCGGCCACTCTCGGAGGCGGGACCTTTGCCCTTAACTAGCTGTGCCCCTAGCCAAACTGTTCCAGTACACCGACAACACTGGCATCTACCTGCCAATTTGGAAAATTGCCCAAATCAGTCTTGTGCACCAAATCAGGACAAATCAAACCCGGCCAATTACCGCCCCATCAGTCTAGTCTCGATCATCAGCAAAGTGATGGAGGGATCGTCAACAGTGCTATCAAGCTGCACTTGCTTGGCAATAACCTGTTCACTTATGTTCAGTTTGGGTTCCGCCAGGGCCACTCACCTCCTGACCATATTACAGCCTTGGTCCAAACATGGACAAAAGAGTTGAACTCCAGAGGTGAAGTGAGAGTAACTGCCCTTGACATCAAGGCAGCATTTGACCGAGTATGGCATCAAGGAGCCCGAGCAAAACTGGAGTCAATGGGAATCAGGAGGAAAACTCTCCGCTGGTTGGAGTCATCCCTAACACCAAGGAAGATGGTTGTGGTTGTTGGAGGTGAATCATCTCAGTCCCAGGACATCACCGCAGCAGTTCCTCAGGGTAGTGTCCCAGGCCCAACCATCTTCAGCTGCTCCATCAATGACCTTCCCTCCATCATAACGTCAGAAGTGGAGATGTTCGCTGATGATTGCACAATGCTCAGCACCATTCGCGACTCCTCAGACACTGAAGCAGCCCGTGTCCAGATGCAGCAAGATCTGGACAACATCCAGGCTTGGGCTGATAAGTGGCAAGTAACATTCGCACCACATAAGTGTCAATGACCATCTCCAACAAGAGAGAATCTAACCATCTCCCCTTGACATTCAATGGCATTACCATCGCTAAATCCCCCACTATCAACATCCTGGGGGTTACCATTGAGCTGTACAGAACCTTAGTTAGGCCACACTTAGAATATTGCGTGCAATTCTGGTCTCCACACTGCCAGAAGGACGTGGAGGCTTTGGAGAGGGTACAGTGGAGGCTTACCAGGATGTTGCCTGGTCTGGAGGGCATTAGCTATGAGGAGAGGTTGGAAAAACTAGGATTGTTTTCACTGGAACGACGGAGGTGGAGGGGCGACATGATAGAGGTTTACAAAGTTATGAGCGGCATGGACAGAGTGGATAGTCAGAAGCCACATGAATGCTGTAGCTACAAGAGCAGGTCAGAGACTGGGAATTCTGCAGTGAATAACTCACCTCCTGACTCCCCAAAACATGTCCAGCATCTACAAGGTGCAAGTCAGGAGTGTGATGGAATACTCTCCACTTGCCTGGATGTGTGCAGCTCCAACAACACTCAAGAAGCTCGACACCATCCAGGACAAAGCAGCCCGCTTGATTGGCACCCCATCCACATACATTCACTCCCTCCACCACCGACGCACAGTGGCAGCAGTGTGTACCATCTACAAGATGCACTGCAGCAATGCACCAAGGCTCCTTAGACAGCACCTTCCAAACCCGTGACCTCTACCACCTAGAAGGACAAGGTCAGCAGACGCATGGGAACACCACCACCTGCAAGTTTCCCTCCAAGTCACACACCATTTGGACTTGGAACTATATCGCCGTTCCTTCACTGTCACTGGGTCAAAATCCTGGAACTCCCTTCCTAACAGTACTGTGGGTGGACCTACACCCCAAGGAGTACTGCAGTTCAAGAAGGCAGCTCACCGCCACCTTCTCAAGGGCAATTCGTGATGTGCAATAAATGCTGGCCTAGCCAGCGATGCCCACATCCCACAAACTAATTCTTTTAAAAGGTGGACGGGAGCCCCAATGCCGGACAGTTAATTGCCTTCTGGGTATAGAAAGGGGTCCTGGCTTCTGGAAACGGACAAGTCAGGATTTCCCACAGCTTTCCGGCCCGCCGTCTGGCCCACCATCATCGGCATTAATTTCAGCCCTTATGTGTGGTGAGTGTAGCAGAGTTGGGAGGAACTGGTGACTTCTCATCTCTGGTTCCCAAAGCTCTCCATCACTAGGAATTTCCTCACCTGTTGCCGCCGTCTATTGTAGACTCATCGATGAGAGATTTATCACTGTGATTAGTCATCTCCATTATCGTTGTAGCAGGCGATTCCCAGGATGGTAGAAGGTGAACCAGACAGATCTCGGTCTCTTTCATCCAGCTTTGACTTTCTCCAAAGCTTCTTGAATTAACTTGTGACCGTTCATATAAAGTAGATTGTGTTGGCCAGAGTGCATGAGGATCTGTCTCAGTAAGAGTTGTGTCTGGTTTGGGAGTATTTTTCTGCTGCCATTGCTCAAAGTGAGGGTGGCAACCCGTCTATGAGACAATATATGGAATTAGAATAACAATCTGAAAATAAACACAAAACTACTTCCTAATATTTAGAAATTAAATTACAGGAAATATATTTCAAACCTTCTGACTGTAAAAGTTTCTGTTGGTGGAGCTCATCAGAATTTACCCTTTACAATAATATTTACATTTATGTAGCGCTTAATCACATCTCCAAAATGTCTCATTTTTTATTCATTCGTGGGATATGGGCATTGCTGGCAAGGTATTGCCCATCTGAGCTACCTTTTTGAAGTGCTGCAGTCCATGTGGTGTGGGTACACGCATAGCATGTGGCTTGGAGGGGAACTTGCAGATGGTGGTGTTCCCATGCGTCTGCTGCCCTTGTCCTTCTAGGTGGTAGAGGCCGCAGGTTTGGAAGGTGCTGTCTAAGGAGCCTTGGTGCATTTCTGCAGTGCATCTTGTAGATGGTACACACTGCTGTCACTGTGCGTCAGTGGTGGAGGGAGTGAATGTTGAAGGTGGTGGATGGGGTGCCAATCAAGCGGGCTGCTTTGTCCTGGATGGTGTCGAGCTTCTTAAGTGTTGTTGGAGCTGCACCCATCCAGAAAAGTAGAGAGTATTCCATCACTTGTGCTTTTAGATGTTGGACAGACTTCAGGGAGTCAGGAGGTGAGTTACTCAATGCAGAATTCCCAGCCTGTGACCTGCTTTTGTAGCCACACTATTGATAAGGCTGGTCCAGTTAAGTTTCCGGTCAATGGTAATCCCAGGATGTCACACTTGGCATGACGTTGAGCTCTTCTTCCGTTGCCTTTGCCTCTCGGCTCAATTCTTTGACCATCAGCCCTCCTGCTGACCAGTGGACCCTCCAGTACTCTCCCTCCACCCCTCCCTCTGGCCTCTTAACAGCTCGTTATCTTTTCATCCAATCTCTCTACACCTCCATCTCCCACCAGGACAGTTTGAGGGCTCTCCGCTTCTTCCTTGAACAGAGGCCCAACCAGTCCCCATCCACCACCACCCTCCTCCGCCTGGCTGAACTTGTTCTCACATTGAACAATTTCTCCTTCAACTCCACTCACTTCCTTCAAGTAAAAGGTGTTGCTATGGGTACCCACATGGGTCCTAGTTATGCCTGTATTTTTTGGGATATGTTGAACATTCCTTATTCCAGTCTTACTCAGCCCTCCTTCCCCAAATTTTTTCCAGTACATTGATGACTGTATCGGTGCAGTTTCCTGCTGTTATCAACTTTGCTTCCAATTTTCACCCTTCTCTCACCTTTACATGGTCCATCTCCAACACTTCCCTTCTCTTCCTCGACTTCTCTGTCTCCATCTCTCCTGATAGGCTGCCCACTAGTATTTATTATAAGCCCACCGACTCCCACAGCTACCTCGACTACACTTCTTCACACCCTGCCTCCTATAAGGACTCGATTCCATTCTCCCAGTTTCTCCGTCTCCGAAGCATCTGCACTGATGATGCTACCTTCCACGACAGCGCTTCTGATATGTTTCCTTTTTCCTCAACCGAGGATTACCCCCCACTGTTGTTGACAAGGCCCTCAACCGTTTCTGGCCCATTTCCCGCACCTCTACCCTCACCCCTTCCCCTCCCTCCCAGAACCACAACAGGGTTCCCCTTGTCATCACTTTCCACCCCACCAACCTCCACATCCAAAGGATCATCCTCTGCCGTTTGTGCCACCTCCAGCGTGATGCCACTACCCAATGCATCTTCCCCTCCCCTCCCCTGTCAGCATTCCAAAGGGATCGTTCCCTCCGCGACACCCTGGTCCACTCTTCCATCACCTCCGCTACCTCGTCCCTTTCCCACAGCACCTTCCCATGCAATCACAGAAGGTGTAATACCTGCCCTTCTACCTCCTCTCTCCTCACCATCCAAGGCCCCAAACACTCCTTTCAGGTGAAGCAGGGATTTACTTGTACTTGCTTCAATTTACCGTACTGTATCCGCTGCTCACAGTGCGGTTGCCCCAATATTGGGGAGACCATACGCTGATTGGATGACTGCTTTGCAGAACAGTTCTGCTCAGTCTGCAAGCATGACCCCAAGCTTCTGGTTGTTTGCCATTTTAATTCACTACCCTGCTGTCATGCCGACATTCTTGTCTTGGGCCTGCTGCAGTGTTCCAGTGAACATCAATGCAAGCTCGAGGAGCAGCATCTCATCTTCCAATTAGGCACGCTACAGCCTTCCAGACTGAACATTGAGTTCAATAATTTCAGACCATGACCATCCATTTTTAAAATTTAATTTTATTTTATTTTAATTTGTAACCATGTGCCTGCCCTAAACTTGTTTTTCATGTTTTTGCTTTTGGACGGAGCTGTTCATTATTTGCCATTGTCACTCTGGACTAATACTTTGTCTTTTATCGTTTATCATGAGGGGAATTGAATACAAAAGTAGGGAGGTTATGCTTCAGCTATACAGGGCATTGGTGAGACCACATCTGGAGTACTGTGTACAGTACTGGTCTCCTTATTTAAGGAAGGATGTAAATGTGTTGGAAGCAGTTCAGAGAAGGTTTACTCGACTAATACCTGGAATGGGCAGGCTGTCTTATGGAGAAAGATTGGACAGGCTAGGCTTGTATCCGCTGGAGTTTAGAAGAGGAAGAGGCGACTTGATTGAAACATATAAGATCCTGAGGGGTCTTGACAGGGTGGATGTGGAAAGGATGTTTCCCCTTGTGGGAGAATCTAGAACTAGGGGTCACTGTTTAAAAATAAGGGGTCGTCCATTTAAGACAGAGATGAGGAAAAAACTTTTCTCTCAGATGGTCGTGAGTCTCTGGAATTCTCTTCCTCAAAAGGCAGTGGAAGCAGAGTCTTTGAATATTTTTAAGGCAGAGGTAGATAGATTCTTGATAAGCAAGGGGGTGAAAGGTTATCGCGAGTAGGTGGGAATGTGGAATCGAGGTGACAATCAGTTCAGCCATGATCTTGTTGAATGGTGGAGCAGGCTCGAGGGGCCGAGTGGCCACTCCTGCTCCTAATTGGTCTGTTCGTATGTCTTTCACTACAACCGTTAACACTCTCTTTGCCTTTTATTCCGATGACATCTCTGTCATTTAATCTCTCCTGCCCTCTGCCTTATCACACACATTCCCTTTTGTTCTTTTCCCCCTTCCCCACTTTCACATGCTCAAAATCTCTTCCATTTCTAACTTTTGCCAGTTCTGATGAAAGGTCATTGACCTGAAATGTTAACTCTGCTTCTCTGTCCACAGATGCTGCCAGACCTGTTGAGTATTTCCAGCACTTTCTGTTTTTATTTCAGATTTCCAGCACCTGCAGTATTTTGCTTTTATTTTAGTGGCATCATTTTAAAGTTAGGCTTTTTTTTTTAGAATTAGAACATTACAGCGCAGTACAGGCCCTTCGGCCCTCGATGTTGCGCCGACCTGTGAAACCATCTGACCTACACTATTCCATTTTCATCCATATGTCTATCCAATGACCACTTAAATGCCCTTAAAGTTGGCGAGTCTACTACTGTTGCAGGCAGGGCGTTCCACGCCCCTACTACTCTCTGAGTAAAGAAACTACCTCTGACATCTGTCCTATATCTATCACCCCTCAACTTAAAGCTATGTCCCCTCGTGTTTGCCATCACCATCCGAGGAAAAAGACTCTCACTATCCACACTATCTAACCCTCTGATTATCTTATATGTCTCTATTAAGTCACCTCTCCTCCTCCTTCTCTCCAACGAAAACAACCTCAAGTCCCTCAGCCTTTCCTCGTAACACCTTCCCTCCATACCAGGCAACATCCTAGTAAATCTCCTCTGCACCCTTTCCATAGCTTCCACATCCTTCCTATAATGCGGTGACCAGAACTGCACGCAATACTCCAGGTGCGGTCTCACCAGAGTTTTGTACAGCTGCAGCATGACCTCGTGGCTCCGAAACTCGACCCCCCTACTCATAAAAGCTAACACACCATATGCCTTCTTAACAGCCCTATTAACCTGGTTAGCAACCTTCAGGGATTTATGCACCTGGACACCAAGATCTCTCTGTTCATCTACACTACCAAGAATCTTCCCATTAGCCCAGTACTCTGCATTCCTGTTACTCCTTCCAAAGTGAATCACCTCACACTTTTCCGCATTAAACTCCATTTGCCATCTCTCAGCCCAGCTCTGCAGCCTATCTATGTCTCTCTGTACCCTACAGCATCCTTCGGCACTATCCACAACTCCACCGACCTTAGTGTCATCTGCAAATTTACTAACCCACCCTTCTACACCCTCTTCCAGGTCATTTATAAAAATGACAAACAGCAGTGGCCCCAAAACAGATCCTTGCGGTACACCACTAGTAACTAAACTCCAGGATGAACATTTGCCATCAACCACCACCCTCTGTCTTCTTTCAGCTAGCCAATTTCTGATCCAAAGCTCTAAATCACCTTCAACCCCATACCTGCGTATTTTCTGCAATAGCCTACCGTGGGGAACCTTATCAAACGCCTTACTGAAATCCATATACACCACATCCACTGCTTTACCCTCATCCACCTGTTTGGTCACCTTCTCGAAAAACTCAATAAGGTTTGTGAGGCACGACCTACCCGTCACAAAACCGTGCTGACTATCTCTAATGAACTTATTCTTTTCAAGATGATTATAAATCCTGTATCTTATAACCTTTTCCAACATTTTACCCACAACCGAAGTAAGGCTCACAGGTCTATAATTACCAGGGCTGTCTCTACTCCCCTTCTTGAACAAGGGGACAACATTTGCAATCCTCCAGTCTTCCGGCACTATTCCTGTCGACAATGACGACATAAAGATCAAGGACAAAGGCTCTGCAATCTCCTCCCTAGCTTCCCAGAGAATCCTAGGATAAATCCCATCTGGCCCAGGGGACTTATCTATTTTCACACTTTCCAAAATTGATAACACCTCCTCCTTGTGAACCTCAATCCCATCTAGCCTCGTAGCCTGAATCTCAGTATTCTCGACAACATTTTCTTTCTCTACTGTAAATACTGACGCAAAATATTCATTTAACACTTCCCCTATCTCCTCTGATTCCACACACAACTTCCCACTACTATCCTTGATTGGCCCTAATCTAACTGTGGATCCAGGATCTGGTGAAGGTTTCACGACTCAGATGGATGGATTTTTGATTTTTATCTGGTTTGCTCACGTTCTTTAGGGAAGGAAACCTGCCGTCCTTACCCATTCCGGGCCTGTGTATCATCCAGACACACACAATGTGGTTGACTTTGAACGGCTGTCTGAAATGACCGAGCGAGACATTTCTCTCTCTGATATATAGCAGCTGTTGTGCATCTACTGCTTTTTGTTACATTTTCAGTTGTCACAGTTTTCCTTTGTTTCTCTGCTGCCCTTTCTGAGACAGCACTAAGGTGAACCAATCAGAAGTTAGGTGAGTATAAAAATGAAATTGGGCTTCGCTTGCTCGGCACCGAGCAGATTAACAATCGCTGCTCGTGAACTAGGATTGAAACTGGATTTGTCAGCAGATATCACTCTGCGTTGTGCACAATTCCTTGCTCTGTTTTCAAAGCGCTTCCCATGTGTTTGAATTTTTCCGCTAACCTCTCAATTCCGGACAGTTGACTCGACTCGGACTGTGTGCTCAAAATGTGCTGCCTTGGGAACTTGTGGCTGCATCACAATCCCATCAATCAAACATTGGAGTCAGAGAAAGGCCAGCTGACCCTGAGCTCAGCTCTGGGATAACAAAGAGAAAGAGTAATTCTTCCTGTCTTTTCCAATCCTGGTAGTGCTGACATGCATCTGGTCTGGGTCCCAAGAGCACTGCGGGAGGTGGGGAACAGGCAGTAATCCAGTCAGGGATGGGGGAGGGTGGGGAACAGGCAGTAATCCAGTCAGGGCCATGAGGAGTGGGGAACAGGCAGTAATCCAGTCAGGGCCATGCGGTGTGGGGAGCAGGCTGTAATCCAGTCAGGGCCATGCAGAGTGGGGAGCAGGCTGTAATCCAGTCAGGGCCATGCGGAGTGGGGAACAGGCTGTAATCCAGTCAGGGATGGGGGAGGGTGGGGAACAGGCAGTAATCCAGTCAGGGCCATGCGGAGTGGGGAACAGGCAGTAATCCAGTCAGGGATAGGGGAGGGTGGGGAACAGGCAGTAATCCAGTCAGGGCCATGCGGAGTGGGGAGCAGGCTGTAATCCAGTCAGGGATAGGGGAGGGTGGGGAACAGGCAGTAATCCAGTCAGGGCCATGCGGAGTGGGGAACAGGCTGTAATCCAGTCAGGGCCATGCGGAGTGGGGAACAGGCAGTAATCCAGTCAGGGATAGGGGAGGGTGGGGAACAGGCAGTAATCCAGTCAGGGCCATGCGGAGTGGGGAGCAGGCTGTAATCCAGTCAGGGCCATGCGGAGTGGGGAACAGGCAGTAATCCAGTCAGGGATAGGGGAGGGTGGGGAACAGGCAGTAATCCAGTCAGGGCCATGCGGAGTGGGGAGCAGGCTGTAATCCAGTCAGGGATAGGGGAGGGTGGGGAACAGGCAGTAATCCAGTCAGGGCCATGCGGAGTGGGGAACAGGCAGTAATCCAGTCAGGGCCATGCGGAGTGGGGAACAGGCTGTAATCCAGTCAGGGATGGGGGAGGGTGGGGAACAGGCAGTAATCCAGTCAGGGCCATGCGGAGTGGGGAACAGGCAGTAATCCAGTCAGGGCCATGCGGAGTGGGGAAGAGGCAGTAATCCAGTCAGGGCCATGTGGAGTGGGGAGCAGGCAGTAATCCAGTCAGGGCCATGCGGAGTGGGGAAGAGGCAGTAATCCAGTCAGGGCCATGCGGAGTGGGGAACAGGCTGTAATCCAGTCAGGGCCATGCGGAGTGGGGAAGAGGCAGTAATCCAGTCAGGGCCATGCGGAGTGGGGAACAGGCTGTAATCCAGTCAGGGATGGGGGAGGGTGGGGAACAGGCTGTAATCCAGTCAGGGCCATGCGGAGTGGGGAAGAGGCAGTAATCCAGTCAGGGCCATGCGGAGTGGGGAACAGGCTGTAATCCAGTCAGGGCCATGCGGAGTGGGGAAGAGGCAGTAATCCAGTCAGGGCCATGCGGAGTGGGGAACAGGCTGTAATCCAGTCAGGGATGGGGGAGGGTGGGGAACAGGCTGTAATCCAGTCAGGGCCATGCGGAGTGGGACCAGGCAATAATCCAGTCAGGGCCATGCGGAGTGGGGAACAGGCAGTAATCCAGTCAGGGATGGGGGAGGGTGGGGAACAGGCTGTTATCCAGTCAGGGATAGGGGAGGGTGGGGAACAGGCTGTAATCCAGTCAGGGCCATGCGGAGTGGGGAACAGGCTGTAATCCAGTCAGGGATGGGGGAGGCTGGGGAACAGGCAGTAATCCAGTCAGGGCCATGCGGAGTGGGGAGCAGGCTGTAATCCAGTCAGGGATAGGGGAGGGTGGGGAACAGGCAGTAATCCAGTCAGGGCCATGCGGAGTGGGGAACAGGCTGTAATCCAGTCAGGGCCATGCGGAGTGGGGAACAGGCAGTAATCCAGTCAGGGCCATGCGGAGTGGGGAACAGGCAGTAATCCAGTCAGGGCCATGCGGAGTGGGGAACAGGCTGTAATCCAGTCAGGGCCATGCGGAGTGGGGAACAGGCAGTAATCCAGTCAGGGCCATGCGGAGTGGGGAACAGGCTGTAATCCAGTCAGGGATGGGGGAGGGTGGGGAACAGGCAGTAATCCAGTCAGGGCCATGCGGAGTGGGGAACAGGCTGTAATCCAGTCAGGGATGGGGGAGGGTGGGGAACAGGCAGTAATCCAATCACTGTTACGGGGGGCGGAAATAATCCAGTCGAGGATAGCGGGTCATGGGGGGGACAGGAAGTAATCCAGTCAAGGACGGGGTGGGTGGCAGTAGCAGGTAGTAATCTACTCAGGGACATTGGGGGGTAGGAGAGGAAGTAATCGATTCAGTGACGGGGGCAGGAACAGGAAGTAATCCAGTCAGGGACGATGAAGGAGGGGGAACAGGAAGTAATCCAGTCAGGGGCGATGAAGGAGGGGGAACAGGAAGTAATCCAGTCAGGGGCGATGAAGGAGGAGGAACAGGAAGTAATCCAGTCAGGGGCGATGAAGGAGGGGGAACAGGAAGTAATCCAGTCAGGGGCGATGAAGCAGGGGGAACAGGAAGTAATCCAGTCAGGGACAGGGTGGGGGTCAGGCATGGGACACCGACTGGGATAGGTTTGGAGAGAGACCACTCGAAGAGAGCAGATGATTTTCCAGATTTTTGTTGTGAATTTTCACTCCCATTGATTTCCCCTGGCCCCAGTTTTGCCTCACACTATTTTATATTTCATGCAATTTGAGCTGTGCCAATATTTTTCTCGTAGCACTGGTTGTTCTTTAATGAAATGGGACTTTAGTGTCTATGTTCGTTTCCTGCAGATGTTGAATAGCCCATTAAATTTCAGTGTGTCCGCCAGGCGCACATATAGTAATATCCCCAGTATATGAAGCTGCTCAGTGCTTTCAGTTTTTGTCTTTTTACATAAAATTACATAACATATGTAATATAAAGAAAGGTAGGAACAAAGTGTCTGCAAAGAGATATAGATAAGTTATGTGAGTGGGCAGAAAATTGGCAGATGGAGTATAATGTGGGAAAGTGTGAGGTTGTCCACTTTGGCGACAAGAATAGAAAAGCAGAATATTATTCACATGGAGAGAGACTGCAGAATGCTGCGGTACAGAGGGATCTGGGTGTCCTTGTACATGAAGTTAGCCTGCAGGTACAGCAAGTAATTCACAGAATCACAGAATTGTTACAGCATACAAGGAGGCCATTCAACCCATCGTGTCTGCACTGGCTCTCTGAAAGAGCAATTCACTTAGTGCCATTCCCCTGCCTTCTCCCCATAACCCTGCATATTCTTCCTTTTCATATAAATGTCTAATTCCCTTTTGAATGCTTCAATTGAACCTGCCTTCACCAAACTCTCAGGCAGTGGTTTCCAGATCCTAACCACTCGCTGTGTGAAAAGGTTTTTCCTCATGTCACTTCTGCTTCTTGTACCAATTACTTTAAATCTGTGCCCTCTCGTTCTTGATTCCTCCACGAATGGGAACAGTTTCTCTCTATTTACTCTGTCCAGACCCCTCATGATTTTGAACACCTCAATCAAATCTTCTCTCAACCTTTTCTTCAAGGAAAACAGTCCCAACTTCTCCAATCTATCCACGTAACTGAAGTTCCTCATCCCTGGAACCATTCTCGTGAACCTTTCCTGCACCCTCTCTAATGCCTTCACATCATTCCTGAAGTTTGGTGCCCAGACTGGACACAGTGTTCCAGTTGAGACCGATATTTCCCAGTTCTGTATCATCCACAAACTTTGAAATTGTGCCCTGTACACCAAGGTCTAGGTCATTACTTATATCAGGAATAGCAAGGGTCCCAACACTGACCCCTGGGAAACTCCACGACAAACCTTCCTCCAGTCCAAAAATATCCATTAACCACTACTTTCTGTTTCCTGTCACTCAGCCAATTCCGTATCCATGTTGCTACCGTTCCTTTTATTCCATGAGCTATAACTTTGCTCACAGGTCTGTTTTGTGGCACTGTATCAAACTCCTTTTGAAGGTCCATGTACACCACATCAACAGCATTGCCCTCATCAACCCTGTCTGTTACCTCATCAAAAAACTCCAACAAGTTAGTTAAACATGATTTGCCCTTAACAAATCCATGCTGGCTTTCCCTAATTAAGCTGAAATAGCCCATGTGACTATTAATTTTGTCCGAATTATCGTTTCTAGAAGCTTCCCCACCACCAAGGTTAATCTGATTGGCCTGTAGTTGCTGGGCTTATCTTTACACCCTTTTTTGAGTAAGGGTGTAATCTTTGCAATTCTCCAGTCCTCTGGCACCCCCCTCCACCCCCGAGTCTGAGGGAGACTGGAAAATTATGGTCAGTGCCTCCACAATTTCCACTCTCACTTCCCTCAGTATCCTTGGATGCATCTCATCATGTCCTGGTGACTTATCAACTTTAAGTACAGCCAGTCTACCTAATACCTCCTCCTTATCAATTTTAAACCTTTCAAGTGTCTGAACTACCTCCTCTTTCACCAGCATCTTCTTCACTGGTAAAGACAGATGCAAAGTATTCATTTAATACTTCAGTCATGGCCTCTACCTCCATGTATAAATCCCTTTTTTGGTTCCTAATCGGCCCACTCCTCCCTTTACCACCCTTTTACTATTGAAATGCCCATATAAGACTTCTGGGTTCCCTTTTATAATTAGCTGCCAGTCTCTTTTCATGCTCTCTTTGCTTCTCTGTTTTGCTTTTTCACTTCCCCTCTGAACCTTCCATATTCCGCCTGGTTCTCAGTTGTGTTAACCACCTGTCATCTGTCAGAAGCATACTTTGTCTTTATCTTAATCACTATCTCTTTTGTCATCCAGGGAGCTCTGGATTTATTTCCCTTATCTTTCCCCTTTGTGGGAATATACCTTGACTGAGCCCAAACTATCTCTTCTTTAAAGGCAGCCCATTGTCCAGTTATCGTTTATCTTGCCAACCTTCGATTCCAATTTATCTGCTCTGATCCATTCTTACCCCATTGAAGTTGGCCTTCCCCAAGTTCATTATTCTTACCGTTGGTTGAAAAAAACTCAGCTGCAGCTTTTGCTCGATTGGCTTCTGTGGAGAAGAACAGGTTTGTTGTGAGCCTGTTCACTGGCTCACTGATAGACAGTCTATACTTATACACAAACGGCCACTTAGATGAGGTAGAAGCAACTGTGGAACCGGAACCCGATGGGAAAGGTGGAAACAGGCATATAAACTCTCTCCCATTCACACACGCAGGCTATTTTTGACCAGAATCACGACAGCCATTTAAGCTGTAAATGTGTTCATTTACCATGCCCAATAGAAGTAATTAGCAAGGCAAATGGAATCTTAACTTAATAAAAGCAAATACTGCAGATGCTGGAAATCTGAAATAAAAACAAGAAATGCTGGAAATACTCAGCAGGTCTGGCAGCATCTGTAGAGAGAGAAGCAGAGTTAACGATTCAGTTCTGATGAAAGGTCACTGACCTGAAACGTTAACTCTGCTTCTCTCTCCACAGATGCTGCCTGACCTGCTGAGTATTTCCAACATTTCTTTTTTTTATTATTGGAATCTTAACTTATTGCAAGGGGGATGGAGTATAAAAGTAGGGAAGTCTTGATGCAATTGTACAGGGTATTGGTAAGACTGCACCTAGAGTACTGTGTATGGTTTTGGTCTCCTTATTTAAGGAGTGGTATACATGCATGGGAAGCAGTTCGGAGAAGGTTCACTAGGTTGTTTTCTGGGTTGAGGGGTTTGTCTTATGAGGAAAGGTTGAGCAGGTTGGGCCTATACTCATTGGAGTTTAGAAGAATGAGAGGTGATCTTTTTGAAACATATACGATTCTGAGGGGGCTCGACAGGGTAGATGCTGAGAGGATGTCTCCCCTCGTGGGGGAGTCTAGAACTGGGGGCACAGTTTCCGAACAAGGGGTCTCCCATTTAAGATGGAAATGAGGAGGAAATTCTTCTCTCAAAGGGTCGTTAATCTTTGGAATTCTCTTCCCCAGAGAGCAGTAGGGTCTGGTTCATTGAATATACTCAAGGCTGAGTTAGACAGATTTTTATTCTACAAACATACAAGCACACGAATTTGGAGCAGGAGTAGGCCACCCGGCCCTTCGAACCTACTCTGCCATTCAATAAGATCATGGCTGATCTGATTGTAACCTCAACTCCACATTCCTGCCTACCTCCGATAACCTTTCACCCCCTTGCTTATCAAGAATCTATCAACCTCTGCCTTAAAAATATTCAAAGACTCTGCTTCCACCGCCTTTTGGGGAAGAGAATTCCAAAGACTCATGTCCCTCTGAGAGAAATAATTTCTCCTCATCTCTGTCTTAAACGGGCGACGCCTTATTTTTAAACAGTGACCCCTTGTTCCAGATTCTCCCACAAGGGGAGACATCCTTTGTACATCCACCTGTCAAGACCCCTCAGGATCTTTTATGTTTCAATCAAGTTGCGTCTTACTCTTCTAAACTCCAGTGGATACAAGCCTAGCCTGTCCAACCTTTCCTCAAAAGACAACCTGCCCATTCCAGGTATTAGTCAAGTAAACCTTCTCTGAACTGCTTCCAATGCTTTTTATATCCTTTCTGAAATAAGGAGACCAGTACTGTACACAGTACTCCAGATGTGGTCTCACCAATGCCCTGTATAACTGAAGCTTAATCTCCATACATTTGTATTCAATTCCCCTTGCGATAAAGGATAACATTCTATTAGCTTTCCTAATTACTTGCTGTACCTGCATACTAACATAGAACATAGAACAGTACAGCACAGTACAGGCCCTTCGGCCCACGATGTTGTGCCGAACCTTTAACCTACTCTAAGATCAAACTAACTACCTACCCTTCATTCTACTATCATCCATGTACCTATTCAAGAGTCGCTTAAATGCCCCTAATGTATCTGCTTCTACTACCACCGCTGGCAGTGCATTCCACGCACCCACCACTCTCTGTGTAAAGAACCTACCTCTGACATCTCCCCGAAGCCTTCCTCCAATCACCTTAAAATTATGCCCCCTGGTGATAGCCCTTTCCACCCTGGGAAAAAGTCTCTGACTATCCACTCTATCTATGCCTCTCATCATCTTGTACACCTCTATCAAGTCACCTCTCATCCTTCTTCGCTCCAATGAGAAAAGCCCTAGCTCCCTCAATCTTTCTTCGTAGGACATGCCCTCCAGTCCAGGCAGCATCCTGGTAAATCTCCTCTGCACCCTCTCTAAAGCTTCCACGTCCTTGCTATAATGAGGCGACCAGAACTGAACACAATATTCCAAGTGTGGTCGAACCAGGGCCTTATAGAGCTGCAGCACAACCTCGCAGCTCTTAAACTCAATCCCCCTGTTAATGAAAGCCAACACACCATACGCCTTCTTAACAACCCTATCAACTTGGGTGGCAACTTTGAGCGATCTATGGAAATGGACCCCAAGATCCCTCTGTTCCTCCACACTACCAAGAATCCTGTCTTTCAGCCTGTATTCCTCATTCAAATTCGACCTTCCAAAATGAATCACTTCACACTTTTCCAGGTTGAACTCCATCTGCCACTTCTCAGCCCAGCTCTGCATCCTGTCAATGTCCCATTGCAACCTACACCAGCCTTCCACACTATCCACAACTCCAGCAACCATCGTGTCATCGGCAAACTTGCTAACCCAGCCTTCCTCATCCAAGTCATTTACAAAAATCACAAAGAGCAGAGGTCCCAGAACAGATCCCTGTGGAACACCACTGGTCAGCGAGCTCCATGCTGAATACTTTCCATCTACTACCACCCTCTGTCTTCTATGGGCCAGCCAATTCTGTTTCCAGACAGCCAACTTTCCCTGTATCCCATGCCTCCTTACTTTCTGAATGAGCCTACCATGGGGAACCTTATCAAACGCCTTGCTAAAATCCATATACACCACATCCACTGCTCTTCCTTCATCAATGTGTTTTGTCACATCTTCAAAGAATTCAATAAGGCTTGTGAGGCATGACCTGCCCCTCACAAAGCCATGCTGACTGTCTCTAATCAAATCATGCTTTTCCAAATAATCATAAATCCTGTCTCTCAAAATCCTCTCCAATAATTTGCCCACTACTGACGTAAGACTGACTGGTCTATAATTCCCAGGGTTATCCCTATTCCCTTTCTTGAACAAGGGAACAACATTTGCCACCCTCCAATCATCCGGTACTACTCCAGTGGACAGTGAGGATGCAAAGATCATCGCCAAGGCGCGGCAATCTCTTCCCCGTTTCCCGTAATATCCTTGGGTATATCCCGTCTGGCCCCGGGGACTTATCTGTCCTCATATCATTCAAAATTTCCAGAACATCCTCCCTCTTAACCTCAACCTGTTCGAGCATATCAGCCTGTTCCACGCTGTCCTCACAAACAACAAGGTCCCTCTCACTAGTGAATACTGAAGCAAAGAATTCATTTAGGACCTCCCCTACCTCCTCCGACTCCAGGCACAAGTTCCCTCCACTATCCCTGATCGGCCCTACCCTCACTCTGGCCATCCTCTTGTTCCTCACATAAGTGTAGAACGCCTTGGGATTTTCCTTAATCCTACCTGCCAAGACTTTTTCATGTCCCCTTCTTGCTCTCCTAAGTCAATTCTTCAGTTCCTTCCTGGCTACCTTGTAACCCTCTAGAGCCCTGTCTGATCCTTGCTTCCTCAACCTTAAGTAAGCTTCCTTCTTCCTCTTGACTAGCTGTTCCACATCTCTTGTCATCCAAGGTTTCTTCACCCTACCATCCCTTCCCTGCCTCATCGGGACAAACCTATCCAGCAAGTGCTCCCTAAACAACCTCCACATTTCTGTCGTGCATTTCCCTGAGAACATCTGTTCCCAATTTATGCTCCCCAGTGCCTGCCTAATAGCATTGTAATTCCCCCTCCCCCAATTAAATATTTTCCCATCCCGTCTGCTCCTGTCCCTCTCCATGACTATAGTCAAGGTCAGGGAGTTGTGATCACTATCACCGAAATGCTCTCCCACCGAGAGATCTGCCACCTGGCCTGGTTCGTTACCAGGCACCAAGTCCAACATAGTCTCCCCTCTAGTCGGCCTATCTACATATTGAGTCAGGAAACCTTCCTGGACACACCTGACAAAAACTGCTCCATCCAAACTATTTGCACTAAGGAGGTTCCAATCAATATTAGGGAAGTTGAAGTCACCCATGACAACAACTCTTACTTCTGCACCTTTCCAAAATCTGCCTCCCAATCTGTTCCTCCATGTCTCTGTTGCTATTGGGGGGTCTATAGAAAACTCCCAACAAAGTGACTGCTCCTTTCCTGTTTCTGACTTCCACCCATACTGACTCAGTAGACAAACCCTCCTCGACGACCTCCCTTTCTGCAGCTGTGATACTATCCCTGATTAACAATGCCACTCCCCCACCTCTTTTACCTCCCTCCCCATTCCTTTTGAAACATCTAAACCCCGGAACATCCAACATCCATTCCTGCCCCTGTGATATCCACGTCTCCATAATGGCCACAGCATCGTAGCTCCAAGTACTGATCCATGCTCTAAGTTCATCACCCTTATTCCTGACACTTCTTGCGTTAAAATAGACACACTTCAACCCATCATACTGGCTGCAACTTTGCCCTGTCAACTGTCTAACCTTCCTCACAGACTCTCTGCACTCGGTATCTGCCTATTCAACAGCTACCCCATCCACTGATCCATAGCTCCGGTTCCCATCCCCCTGCCAAACTAGTTTAAACCCTCCCGAAGAGCTCTAGCAAACCTCCCGCGCAGGATATTGGTGTCCCTCCAGTTCAGCTGCAACCCGTCCTTCTTGTACAGGTCCCACCTTCCCCAGAAGGTATCCCAATGATCCACATATCTGAATCCCTCCCTCCTACACCAGTTCTGTAGCCACGTGTTCAGCTGCACTCGCTCCCTGTTTCTCGCCTCACTAGCACGTGGCACCGATGACAATCCTGAGATTACTACTCTGCTCGTCCTGCCTTTCAGCTTCCAACCTAACTCCCTATATTCGCTTTTCAGGTCCTCTTCCCTTTTCCTAGCAATTCATGCAATAGAACACCCAGATCCCTTTGCATCTCAGAGCTTTGCAATTTCTCACCATTTAGATAATATGCTTTTTTATTCTTCCTGCCAAAATGGACAATTTCACATTTTCCTACATGATACTCCATTTGCCAGATCTTTGTCCACTCACTTAACCTATCTGTATCCCTTTGTAGCCCTCTTATGTCCTCTCCACAACTTACTTTCCTACCTAACTTTGTGTCATCAGCAAAGTTAGCAACCGTACCTTCAGTCCCTTCTTCCAAGTTATTTATATGAATTGTAAAAAGTTGAGGCCCCAGCACAGATCCCTGTGGCACACCACTCGTTACATCTTGCCAACCAGAAAATGATCCATTTATGCCTACTCTCTGTTTCCTCTTAGCTAGCCAATCTTCTATCCATGCCAAAATGTTACCCCCTACACCATGAGCTTTTATTTTCCGCAATAACCTTCGATGTGGAACCTTATCAAATGCCTTCTGGAAATCTAAGTATAGTACATCCACCGGATCCCCTTTATCCACAGCACATGTTACTTCTTCAAAGAACTCCAATATATTGGTTAAACATGATTTCCCTTTCACAAAACTGTGTTGAATCTGCCTGATTACCTTGAATTTTTCAAGGTAAATGTCCTGCTATAACATCTTTAATAATAGCTTCTAACATTTCCCCTTTGATAGATATCATAACTGGCCTGTAATTTCCTGCTTTCTGTCTTCCTCCCTTTTTGAATAAAGGAATAACATTCTCTATTTTCCAATCTAATGGAACCTTCCCGGAATCTAGGGAATTTTGGAAAATTAAAACCAACACATCAACTATCTCACTAGCCACTTCTTTTAACACCCTTGGATGAAGTCCATCAGGACCCGGGGACTTGTCAGCCCGCAGCTCCAACTATTTGCTGAGTACCACTTCCCTGGTGATTTTAATTTTCTTGAGTTCCTTCCTCCCATCCATTTCCTGATTTACAGCTATTTCTGGGATGTTACTTGTATCCTCTATAGTGAAGGCCGATGCAAAATATCTGTTCAATTCATCTGCCATCTCCTTATTATCCATTATTAATTCCCCAGACTCACTTTCTATCGGACCAACACTCACTTTTCTTTTTTAAATATCTATAGAAATTCTTACTGTTCTATATTTCTAACTAGCTTTCTCTTGTACTCTAATGTTACCCTGCTTATCAATCTTTCAGTCATTCTTTGCTGTTTTTTTAATATTCTGTCCAATCTTCTGACCTGCCTCCCATCATTGCACAAATATCAGCTTTTTCTTTACGTTTGATACTACCTTTAACTGTTTTAGTTAACCATGGATGGTGGGTCCTCCACTTGGAATTTTTCTTTCTCATTGGAATGTATCTATTCTGTGTATTCTGAAATATCCCCTTAAATGCCTGCCACTGCATCTTTATTGACCTGTCCCTTAAACTACAAGGGAGACAAGGGTTATGGGGGTGCAGGCAGGAAAGTGGAGTTGAGGCCATAATCAGATCAGACATGATTTTATTGAATGGTGGAGCAGGCTCGAGGAGCCGAATGACCTTCTCCTGATCCTATTTCTCATGTCCTTACCTTATGATCTTAATGTACAGCACAGAAACAGGCCATTCAACCCAACTGCTTCGTGCTGGTGCTTATGCTCCACCAGAGTATTCTCCTGCCCCTTCACCTAACTCTATAGTTTATACGAACATAGGAGCAGGAGTAGGCCGTTCAGCCCATCGGGCCGATCCTGACATTCAATATGATCATGGCTGATCTTCCATTTCAATGCCTTTGTCCCACACTATCTTCATATTCCCTTCTGTCATTTGTATTTAGAAATCTGTCAATCTCTGCTTTAAACATACTCAATGTCTGTGGAAGCACAGCCCTCTGGGATAGAGAATTCCAAAGATTCACAACCCTCTGTGTTAAGAAATTTCTCCTCATCTCTGTCCTAAGTGGATTCCCCCTTATTTTGAAATTGTGTCCCCTGGTTCTCGATTCCCCAACCAGGGGAAACATTCTAGCTGCATCTACCCTGTCTATCCCTTTAAGTATTTTGTAGGTTTCAATGAGATCACGTCTCATTCTTCGTTTGATACTACTTTTAACTTTTTTAGTTAACCATGGATGGCGGGTCATCACCTCTCCTTATTCTAGAGAATACAGGCTCAGTTTCCCCAATCTCTCTTCATAGGACAGTCCCGCCATCCCGGGAACAAGTCTGGTGAACCTTCGTTATACTCCCTCTATAGCAATAATATCCTTTCAAAGGTAAGGGGACCAAAACTGCACACAGTACTCCAGGTGCAAACTAACCAAGGTTCTATACAATTGAAGCTAGACTTCACTACTCCTGTACTCAAATCCTCTTGCGATAAAGGCTAACGCACCATTAGCCTTCTTAATTGCTTGCCTTCTATTCCTTTCTCCCTCATGCATTTATTTAGCCTCGCCTTAAATGTATCTATTCTATTCACCTCAACAACTCCCTGAGGTAGCGAGTTCCATATTCTCACCACTCTCTGGGTAAAGTACTTTCTCCTGAATTCCCTATTGGATTTATTAGTGACTATCCTATATTTATGGCCTCTAGTTTTGGTCTCCCCCAAAAGTGGGAACATCTTCTCCCGACGCCAACCTATCAAAACCTTTTATAATCTTAAAGACCTCTATCAGGTCAGCACTCAGACTTTTCTTGAAAAAAGATCCCCAACTTGTTGAATCTTTCCTGATAGGATAATCTCTCAGTTCTGGTGTCATCCTCATGAATCTTTTTCTTCTTTTTCAGAGTCACGGAATCAGCTCTTCAACTCCTCAAGCTCCGATAACAACAGCCTCTCACAGTCCCGTGATCGGGCATCAGAGGATGGTCATTCCCTCTCAGCCACTGCTAACAGCCACCAAGAAGACGGCCGCAAAGCCGCATGCGGCCCAGAGCGTGGCTGTGGGCCCAAAGAACCAACCACAGCCAGTTCCAGCCTCCTACACCACGGCCTCCACTCCTGCCCGACCTGCTTTTAATGTGCAAGTCAAAACAGCACAACCCAATCCGAACTTCATGCCGCAGGGGCTTCAGCAACCAGGTCAAGACCTTGCCCCTTCTCCTTACCAGCAGTATAACTTGCAGCCAACCAGGTCAACCGAACCAGCTCCACTGCTTCAGCACTACACTCAACATCCCCGCTCCGCAGACCCTGGGTATGGGGCAGTGCCCGCACGATACCCTGATCCAGGTTATGCTCACACTCCTTTACCAAATCGCTACCAAGACCATCGGCCCATGGCTCCAGCATATGGAGTAGGATACGCAGGTGACCCATCATATGGAGCTCAGAATACCTGGAGACCAGAGGCAGCCTATACCCATGCCTTTCCTGCACCAAACCCTAGTGCCTATCATCAACCATCTCCCACTAAGAAGACCTATATCACTGACCAAGCACCAGGACCAGCTGCACCTGTGCAACAACCCAAGGTACAAATCCATCTCAAGTTAAGAATGTTAATGTACATTAGCCTGAGGGTCACTTTCATGTCCTTTGTTTGTGGGACTCCCTATCGTCATGTCCCTCACACTTCCAAAGGCAAGTTTGGTGTCATATAGTCATTGGTTGTAAAGTGCTTTGGAACTTCCTCGGGCTGTGATAAGGTGCTGAAGAAATGCTTGATCCCCCTGCATTTAATTGAAGCCGGGTGCTGTTCTGTGCTCTGGCCTTAACCTTTCACTTCATTTTCTCAATTGAAACTGCATGGCAGGAATTTCTGGATTCTTACTCCCAAATTCCTGCTGTAACTTCGACAGTAGATCAGCTCAAGAAATGACGTAAATGGCTGAGTGATTCTTTGCCCTGCTTCTCCGGGATTTCGAGAGATTGAGGAGAATCCATTGGAAATTCTTCCCAGTAGAAACACTAGCTTTCAGAGAATGCCTTAACTTTCAAATTTGTGGAGAGGCTTGATACATACATGAGGGGGAAAGGATGGATTGAGATGAAGAAGGGTGGGAGGAGGCTCATGTGGAGTATAAATACTGGCATGGACCAGTTGGGCTTGTTTCTGTGCTGTAAATTCTATGTAAAAATGCTGCCAGTATGAGAGAGAATTGTAATTTTGTGTGGAAACTGTGTGAAGTGATGCTTCAGTTGTACCGAGTCTTGGTCACACCCCATCTAATGTAACTGTGTTCAGTCTGGGCACTGTATCTCAGGAAGTATATATTAACTTAGAAGGGGTGTGGTGCAGATTCACCAGAATTAAACTAGAATTTAAAGGATTAAATTATGTGGACAAGTTGCATAGATCAAGCTTGTATTCCCTTGAGTATGGCAGATTAAGAGTTGATCTAATTGAGGTGTTTAAAGTGATTGAAGGATTTGAAAGCGTAGATAGAGAGAAACGATTTCCTGCGGTATGGGGGTTCAGGGCGAGGGAGCATAACCTGAAAATTAGAGCTAATACAACAACAACAACTTGTATTGATATAGCACCTTTAACATAGTAAAATGACTCAATACAGTTCATAGGAGTGTTATCCATCAAAATTTCGCACCAAGCCACAAAAGGAGATATTGATACCTGGTGGCCAACGAGGTAGGTTTTAGGGGGCATCTTAAAGAGAAGAGAATTGGAGAGGTTAGGGATGGAATTCCAGAGCTTAGGACCCAGGCAGATGAAGGCACGGCCACGGATGGTGGAGTGATGAAAATCAGGGATGCTCAAATACCAGAATTGGAGGAGCACAGAGATCTCGGACGATTGTAGGACTGGACAAGTTGACAGATATCCCGGAGGGTCGCAGGACTGGAAGAGGTTACAGATATCTCAAACGGTTGTAGGTCTGTAGGAGGTTACAGAGATCTTGGAGGGTTGTAGGTCTGTTGGAGGTTACAGATATTTCAGAGAGTTGTAGGTCTGTAGGAGGTTACAGAGATCTTGGAGGGTTGTAGGTCTGTAGAAGGTTACAGATATCTCAGAGGGTTGTAGGTCTGTAGGAGGTTACAGAGATCTTGGAGGGTTGTAGGTCTGTAGAAGGTTACAGATATCTCAGAGGGTTGTAGGTCTGTAGGCGGTTACAGATATCTTGGAGGGTTGTAGGTCTGTAGGAGGTTACAGGTATCTCGGAGGGTTGTAGGTCTGCAGGAGGTTACAAATATCTCGGAGGGTTGTAGGTCTGTAGGAGGTTACAAGTATCTGGGAGGTTTGTAGCTCTTTCGGAGGTTACAGATATCTTGGAGGGTTGAACATCCTGGTAAACCTCCTCTGTACCCTCTCCAAAGCCTCCACGTCCTTCTAGTAGTGTGGCGACCAAAATTGCACGCAATATTCTAAGTGTGGCCTAACTAAGGTTCTGTACAGCTGCAACATGACTTGCCAATTTTTATACTCTATGCCCCGACCGATGAAAGCAAGCATGCCGTATGCCTTCTTGACTACCTTATCCACCTGCCTTCCCACTTTCAGTGACCTGTGGACCTGTACGCCCAGATCTCTCTGCCTGTCAACACTCCTAAGGGTTCTGCCATTTACTGTATACCTCCCACCTGCATTAGACCTTCCAAAATGCATTACCTTAGATTTGTCTGGATTAAACTCCATCTGCCATTTCTCCGCCCAAGTCTCCAACCGATCTATATCCTGCTGTATCCTCTGACAATCCTCATCATTATCCGCAACTCCACCAACCTTTGTGTCGTCCGCAAACTTACTCATCAGACCAGTTACATTTTCCTCCAAATCATTTATATATACTACAAACAGCAAAGGTCCCAGCACTGATCCCTGCAGAACACCACTAGTCACATCCCTCCATTCAGAAAAGCACCCATCCACTGTTACCCTCTGTCTTCTATGACCGAGCCAGTTCTGTATCCATCTTGCCAGCTCACCTCTGATCCCGTGCGACTTCACCTTTTGCATTAGTCTGCCATGAGGGACCTTGTCAAAGGCTTTACTAAAGTCCATTTCGATAACATCCACTGCCCTTCCTTCATCAATCATCTTTGTCACTTCCTCAAAAAACTCCATCAAATTAGTGAGACACGACCTCCCCTTCACAAAACCATGCTGCCTCTCGCTAATAAGGTAGTTTGTTTCCAAATAGGAGTAAATCCTGTCCCAAAGAATCCTCTCTAATAATTTCCCTACCACTGACGTAAGGCTCACCGGCCTATAATTTCCTGGATTATCCTTGCCACCCTTCTTAAACAAAGGAACAACACTGGCTATTCTCCAGTCCTCTGGGACCTCACCTGTAGCCAATGAGGATGCAAAGATTTCTGTCAAGGCCCCAGCAATTTCTTCCCTTGCCTTCCTCAGTATTCTAGGGTAGATCCCATTTGGCCCTGGGGACTTATCTACCTTAATGCTTTGCAAATGTTTGTGAATGGAGAGAGAATATTGGGCTCTGGTCTTTTGCCTTCATTTCATTATTGAAAACCTCTTGTGTTTGAGGTGCTGGATCTGTTGGACAGATCATCATCCTGATACAGTGTTGGGCTGAGGGACCTATTTCCATCGCTAGTGCATTGCCTGACTCCGCAGCTTCCTCCGCGCCTTCCACCTCTACCTCTGCTCCCTCCCCCTTTCCTCCGCCCCTTCCATCCCTCTCTGCTTCTGTATCACCTTCGGTTATTCTCCGTGTTGCGACACTGCGTGAGGTGTACACAAGTGGTACCATAAATCTTGATAATTTACAGTCCTGAAACTATCTCGGAAAATTGCTGTCCCATTGAGTTTTGTTGTATTTACGATTAAGTCACAATGTAAATGACTCCTGAGATGCAGGAAATGAGGAGGAAATATTAATTCTGATTAGTTGCCGTGACTATGAGCTTGTTTAGTCAATTTGATTATTCCCTCAGGAAGCAGTGTGTGCAGATTAAGGATGTGTGTGTGTCGGGGAAGGAAGGTGTGAATCACTCCACTGGCAGTTTGTGCTGCCAACTCTCCTCATTCTGTCGTTAAGTGACGCTGCCTGTTGAATATATAACAGCTATTTTCTATAACCTGCTCATTAGCTAAAGAGAAATGAGAGTCGGTAAAAGAGAAACCTTTTTGTTCGTAGCAAGTTCTTTACGGGGAGCCTCAAGCTGTTTTGATGGTTTTCATTACACTAATTAATCAGTGGCACGCTCAGTGTTTAGACAAAAGAGCAGGGATATGCCAATTTAATGAACTCTCTTACAGAACAGAATGAAATTCAGAGTCGACCCTCAGAGCAGAACATGGAAGGGACAAGGGACAGGGTGACAATACATCACATGCTGTGACTGAGAGGGTGAAGGAAAGAGTTTTATACACGCAATATACAAATGTTCTGGAGGTTAAAAAGCATTGACTGTGGCAACAAGAAACACTGGAACCAAAGGCAGCTCGCTCAGGGTCTGGGGGACCTCGACACCAAGTGTCAGCTGTGGCTCAGTGGGTCGCACTCTCACCTCTGCGTCCAGAGGTTATCTTCAATTCCCACTCCAGAGATTTGAGCACAAAATCTAGTGCAGCACTCCCAGTGCAGCACTGAGGGAGCACTGCACTGTCGGAGGGTCAGTGCTGAGGGAGCACTGCACTGTCGGAGGGGCAGTACTGAGGGAGCACTGCACTGTCGGAGGGGCAGTACTGAGGGAGCGCTGCACTGTCAGAGGGGCAGCACTGAGGGAGCACTGCACTGTCGGAGGGTCAGTGCTGAGGGAGCACTGCACTGTCGGAGGGGCAGTACTGAGGGAGCACTGCACTGTCAGAGGGGCAGCACTGAGGGAGCACTGCACTGTCGGAGGGTCAGTGCTGAGGGAGCACTGCACTGTCGGAGGGGCAGTACTGAGGGAGCGCTGCACTGTCAGAGGGGCAGTACTGAGGGAGAGGTGCACTGTCGAAGGGGCAGTACTGAGGGAGTGCTGCACTGTCGGAGGGTCAGTACTGAGGGAGTGCTGCACTATCGGAGGGGCAGTACTGAGGGAGTGCTGCACTCTCGGAGGGGCAGTACTGAGGGAGTGCTGCACTCTCGGAGGGGCAGTACTGAGGGAGCGCTGCACTGTCGGAGGGTCAGTACTGAGGGAGCGCTGCACTGTCGGAGGGGCAGTACTGAGGGAGTGCTGCACTATCGGAGGGGCAGTACTGAGGGAGTGCTGCACTCTCGGAGGGGCAGTACTGAGGGAGTGCTGCACTCTCGGAGGGGCAGTACTGAGGGAGCGCTGCACTGTCGGAGGGGCAGTACTGAGGGAGCACTGCACTGTCGGAAGGTCAGTGCTGAGGGAGTGCTGCACTGTCGGAGGGGCAGTACTGAGGGAGCGCTGCACTGTCGGAGGGGCAGTACTGAGGGTGCGCTGCACTGTCGGAGGGGCAGTATTCAGGGAGCGCTGCACTGTCAGAGCGGTAGTACTGAGGGAGTGCTGCACTATCGGAGGGGCAGTATTCAGGGAGCACTGGACTGTCAGAGGGGCAGTACTGAGGGAGAGCTGCACTGTCGGAGGGGCAGTATTCAGGGAGCATTGGACTGTCAGAGGGGCAGTACTGAGGGAGAGCTGCACTGTCGGAGGGGCAGTATTGAGGGAGTGCTGCACTATCGGAGGGGCAGTATTCAGGGAGCACTGCACTGTCAGAGGGGCAGTACTGAGGGAGCTCTGCACTGTCGGAGGGGCAATACTGAGGGAGAGCTGCACTGTCAGATGGGCAGTACTGAGGGAGCGCTGCACTGTCAGAGGGGCAGTACTGAGGGAGCGCTGCACAGTCGGAGGGTCAGTACTGAGGGATCGCTGCACAGTCGGAGGGTCAGTACTGAGAGAGTGCTGCACTGTCAGAGGGGCAGTACTGAGGGAGCGCTGCACTGTCAGGGGGCAGTACTGAGGGAGTGCTGCACTGTCGGAGGGTCAGTACTGAGTGAGCGCTGCACTGTCAGATGGGCAGTACTGAGGGAGTGCTGCACTGTTGGAGGGGCAGTACTGAGGGAGCGCTGCACTGTCGGAGGGTCAGTACTGAGTGAGCGCTGCACTGTCAGATGGGCAGTACTGAGGGAGTGCTGCACTGTTGGAGGGGCAGTACTGAGTGAGCGCTGCACTGTCGGATGGGCAGTACTGAGGGAGTGCTGCACTGTTGGAGGGGCAGTATTCAGGGAGTTTTGCACTCCGGGTCTAAAAGATCCCATGATACTATTTGAATAAGAGCAGGTGAGTTCTTCCTGGTGTCCGAGGCTAACATTTGTTCCTCAACCAACATCACTTAAAGAAACTGATTTCTGTTTGTTGGGATCTTGCTGTGCACAAATTGTCTGCCACGTTTCCTACATTACAACAGTGGCTACGCTTCAAAAAGTACTTCAACGGCTGCAAAATACCTCAGTGCCCCTGAGTTAAAGGAACGGGCAAATCAGCCAGGGTTCCTGGTGCTATTCAGTCACTCCTTCTGGAAATATGAGGAGGGGATTGAATGCAGGTGTGATAGCCTCCACTGCCAAATAGCCCAGCAAATAGCACTGTCTAAGTTTGGGCAGGGAGAGTGGCCATATGCTGCAGGTACCAGGGTCAGTTTAGTCTCAGCAGGAGCCAGCACCCTGCAGGGCAGGAGGGCAAAAGCAAATCGTAAAAATGTTTTTGTTGATGTTGATATCGCTTGCAAGTTCCTTTTTGTTGCTCTGTCTTTTCCTGTAACCGGAATCTGTGCTTTCTTGCAGTTTTGAATGCTTTTTCTTTTAGTTTTAAGCTGTCTTTTACCTCTTTAGTTGTCCATGACTGTTTTTTTTGTTAAGTCGAGCTCGTGCTCCATAAAGCTATAAACTGCTTCTGCATCACAGATTGTTTTTTGAACACCTTCCAATGATCTTCTGTCATTTTATCCATTAACAGATTTGCCCAGTTTACTGTGAACAGTCTGTCTCATCTCACTGTTCAGCCTTACCTAAATCTAGAATCTTCGCAGCTACACTAAATTTGATCATATTGTGATGGCTATTAGATAAATGTTCACAATGTTAGGATGTTAACTAAGTCTGACTCATTACTGAATCGAATGAGTGCTTGCTCCCTGTTGCTTCCGGAACATATTATTGCAGAAAATTACCCCGGACGCACTCAAAAAATTCACTACCTTGCTGATATGATCTAGTCTGCTTATTCCAATCTATATGAAAGTTAAAGCTAAAACTTGTCCCATTATTTTTTAAAGACCAAGATCTTTTATGAGAACAATGTTTGAGATTTTCTGAAGTCTCGGTAAACAGTTGAACAGGCAGCTCATTCCAGTGAATTAGATGTCAGATCTGAAATGGAGAATCATTTGTTTCTTATTTCTTTTGTCTAAATGTTCCCCAGTACACGGAGTACTGTAAATGTGACTGAAGAAACTCTCAGGCAGTGGGTGACTGATGGCAGATGGCACTCAGTGAGGTAGTTGCTGGAGAATTTTTCTCCTATTTAAAGGAAACTGCATTATTCTCTCTGGAAAGAGACATGAGACCGGGGAAGATTCATTCACTCCCAGACGTCTCAGCACAAATTGATCCGCAGCTTTCAAGAATGACGGTGATGAGTCTCAACAGTTCAACAGTTTGATGAACAAAATTACAGATAAATGTGCTGTTTGAGCACAGGACGTGATGTCCACAGTCTGACTCCCTCGCTGCCGTGTTTCGATGACCTACTTTCACTCTCTTGCTGCAATTTCAGTACTTCTTTCCAACTGTTCCCCTAACTCCCTCCCATGGACCCCTCTCTCCCCATTTCCTCCTCTCACCCCTTGTAGTTCTCTTTCTGCTCCCAAGGTGCTGACTCGTACTGGGATGTGAGTTTTACAGACATTTTTCACAAGCAGTCCAAAGGAATACATCGTATTTACATCACAAAGCCAGAACATTTCCAGAAAAAAGAACCCCAACCGTTCATATCCAGCTAAAATGGGACCTTGAGCTTAACGATCTAGCTGAAAGTCAGCACCTCTGACAGTGCAGTGCTCCCTCAGTACTGACCCTCCAACAGTGCAGCATACTGTCAGTACTGCCCCTCCGACAGTGCAGCACTCCCTCAGTACTGACCATCCCACAGTGCAGCACTCCTTCAGTACTGACCATCCCACAGTGCAGCGCTCCCTCAGTACTGACCCTCCAACAGTGCAGCATACTGTCAGTACTGCCCCTCCTACAGTGCAGCACTCCCTCAGTACGGCCCCTCCGACAGTGCAGCAGACTGTCAGTACTGCCCCTCCGACAGTGCAGCACTCCCTCAGTACTGACCATCCCACAGTGCAGCACTCCTTCAGTACTGACCATCCCACAGTGCAGCACTCCCTCAGTACTGACCCTCCAACAGTGCAGCACTCTCTCAGTACTGACCCTCTGACAGTGCAGCACTCCCTCAGTACTAACCATCCCACAGTGCAGCACTCCTTCAGTACTGACCCTCCGACAGTGCAGCACTCCCTCAGTACTGACAATCCGACAGTGCAGCACTCCCTCAGTACTGACAGTCCGACAGTGCAGCACTCCTTCAGTACTGACCCTCCGACAGTGCAGCACTCCCTCAGTACTCCTCCGACAGTGCAGCACTCCCTCAGTACTGACCCTCCAACAGTGCAGCACTCTCTCAGTACTGACCCTCCGACAGTGCAGCACTCCCTCAGTACTAACCATCCCACAGTGCAGCACTCCTTCAGTACTGACCCTCCGACAGTGCAGCACTCCCTCAGTACTGACAATCCGACAGTGCAGCACTCCCTCAGTACTGACAGTCCGACAGTGCAGCACTCCTTCAGTACTGACCCTCCGACAGTGCAGCACTCCCTCAGTACTCCTCCGACAGTGCAGCATTCCCTCAGTACTGACCCTCCAACAGTGCAGCACTCCTTCAGTACTGACCCTCCGACAGTGCAGCACTCCCTCAGTACTGACAATCCGACAGTGCAGCATTCCCTCAGTACTGACAGTCCGACAGTGCAGCACTCCCTCAGTACTGACCCTCCAACAGTGCAGCATTCCCTCAGTACTGACCCTCTGACAGTGCAGCACTCCCTCAGTACTGACCCTCCGACAGTGCAGCACTCCCTCAGTACTGACCCTCCGACAGTGCAGCACTCCCTCAGTACTGACCCTCCGACAGTGCAGCATTCACTCAGTACTGACCCTCCGGCAGTGCAGCACTCCCTCAGTACTGACCCTCCGACAGTGCAGCACTCCCTCAGTACTGACCCTCCGGCAGTGCAGCACTCCCTCAGTACTGACCCTCTGACAGTGCAGCACTCCCTCAGTACTGACCCTCCGACAGTGCAGCATTCCCTCAGTACTGACCCTCCGACAGTGCAGCACTCCCTCAGTACTGACCCTCCGGCAGTGCAGCACTCCCTCAGTACTGACCCTCTGACAGTGCAGCACTCCCTCAGTACTGACCCTCCGACAGTGCAGCACTCCCTCAGTACTGACCCTCCGACAGTGCAGCACTCCCTCAGTACTGACCCTCCGACAGTGCAGCACTCCCTCAGTACTGACCCTCTGACAGTGCAGCATTCCCTCAGTACTGACCCTCCGACAGTGCAGCACTCCCTCAGCATTGACCCTCCGACAGTGCAGCACTCCCTCAGTACTGACCCTCCGGCAGTGCAGCGCTCCCACAGTACTGACCCTCCAACAGTGCAGCATACTGTCAGTACTGCCCCTCCGACAGTGCAGCATTCCCTCAGTACTGACAGTCCGACAGTGCAGCACTCCCTCAGTACTGACCCTCCAACAGTGCAGCACTCCCTCAGTACTGACCCTCCGACAGTGCAGCACTCCCTCAGTACTGACCCTCCGACAGTGCAGCACTCCCTCAGTACTGACCCTCCGACAGTGCAGCACTCCCTCAGTACTGACCATCCCACAGTGCAGCACTCCTTCAGTACTGACCATCCCACAGTGCAGCACTCCCTCAGTACTGACCCTCCAACAGTGCAGCACTCTCTCAGTACTGACCCTCCGACAGTGCAGCACTCCCTCAGTACTAACCATCCCACAGTGCAGCACTCCTTCAGTACTGACCCTCCGACAGTGCAGCACTCCCTCAGTACTGACAATCCGACAGTGCAGCACTCCCTCAGTACTGACAGTCCGACAGTGCAGCACTCCTTCAGTACTGACCCTCCGACAGTGCAGCACTCCCTCAGTACTCCTCCGACAGTGCAGCACTCCCTCAGTACTGTCCCTCCAACAGTGCAGTGCTGCCTCGGTACTGACCCTCCGACAGTGCAGCATTCCCTCAGTACTGACCCTCCAACAGTGCAGCACTCCTTCAGTACTGACCCTCCGACAGTGCAGCACTCCCTCAGTACTGACAATCCGACAGTGCAGCATTCCCTCAGTACTGACAGTCCGACAGTGCAGCACTCCCTCAGTACTGACCCTCCAACAGTGCAGCATTCCCTCAGTACTGACCCTCCGACAGTGCAGCACTCCCTCAGTACTGACCCTCCGACAGTGCAGCACTCCCTCAGTACTGACCCTCCGACAGTGCAGCACTCCCTCAGTACTGACCCTCCGACAGTGCAGCATTCCCTCAGTACTGACCCTCCGGCAGTGCAGCACTCCCTCAGTACTGACCCTCCGACAGTGCAGCACTCCCTCAGTACTGACCCTCCGGCAGTGCAGCACTCCCTCAGTACTGACCCTCTGACAGTGCAGCACTCCCTCAGTACTGACCCTCCGACAGTGCAGCATTCCCTCAGTACTGACCCTCCGACAGTGCAGCACTCCCTCAGTACTGACCCTCCGGCAGTGCAGCACTCCCTCAGTACTGACCCTCTGACAGTGCAGCACTCCCTCAGTACTGACCCTCCGACAGTGCAGCACTCCCTCAGTACTGACCCTCCGACAGTGCAGCATTCCCTCAGTACTGACCCTCCGGCAGTGCAGCACTCCCTCAGTACTGACCCTCTGACAGTGCAGCATTCCCTCAGTACTGACCCTCCGACAGTGCAGCATTCCCTCAGTACTGACCCTCCGACAGTGCAGCACTCCCTCAGTACTGACAGTCCGACAGTGCAGCACTCCCTCAGCATTGACCCTCTGACAGTGCAGCACTCCCTCAGTACTGACCCTCCGGCAGTGCAGCACTCCCTCAGTACTGACCCTCTGACAGTGCAGCACTCCCTCAGTACTGACCCTCCGACAGTGCAGCATTCCCTCAGTACTGACCCTCCGACAGTGCAGCACTCCCTCAGTACTGACCCTCTGACAGTGCAGCACTCTCTCAGTACTGACCCTCCGACTGTGCAGCGATCCCTCAGTACTGACCCTCCGACTGTGCAGCGCTCCCTCAGTACTGCCCCTCTGACAGTGCAGCGCTCCCTCAGTACTGACCCTCCGGCAGTGCAGCACTCCCTCAGTACTGACCCTCTGACAGTGCAGCACTCCCTCAGTACTGACCCTCCGACAGTGCAGCATTCCCTCAGTACTGACCCTCCGACAGTGCAGCACTCCCTCAGTACTGACCCTCTGACAGTGCAGCACTCTCTCAGTACTGACCCTCCGACTGTGCAGCGATCCCTCAGTACTGACCCTCCGACTGTGCAGCGCTCCCTCAGTACTGCCCCTCTGACAGTGCAGCGCTCCCTCAGTACTGACCCTCCGACAGTGCAGCACTCCCTCAGTACTGACCCTCCGACAGTGCAGCACTCCCTCAGTACTGACCCTCCGACAGTGCAGCATTCCCTCAGTACTGAACCTCCGGCAGTGCAGCACTCCCTCAGTACTGACCCTCTGACAGTGCAGCATTCCCTCAGTACTGACCCTCCGACAGTGCAGCATTCCCTCAGTACTGACCCTCCGACAGTGCAGCACTCCCTCAGTACTGACAGTCCGACAGTGCAGCACTCCCTCAGCATTGACCCTCTGACAGTGCAGCACTCCCTCAGTACTGACCCTCCGGCAGTGCAGCACTCCCTCAGTACTGACCCTCTGACAGTGCAGCACTCCCTCAGTACTGACCCTCCGACAGTGCAGCATTCCCTCAGTACTGACCCTCCGACAGTGCAGCACTCCCTCAGTACTGACCCTCTGACAGTGCAGCACTCCCTCAGTACTGTTACACCCTGAGCCATAGATACTGAGTGATTGTGGCCTTGAACACTTTCCCACATCCTGTAAATAATACGTTTATCATAGGGCTTTGCCGAGTGAGAAAGTGTGGGTGCAAACTCACCTGTTCAGCTCCACTGCTAAGGACCCTGATTTTAAGTAATGTTCGTAGCCTCCCTGTACTTGAGTTGAGCCGAGGCCCAGGGAGACCCAGAGACCTGCCTGTGAGCAGCATAAAGGGAGGTGGGCCCCTCACATTTGTTCTACATTTAGCTGTGGTCATTTCACAGCAAAAATGTGTCTCTGAAGTGGTGAGATGGAGCCAGTGGTTTGGTGTAATGGTCTCGGAGTGTTTTTGATTTCTACAGGCATTTAGTGGTTACAACTGATATCCACTTCTGTGTGGTTTAATTCTTTTAAGCTGCCTGATTAATCTGTAGCAATAGATCTCAGACCCACGTGTCTGCTGTGCTTGAGATTTGCAGAATATGAGTTTGTTCCTTGGACTGTGTAAAGCAGGCGGTCTTGGGGTGTCTGTGGCAGTGTCGGGATGTCCAAGGCGGTCTCGGGGTGTCCGGGGCGAGTTTGGGGTGTCCCGGGGCAGTCTCGGGGTGTCCGGGGGCAGTCTCGGGGTGTCCGGGGCGAGTTTGGGGTGACCGGGACGAGTTTGGGGTGTCCCGGGGCAGTCTCGGGGTGTCCAAGGCGGTCTCGGGGTGTCCGGGGCGAGTTTGGGGTGTCTTTGGTGAACATTGCATAAAACTACATGGAATTGAAAGTAGATCAAAATCCAAGACAGCAGCTCCTGAGCTTCGAGTGGAAAGGAGCAGTTTGTGCACATCAACATGAGAGACTCTGCCTGGACAGCTCTCTCTCTAAACATCCTAAACACAATCTACATTTATACAGTATTTTTAAGTAGAAAAATATCCCAAGGTGCTTCCCAGGAGACAGGAAAAAAATAATGGAGTGAATGGAGAGATTTGAACAAAAAGCATTAAAACCAAGTGTGTTTGAAAGGAAGAGAGAGAGAGGTTCAGGAGGGAATTTTGTCATTTACAGCTTCAGCAGCTGTCCTTACACCCTATCTTGAATAAGGGTGTCACATTTGCCGCCCTCCACTCCTCTGGCACCTGCCCCGTAACTGGGGAAGATTGGAAGATGATGGAAAGCCCTTCCACTATCTCCACCCCCACTTCCTTTAGCAACTTGGGATGCAAGTCATCCGGACCATGTGACTTATCCACTCTAAGCATAGCCAGTCTTTCCAGTATATCCTCCCTATCAATTTTCACCCCATCCCTTATCTCCACCATCTCCTCTTCGACCGATATTTTGTCAGCACCCTTTCATTTAGTCAACAAAGATACAGAGTACTCATTTGGTATTCTAGCCTGCAGTACTGAGTGAGCGCTGCACAGTCAGAGGGTCAGTACTGAGGGAGTGCTGCACTGTCGGAGGGTCAGTACTGAGGGAGCGCTGCACTGTCGGAGGGTCAGTACTGAGGGAGCGCTGCACTGTCGGAGGATCAGTACTGAGGGAGTGCTGCACTGTCGGAGGGTCAGTACTGAGGGAGCGCTGCACTGTCGGAGGATCAGTACTGAGGGAGTGCTGCACTGTCGGAGGAGCAGTACTGAGTTCGTGCTGCACTGTCAGAGGATCAGTACTGAGGGCGTGCTGCACTGTCAGAGGATCAGTACTGAGGGCGTGCTGCACTGTCGGAGGAGCAGTACTGAGGGAGTGCTGCACTGTCGGAGGAGCAGTACTGAGTTCGTGCTGCACTGTCAGAGGATCAGTACTGAGGGAGTGCGACACTGTCGGAGGATCAGTACTGAGGGAGTGCTGCACTGTCGGAGGATCAGTACTGAGGGCGTGCGACACTGTCGGAGGATCAGTACTGAGGGAGTGCTGCACTGTCGGAGGATCAGTACTGAGGGAGCGCTGCACTGTCGGAGGATCAGTACTGAGGGAGTGCTGCACTGTCGGAGGGTCAGTACTGAGGGCGTGCTGCACTGATGGAGGATCAGTACTGAGTTCGTGCTGCACTGTCGGAGGATCAGTACTGAGGGCGTGCTGCACTGATGGAGGATCAGTACTGAGGGCGTGCTGCACTGTCGGAGGATCAGTACTGAGGGCGTGCTGCACTGATGGAGGATCAGTACTGAGGGAGTGCTGCATTGTCAGAGGATCAGTACTGAGGGAGCGCTGCACTGATGGAGGATCAGTACTGAGTTCGTGCTGCACTGTCGGAGGATCAGTACTGAGGGCGTGCTGCACTGATGGAGGATCAGTACTGAGGGCGTGCTGCACTGTCGGAGGATCAGTACTGAGAGAGTGCTGCACTGATGGAGGATCAGTACTGAGGGCGTGCTGCACTGTCGGAGGATCAGTACTGAGAGAGTGCTGCACTGTCGGAGGAGCAGTACTGAGAGAGTGCTGCACTGTCGGAGGAGCAGTACTGAGGGAGTGCTGCACTGATGGAGGTGCCGTATTTCAGATGAGTCATTGAACCAAGGTGCTGTCTGCTCTCAGAGGGATGTAAATGATCCTCTGGCACTATTTTGAAGAAGAGCAAGGTCATTCCGCCCAGTGTCATGGGCAATAGTTATTCCTCAATTAACATCACATTTTTCTAGTCGTTATCACATTACTGTTTGTGGGATCTTGTATGCAAATTTGCTGCCACGTTTCCGACATTGCAACAGTGACTACACTCCAAAAGCACTTCATTGGCTCGAAAGCATTTTAGGATCTCCTGAAGTTGTGACTGGTGCTCTATAAATGCACGTTTTTATCCTATCTTTTTGAGGTCACTTTAATGGAGTGTGGGGAAGGTGTGTGCAAGAGGAGCAGAGAACAGATAAAACTGTTTAGCGAGTCTGAGGTCACAGTCTGAAACTAAATCCCATAATCAGCATTGTCACCAGGCTTCAGCTCTCTAAACACACATTCGTGCATCAGTTGTAAAAGACTGATGTGTGGTTCAGCCTCTAATTTGTAGCATCTGCTCTTGCAGGAATTCCATTAAATTCCCAGGATAGGAAAGAGTACAACTCAGATCAAGAAATTGTCACTTCAAATTCCAGAATCTGCAGAAAGATTTAAAAGCATTCTGGCTGTGAGACGATGAAAGAAAAAGAGAAAATGTCTTTCTCCCTCTCTTCCCTCGCTCCCTCTCTCCTCACTTCATCTCCCCTCACTCCCTCTTCCCTCGCTCCCTCTCCCCTCCGTCTCTCTCCTGCTCCCTCTCCCCTCGCTCCCTCTCCCCTCCGTCTCTCCCCCGCTCCCTCCCCGCTCGCTCCCTCTTCCCTTGCACCTTCTCCCCTCCTTCCCTCTCCCTTTCGCCTCACACCCTCTCCTCTCACTCTATCCCCGACAGAATCACAAAATTGTTACTGCACAGAAAAAAGCCATTCGGCCCATCCTATCTGCGCTGGCTCTCTGAAAGAGCAATTTACCTAATGCCTCTCCCTCGCCTGCTCCACAAAGCCCTGCATATTCTTCCTTTTCAGATAACAATCATATTCCCTCTTGAATGCTTCAATTGAACCAGCCTACCCCAGACTGTAAGGCAGTGGTTTCCAGATCCTAACCACTCGCTGCGTGAAAAGTTTTTCCTCATGTCACTTTTGCTTCTTTTGCCAATTACCTTAAATCTGTGCCCTCTCGTTCTCGATCCTTCCACCAATGGGAACAGTTTCTCTCCATCTACTCTGTCCAGACCCCTCTTGATTTTTAATACGTCTATCAAATCACCTCTCAGACTTCTCTTCTCCAAGGAAAGCATCCCTAACTTCTCCAATCTATCTTCATAAATGAAATTCCTCATCCCTGGAACATTCTCGTGAATCTTTTCTGCACTTCTCTAACGCCCTCACATCTTTCCTAAATTGTGGTGCCCAGAATTGGACACAGTACTCCAGCTGAGGCCCAACTAGTGTTTTGTACAAGTTCAGCATAACTTCTTTGCTGTTGTACTCTATGTTCATATTAATTAAGCCCAGGATACTGTATGCTTTATTGACCACTCTCTCAACCTGTCCTGCCATCTTTAATGACTTATGCACATATACACCCTCTTTAGAATTGTACCCTTTAATTTAAATTGTCTTTCTGTGTTCTTCCAAAATGAATCACTTCACATTTCTCTGCATTGAACTTCATCTGTCACATGTCCGCCCATTCCACCAACTTGTCTATATCCTTTTGCAGTTCGACACCATCCTCCTCACAGTTCACAAGGCTTCCAAGTTTCGTATCATCTGCAAACTTTGAAATTGTGCCCTGTACACCAAGGTCTAGGTCATTAATATATATCAGGAAAAGCAAAGGTCCCAACACTGAACCCTGGGGAACCCCACTGCAAACCTTCCTCCAGCCCAAAAAACATCCATTAACCACTACTCTTTGTGTCCTGTCACTCAGCCAATTTTATATCCATGTTGCTACAGTCCGTTTATTCCATGAGCTATAACTTTGCTCACAGATCTGTTTTGTGGCACTGTATCAAACGCTTTTTGAAAGTCCATGTACACCACATCAACAGCATTGCCCTGTTCAACCCTCTCTGTTACCTCTTCAAAAAACTCCTGCAAGTTAGTTCAACATGATTTGCCTTTAACAAATCCATGCTGGCTTTCTTTAATTAACCTGCATTTGCCAAAATGACTATTAATTTTGTCCAAATTATCGTTTCTAGAAGCTTGCCCACCACCGAGGTTAAACTGACTGGCCTGTAGTTGCTGAGCTTTTTTAAAAAATCATTCGTGGGATGTGGGCGTCGCTGTCTAGGCCAGGATCTATTGCCCATCCATAATTGCCCTTGAGAAGGTGATGGTGAGCTGCCTTCTTGAACCGGTGCAGTCCATGTAGGGTAGGTACACCCTGTTATCTTTACACCCTTTTTTGAACAAGGGTGTAATCTTTGCAATTCTCCAGTCCTCTAGCACCACCCCCGAGTCTGACGAAGACTGAAAAATTATGGCCAGTGCCTCCACAATTTCCACTCTCATTTCCCTCAGTATCCTTGGATGCATCTCATCCAGTCCTGGTGCTTTATCCACCTTAAGTACAGCCAGCCTACCTAATACCTCCTCCTTATCAATTTTAAACCCTTCAAGTGTCTGAACTACCTCCTCAGATGCAAAGTATTCATTTAATACCTCAGCTATGCCCTCTGCCTCCATGTGTAAATCCCCCTGTTGGTCCAGAATCAGCCCCACTCCTCCTTTTACCATCCTTTTACAATTTATATGCCTATAGAAGACTTTGGGATTCCCTTTCATATTATCTGCCAGTCTCTGCTCATATTCTCACTTTGCTTCTCTTATTTCCTTTTTATTTCCCCTCTGAACCTTCCATATTCAGCCTGGTTTTCAGTTGTATTATCCACCTGACATCTGTCATAAGCATTTTCTTCTTCACCTTAATCTCTACCTCTTTTGTCCTCCAGGGAGCTCTCGATTTGTTTGCCCTACCTTTCCCTTTCGTGGGAATGTACCTTGATTGTGCCCGAACTCTTCTTTAAAGGCCGCCCATTGTTCAGGTACTCTTTTTCCTGCCAACTTTTGATTCCAGTTTATTTGGGTCAGATCTATTCTTACCCCCATTGAAGTTGGCTTTGCCCCAGTTAATTCTTTTTACTCTGGATTGTTCCTTGTTCTTTCCAATAGCCAACCTAAATGTTATGATACAATGATCACCATCCCCTAAATGTTCCCCTACTGACACTTGATCCACTTGGCCCACCTCATTCCCACGAACCAGGTCTAGCAGTGCCTCCTTTCTCGTTGTACTGGAAACATATGGCTGTCGAACATTTTCCTGAACACACTCCCCTCGCTTTCTTTCCCCTTTCCCCTGGTGCCAGAAATATTCTCAGTTGAGGGTTTTGTTGGGTAAAAGAAGGAAAGGCTTGCAGTTATAAAGTGACAAATCACTTTATAGTCAATGAAGAACTTTTACATTCCCCTTATATCGATACTATTCAGCTCAACCACTCCCTCTGGGAGCGAGTTCCACATTCTCATAGAGTCAAAGAGTTATACAGCACAGAAACAGGCCCTTCGGCCCATCAATCTCTGCGTACCGAAGTTTCTCCTGGATTCCCTATTGAATATATGAGTGACTATCTGATATTTATAACCCCTAGTTCTGGTCTATCCCACACATGGAAACATCTCTATGTCTACCCTATCAAACCCTTTCATAATCCTGAAAACCCCGATCAGGTCTCCCCACAGCCTTCTCTTTTCTATAGTAAAGAGCCCCCAGCCTATTCAGCCTTTCCTCTATAACCTCCCAGTTCTGGGATCATACTTGTAAATCTTTATTGCACCTTCGCCAGTGCCACTCCATCTCTTTTATGTTATGGAGACCAGATTTGTTTCGTGTTCTCCAAGTGTGATCTAACCAAGGTTCTGTACAAGAAAAACTTGCATTTATCAGCACCTTTCACAATTTCAGGACATCCCAAAGCGCTTTGCAGCCAATGAAGTACTTTTGAAGTGTAGTCACTGTTGTAATGCAGGAAATGTGGCAGCCAGTTTGTGCACAGCAAGATCCCACAAACAGCAATGACTTAAAGATAGAACGGATATTGGCCAGGATACCTGGAGGTGAACTACACTGCAGTTCTTCGAAAAAGTGCTTTGGAATCCTTTATGTCCACCAGAGAGGACAGAGGGGCCTCAGTAATCCGATCGACAGCAGCTCCGATTGTGCAGCACTCCCTCAGTACTGACCCTCCGACAGTGCAGCACTCTCTCAGTACTGATCCTCTGACAGTGCAGCACTCCCTCAGTACTGACCCTCCGACAGTGCAGCACTCCCTCAATACTGACACTCTGACAGTGCAGCGTTCCCTTGGTATTGACCCTCCGACAGTGCAGCACTCCCTCGGTACTGACCCTCCGACAGTGCAGCACTCCCTCGGTACTGACACTCCGACAGTGCAGCATTCCCTCGGTACTGACCCTCCGACAGTGCAGCGCTCCGTCGGTACTGACCCTCCGACAGTGCAGCGCTCCGTCGGTACTGACCCTCCGACAGTGCAGCACTCCCTCGGGACTGATCCTCCGACAGCACAGTGCTCCCTCAGTACTGACCTTCTGACAGTGCAGCACTCCCCCAGTACTGACCCTCTGACAGTGCAGCGTTCCCTCAGTACTGACCCTCCGACAGTGCAGCACTCCTTCGGTACTGACCCTCCGACAGTGCAGCACTCCCTCAGTACTGACCCTCCGACAGTGCAGCACTCCCACGGTACTGATCCTCCGACAGTGCAGCACTCCCTCAGTACTGACCCTCCAACAGTGCAGCACTCCCTCAGTACTGACCCTCCGACAGTGCAGCACTCCCTCAGTACTGCCCCTCCGACAGTGCAGCACTGCCTCGGTACTGACCCTCCGACAGTGCAGCACTGCCTCGGTACTGACCCTCCGACAGTGCAGCACTGCCTCGGTACTGACTCTCCGACAGTGCAGCACTCCCTCGGGACTGACACTCTGACAGTGCAGCACTCCCTCGGTAATGACCCTCCGACAGTGCAGCACTCCCCCAGTACTGACCCTCTGACAGTGCAGCGTTCCCTCAGTACTGACCCTCTGACGACGCAGCACTCCCTCAGAACTGATCCTCTGAGAGTGCAGTGCTCCGTCAGTACTGACCCTCTGACAGTGCAGCACTGCCTCAGTATTGACCCTCTGACAGTCTAACACGCCCTCAGGACTGACCATCCGACAGTGCAACACTCCCTCAGTACTGACCCTCCGAAAGTGCAGCACTCCCTCGGTACTGACTCTCCGACAGTGCAGGATTCCCTCGGTACTGACCCTCCGACAGTGCAGCACTCCTTCAGTACTGACCCTCCGACAGTGCAGCACTCCCTCGGTACTGACCCTCCGACAGTGCAGCACTGCCTCGGTACTGACTCTCCGACAGTGCAGCACTCCCTCGGGACTGACACTCCGACAGTGCAGCACTCCCTCGGTACTGACACTCCGACAGTGCAGCATTCCCTTGGTACTGACCCTCCGACAGTGCAGCGCTCCGTCGGTACTGACCCTCCGACAGTGCAGCACTCCCTCAGTACTGACCCTCCGACAGTGCAGCGCTCCGTCGGTACTGACCCTCCGACAGTGCAGCGCTCCCTCGGTAATGACCCTCCGACAGTGCAGCGCTCCCTCAGTACTGACCTTCTGACAGTGCAGCATTCCCTCAGTACTGTCCCTCTGACAGTGCAGCACTCCCTCAGTACTGACCCTCCGACAACGCAGCACTCCCTCAGAACTGATACTCTGAGAGTGCAGTGCTCCGTCAGTACTGACCCTCTGACAGTGCAGCACTGCCTCAGTACTGACCCTCTGACAGTGCAGCACTGCCTCAGTACTGACCCTCCGACAGTCTAGCACGCCCTCAGGACTGACCTTCCGACAGTGCAGCAGTCCCTCAGTACTGACCCTCCGACAGTGCAGCACTCCCTCAGGACTGACCATCCAACAGTGCAGCACTCCCTCAGTACTGACCCTCCGAAAGTGCAGCACTCCCTCGGTACTGACTCTCCGACAGTGCAGCACTCCTTCGGTACTGACCCTCCGACAGTGCAGCACTCCCTCGGTACTGACCCTCCAACAGTGCAGCACTCCCTCGGTACTGACCCTCCGACAGTGCAGCACTCCCTCAGTACTAACCCTCCAACAGTGCAGCACTCCCTCAGTACTGACCCTCCGACAGTGCAGCACTCCCTCAGTACTGCCCCTCCGACAGTGCAGCACTGCCTCGGTACTGACTCTCCGACAGTGCAGCACTCCCTCGGGACTGACACTCCGACAGTGCAGCACTCCCTCGGTACTGACACTCCGACAGTGCAGCATTCCCTTGGTACTGACCCTCCGACAGTGCAGCGCTCCGTCGGTACTGACCCTCCGACAGTGCAGCACTCCCTCAGTACTGACCCTCCGACAGTGCAGCGCTCCGTCGGTACTGACCCTCCGACAGTGCAGCGTTCCCTCGGTAATGACCCTCCGACAGTGCAGCGCTCCCTCAGTACTGACCCTCCGAAAGTGCAGCACTCCCTCGGTAATGACCCTCCGACAGTGCAGCTCTCCCTCGGTACTGATCCTCCGACAGCGCAGTGCTCCCTCAGTACTGACCTTCTGACAGTGCAGCATTCCCTCAGTACTGTCCCTCTGACAGTGCAGCACTCCCTCAGTACTGACCCTCCGACAACGCAGCACTCCCTCAGAACTGATACTCTGACAGTGCAGCACTCCCTCAGTACTGACCCTCCGACAATGTAGCACTCCCTCAGTACTGACCCTCCGACAGTGCAGCACTCCCTTAGTACTGCCCCTCCGACAGTGCAGCACTCCCTCAGTACTGATCCTCCGACAGTGCAGCACTCCCTCAGTACTGACCCTCTGACAGTGCAGCACCCCCTCAGTACTGACCCTCCGACAGTGCAGGACTCCCTCAGTACTGACCCTCCGACAATGCAGGACTCCCTCAGTACTGACCCTCCGACAGTGCAGCACTCCCTCAGTACTGACCCTCCGACAATGTAGCACTCCCTCAGTACTGACCCTCCGACAATGCAGCACTCCCTCAGTACTGATCCTCCGACAGTGCAGCAGTCCCTCAGTACTGACTGTCCGACAATGCAGCACTCCCTCAGTACTGACCCTCCGACAATGTAGCACTCCCTCAGTACTGACCCTCCGACAATGCAGCACTCCCTCAGTACTGACCCTCCGACAATGCAGCACTCCCTCAGTACTGATCCTCCGACAGTGCAGCAGTCCCTCAGTACTGACTGTCCGACAATGCAGCACTCCCTCAGTACTGCACTGAAGTATCAGCCTAGATTTTATCTCTGAAGTGCAATTTGAACCCACAGTTTCTGACTCAGAGGTCAGAGACCTACCCCGACCCATGGATCTCACTTATCGCCCAGTGTTCAAGTTACCACCACTATCTTTGAGAGGGTGATGTGTTGGGACAATTGATAAGAAAATAACAGAAATCCCTCATGGATTCAGTTTTGTGGCGAGATGTTAAAACTGGCTTTTTAAACATATGTTTCTGTTGACTAACCACTTGGGAGTTTGGAGCTCGATGTTTGACAGTTAATATCTTGCATCTCCTTTTCATAAACTCTCCAAATGATGACAGTCCATTTTCCCCCTGCCCCCCACCATGTTCTTGCTGAAATTCTCGGAGCAGTAAAGCAAGCAGCTCCGGAACTGTGGGCAGGGCTTAGTCCGAGTCTTTTTCATCCCAACAATCTCCTCGCACGTTTCCTCAGCTAAAAAACCTTTTCCTCATTTTCAGAGTTTTGGGATTGCAGCCCTCTTGCAGTCAGCTTTCCGATTCACCCAAGCTGGCTGGGTCTTGCGTGTTGCCAGGGTGTCAGGTAGTGGGTAGCTCTCTCGCCTTGAACCCAGAAGGTTGAGGGTTCACAGTCCCACTTCAGGGACTTGAGTAAAAAGTCCAGGTTGACACTGCAGTGCAGTACTGAGCGGGTGCTGCTCTGTCAGAGTGCCGTTTTTTAAATAAGACATTAAATCGAGGCTCATTCTGTCCTTTCAAGTGGATGTAAAACATCCTCTGGCGCTATTCTAAAAAGAGCTGAGGAAGTTTACCTCGGTGCTGTGGCCAATATTTATCTGGTCATTAACTCATTGCTGTTTTGGGGATCTTTTTGCTGCATTTCCTACATTACAACAGTGACTGCACTTCAGAAGTACTTTATTGGCTGTTAAGTGCTCTGGGATGTCCTGTGGTTGTGAAAGGCGCTATAGAAATGCAGGATTTTCTTACATTGATACTTGCTTAGACAAACTTGTAGCTTCTCTGTCAGGGCTCCCTGACATGAAGCCTGTCTCACGCAGCCTGTCCAACACAGCCTGTCCCACACAGTCTTTCCCACACAATCTGTCCCACACAGCCTGTCCCACACAGCCTGTCCCACACAGTCTTTCCCACACAATCTGTCCCACACAGTCTTTCCCAAACAGCCTGTCCCACACAGTCTTTCCCACACAATCTGTCCCACACAGCCTGTCCCACACAGCCTGTCCCACACAGTCTTTCCCAAACAGCCTGTCCCACACAGTCTTTCCCACACAATCTGTCCCACACAGCCTGTCCCACACAGTCTTTCCCACACAATCTGTCCCACACAGTCTTTCGCAAACAGTCTGTCCCACACAGTCTTTCCCACACAATCTGTCCCACACAGCCTGTCCCACACAACCTGTCCCACACAGTCTTTCCCACACAATCTGTCCCACACAGCCTGTCCCACACAGCCTGTCCCACACAGTCTTTCCCAAACAGCCTGTCCCACACAGTCTTTCCCACACAATCTGTCCCACACAGCCTGTCCCACACAGCCTGTCCCACACAGTCTTTCCCAAACAGCCTGTCCCACACAGTCTTTCCCACACAATCTGTCCCACACAGCCTGTCCCACACAACCTGTCCCACACAGTCTTTCCCACACAGTCTTTCCCAAACAGCCTGTCCCACACAGTCTTTCCCACACAATCTGTCCCACACAGCCTGTCCCACACAGCCTGTCCCACACAGTCTTTCCCACACAATCTGTCCCACACAGCCTGTCCCACACAACCTGTCCCACACAGTCTTTCCCACACAGTCTTTCCCAAACAGCCTGTCCCACACAGTCTTTCCCACACAATCTGTCCCACACAACCTGTCCCACGCAGTCTGTCGCACGAAGTCTGTCGCACGAAGCCTGTCCCACGCAGCCTGTCCCCCGCAGCCTGTCCCCCGCAGTCTGTCCCACGCAGCCTGTCCCACGCAGCCTGTCCCAAGCAGCCTGTCCCACACAGTCTTTCCCACGCAGCCTGTCCCACACAGTCTGTCCCAAGCAGCCTGTCCCCCGCAGTCTGTCCCACGCAGCCTGTCCCACACAGTCTTTCCCACGCAGCCTGTCCCACACAGTCTGTCCCAAGCAGCCTGTCCCCCGCAGTCTGTCCCACACAGCCTGTCCCATGCAGTCTGTCGCACGAAGTCTGTCGCACGAAGCCTGTCCCACGAAGCCTGTCCCACGCAGTCTTTCCCACACAGCCTGTCCCACGCAGCCTGTCCCACGCAGCCTGTCCCACACAGCCTGTCCCACGCAGCCTGTCCCACGCAGTCTTTCCCACACAGCCTGTCCCACGCAGCCTGTCCCACGCAGTCTGTCCCACGCAGCCTGTCCCACGCAGCCTGTCCCACGCAGTCTTTCCCACGCAGCCTGTCCCACGCAGCCTGTCCCACGCAGCCTGTTCCACACAGTCTTTCCCACGCAGCCTGTCCCACGCAGCCTGTCCCACACAGTCTTTCTCATGCAGTCTGTCCCACGCAGCCTGTCCCACGCAGCCTGTCCCACGCAGTCTGTCCCACACAGCCTGTCCCCCGCAGCCTGTCCCCCGCAGTCTGTCCCACACAGCCTGTCCCACGCAGTCTGTCCCACACAGCCTGTCCCCCGCAGCCTGTCCCCCGCAGCCTGTACCACGCAGTCTGTCCCACACAGCCTGTCCCCCGCAGCCTGTCCCCCGCAGTCTGTCCCACACAGCCTGTCCCACGCAGTCTGTCCCACACAGCCTGTCCCCCGCAGCCTGTCCCCCGCAGTCTGTCCCACGCAGCCTGTCCCACGTAGCCTGTCCCATGCAGTCTTTCCCACGCAGCCTGTCCCACACAGTCTTTCCCACGCAGTCTGTCCCACACAGTCTTTCCCACGCAGTCCATCCCCCGCAGTCTGTCATGAGAACATAAGAACTAGGAGCAGGAGTAGGCAATTCAGCCCCTCGAGCCTGCTCCACCATTCAATACGATCATGGCTGATCTCATCTCAGCCTCAACTCCACTTTTCTAATTACTAATTAAATTACAACCCATTACTAATTAAAAATCTGTCTATCTCCTCCTTAAATTTACTCAATGTCCCGGCATCCACCGCACTCTGGGATAGTTCATTCCATAGACTCACGACCCTTTGAGAGAAGTAATTTCTCCTAATCTCTGTTTTAAATCTGCTACCCCTTATCCTAAAACTATGACTTCTCGTTCTAGATTGCCCAACAAGAGGAAACATCCTCTCTATGTCTACTTTGTCAATCCCCTTAATCATCTTATATACCTCAATTAGATCTCCTCTCATTCTTCTAAACTCTAGACAGTAAAGGCCTAAACTGCTCAATCTCTCTTCATAAGACAAACCCCCATCTCTGGAATCAATCTAGTGAACCTCCTCTGAACTCCCCCCAGTGCAACTACACCCCTCCTCAAGTAAGGGGACCAAAACTGTCCGCAATACTCCAGCTGAGGTCTCACTAATGGTTTGTACAGTTGCAGCAACACTTCTCTACTTTTATACTCTATTCCTTTAGCAATAAATGCCAAAATTCCATTTGCCTTCCTTATTACCTGCTGTACCTGCAAACTAGTTTTCTGCGATTCATACACGAAGACACCCAGATCCCTCTGCACCGAAGCACTCTGAAGTTTCTCTCCATTTAGATAATTTGCCTTTCTGTTCTTCCGACCAAAATGGATAACCTCACACTAATCCACGTTAAATTCCATCTGCCAAATTTTGGCTCATTCACCTAACCTATCCATATCCATTTGTAAATTTCTTATTTCTTTATTGCAACTTACTGTCCCACCTATTTTAGTGTCATCTGCAAATTTGGCTATAGTACCTTCTATCCCTGCATCCAAGTCATTAATATAGATTGTAAATAATTGGGGTCCGAGGACTGAACCCTGTGGCACCACACACCCCACCCGGGAGGCGGTGGTGTAGTGGTACAGCAGAAGGTGGAATTAAAATCTGGAATTAAAAGCTAGTCTAATGATGGCCATGAAACCGTTGTCGATTGTTGTAAAAACCCATCTGGTTCACTAATGTCCTTTAGGGAAGGAAATCTGCTGTCCTTACCTGGTCTGGCCTACATGTGACTCCAGACCCACAGCAATGTGGTTAACTCTTACATGCCCTCTGAAATGGCCTAGCAAGCCACTCAATTGTACCTAACCGCTACGAAGTCAATAAAAAGGAATGAAACCAGACGGACCGCCCAACATCGACCTAGGCACCGGAAACAACAACGCCAAACCCAGCCCTGTCGACCCTGCGACGTCCTCCTTACGAACATCTGGGGGCTTGTGCCAAAGTTGGGAGAGCTGTCCCACAGACTAGTCAAGCAACAGCCTGACATAGTCATACTCATGGAATCATACCTTACAGACAATGTCCCAGACACTGCCATCACCATCCCCGGGTATGTCCTGTCCCACCGGCAGGACAGACCCAGCAGAGGTGGTGGCACAGTGGTATACAGTAGGAAGGGAGTTGCCCTGGGAGTCCTCAACATCGACTCCGGACCCCGTGAAGTCTCATGGCATCAGGTCAAACATGGGCAAGGAAACCTCCTGCTGATTACCATCTACCGCCCCCCCTCAGCTGATGACTCAGTACTCCTCCGTGTTGAACAGCACTTGGAGGAAGCACTGAGGGTGGCAAGGGCACAGAATGTACTCTGGGTGGGGGACTTCAATTTCCATCACCAAGAATGGCTCAGTAGCACCACTGCTGGTCGACTCCTAAAGGACATAACTGCTGGACTGGGTCTGCGGCAGGTGGTGAGGGAACCGACGAGAGTGAAAAACATACTTGACCTTGTCCTCACCAATCTGCCTGCCGCAGATGCATCTGTCCATGACTGTATTGGTAGGAGTGACCGCCGCACAGTCCTTGTGGAGACGAAGTCCCGCCTTCACAATGAGGATACTGTCCATCGTGTTGTGTGGCACTATCACCGTGCTAAATGGGATAGATTTCGAACAGATCTAGCCATGCAAAACTGGGCATCCATGAGGCGCTGTGGGCCATCAGCAGCAGCAGAATTGTACTCAACCACAATCTGTAAACTCATGGCCTGGCATATCCCCCACTCTACCATTACCATCAAGCCAGGAGACCAACCCTGGTTAAATGAAGAGTGCAGGAGGGCATGCCTCAAAATGAGGTGTCAATCTGGTGAAGCTACAACACAGGACTATCTGTGTGCCAAACTGCATAAGCAGCATGCGATAGACAGAGCTGAGCGATCCCATAACCAAAAGATCAGATCTAAGCTCTGCAGTCCTGCCACATCCAGCCGTGAATGGTGGTGGACAATTAAACAACTAAACAATAGGAGGAGGGGGATCCACAAATATCCGCGTCCTCAATGATGGGGGAGCCCAGCACATCAGTGTGAAAGATAAGGCTGAAGCATTTACAACAATCTTCAGCCAGAAGTGCCGAGTTGATGATCCATCTTGGCCTCCTCCTGAAGTCCCCAGCATCACAGATGCCAGACTTCAGCCATGGCACAAGTTAGGAGTGTGATGGAATACTCTCCACTTGCCTGGATGGATGCAGCTCCAACAACATTCAAGAAGTTCGACACCATCCAGGACAAAGCAGCCCGCTTGATTGGACACCATCCACCACCTTCAATATTCACTCCCTCCACCACCGACGCACAGTGGCAGCAGTGTGCACCATCTACAAGATGCACTGCAGCAATGCACCAAGGCTCCTTAGACAGCATCTTCCAAACCCACGACCTCTACCAAACAGAAGGACAAGGGCAGCAAATGCATGGGAACACCACCACCTGCAAGTTTCCGTCCAAGTCACACACCAACCTGACTTGGAACTATATCACCATTCCTTCACTGTCGCTGAATCAAAATCCTGGAACTCCCTTCCTAACAACGCTGTGGGTGTACCTACCCCACATGGACAACAGCGGTTCAAGAAGGCAGCTCACCACCACCTTCTCAAGGGCAATTAGGGATGGGCAATAAATGCTGGCTGGCCTGGCCAGCGACACCCACATCCCATGAATGAATTTTAAAAAAAGTTTCATCTTGCCAACCAAAAAAGGACCCATTTATCCCACCTCTCTGTTTTCAGTTGGTTAGCCAATCCTCTATCCAAGCTAATAAATTGCCCCTAACTCCATGTGATCTTACCTTGTGTATTAACCTTTTGTGCGGCACCTTATCAAATGCCTTCTGGAAGTCCAGATATACTACATCTACAGGATCCCCATTGTCCACTTTATTTGTTACATCTTCGAAGAACTTTAGCAAATTAGTCAAACGCAATTAACTCTTCATAAAACCATGCTGACTCTGATGGATTGCATTTTGACTCTCTAGATATCCTGTTATTACTTCCTTAATAATGGATTCTAACAATTTCCCAACGACAGATGTTAAACTTACTGGTCTCTAGTTTCCTACTTTCTGCCTCCCTCCCTTTTTGAATAAGGGACAGTTCCACACGGCCTGTCCCACACGGCCTGTCCAACACGGCCTGTCTCACACGGCCTGTCCCACACAGTCTATCCCACATGGCCTGTCCCACACGGCCTGTCCCACACAGTCTATCTCACACGGCCTGTCCCCCGCAGCCTGTCCCACGCAGCCTGTCCCACGCAGTCTGTCCCACGCAGCCTGTCCCCCGCAGCCTGTCCCACACAGTTTGTCCCACACAGCCTGTCCCACACAGTTTGTCCCACACAGTCTGTCCCCCGCAGCCTGTCCCACACAGTTTGTCCCACACAGCCTGTCCCACACAGCCTGTCCCACACATTTTGTCCCACACAGCCTGTCCCCCGCAGCCTGTCCCACACAGCCTGTCCCACACAGTCTGTCCCCCGCAGCCTGTCCCACACAGTTTGTCCCACACAGCCTGTCCCACACAGCCTGTCCCACACAGTTTGTCCCACACAGTCTGTCCCCCGCAGCCTGTCCCACACAGTTTGTCCCACACAGCCTGTCCCACACAGTTTGTCCCACACAGTCTGTCCCCCGCAGCCTGTCCCACACAGTTTGTCCCACACAGTCTGTCCCCCGCAGCCTGTCCCACACAGCCTGTCCCACACAGTCTGTCCCCCGCAGCCTGTCCCACACAGTTTGTCCCACACAGTCTGTCCCCCGCAGCCTGTCCCACACAGCCTGTCCCACACAGCCTGTCCCACACAGTTTGTCCCACAGCCTGTCCCACACAGCCTGTCCCACACAGTTTGTCCCACACAGTCTGTCCCCCGCAGCCTGTCCCACACAGTTTGTCCCACACAGCCTGTCCCACACAGTTTGTCCCACACAGTCTGTCCCCCGCAGCCTGTCCCACACAGTTTGTCCCACACAGTCTGTCCCCCGCAGCCTGTCCCCCGCAGCCTGTCCCACACAGTTTGTCCCACACAGTCTGTCCCCCGCAGCCTGTCCCACACAGCCTGTCCCACACAGTCTGTCCCACACAGCCTGTCCCACACAGCCTGTCCCACACAGCCTGTCCCCCGCAGCCTGTCCCACACAGCCTGTCCCACACAGTCTGTCCCACGCAGCCTGTCCCCCGCAGCCTGTCCCACACAGCTTGTCCCACACAGCCTGTCCCACACAGCCTGTCCCCCGCAGCCTGTCCCACACAGTCTGTCCCACACAGTCTGTCTCTTGCAGCTGAAACTTGTGCTCTGATATGAAACCCAAATCCCAACCTATTTTTAAAAAGTATTTTTGAAGAAACTGAGTGACACGCATAGAGTTGTTAAATTTACACTTCTTTAATGAAATATAACAGCACGATGGGTCGAAGGGCCTGTTTCCGTGCTGTGTGACTCCATGAGCACCTTTAACAGGGCAGCTGGCTTTGGGGGGATCTCTGGGTGGGCATTCAGCCAGGAATAAACCCGGTTAGAGATATTTCAGGGTGCCTGCTGGGATAATATTTACAGCTTTGGCTGCCCTGTAAACCCGCTCTCAGATGGTTTTCATTTTAACAGCTTGTATTTAAATAGATTCACCGTTAACCCAATCAGCTCACTAACTCTGACAGTATTGCTCATCACTCTTTGTTTGTGGGAAACCAAGATGCCTTTTCTACCCCCATCCCACAACAGCAGCTATATATTGCCATTAACATAGAGAGACATCCCAAAGGTCTTCTCACAGGCATAATCAGACACAATGGAACACTGAGCCAAAGCAGACGTTAGGACATGTGACCAGAAGTTTGGTTTTAGGGAGTGTCTTAAAGGAGGAGAGAGAGATAACAACCTGGAGAGGTTTAGGGAGGGAATTCCAGATCTTAGGGCCCAGACAGCTGAAGGCACGGCCGCCAATGGTGGAGCGATTAAAATTGGGTATCCTCAAGAGGGCAGAGTTGGAGAAACAGAGACTTCAGAAGGAAGGTTATAGAACAGCGGGAGGGGCCAGGCATTTAAACAAGAGGATGAAACTTTTACATTTAAGGCATTGTTGAACTGAGAACTAATGTAGCTTAGTGATTGCAGAGGGTGATAGGTAAACGGGACTTGCTGCAAGTTAGGATGCAGTTTGGATGAGCCCATAGCGAATTGCTCTTTGTGGGATTTTGGTATGTGCAAGACGCTAGTTAGGCCACAGCTGGAGTACTGTGTACAGTTATCAGCACCACACTATTGGAAGGATGTGATTGCACTCGAGAGGGTGCAGAGGAGATTCACCCAGTGTTGGAGCATTTCAGCTATGAAGAGAGACTGGATAGGCTAGGGTTGTTTTCCTTGGAGCAGAGAAGGCTCAGGGTGGACCTGATTGAGGTATACAAAATTATGAGGGGCATTGATAGGAAGAAACATTTTCCCTTAGTGGAGGGATCAATAACCAGGGGGCATTGATTTAAGGTAAGGGGCAGGAGGTTTAGAGGGGATTTGAGGAAAATGTTTTTCACTCAGAGGTTGGTTGGAATCTGGAACACACTGCCTGAAGTGGTGGTAGAGGCAGGAACCCTCACAACATTTAAGGAGTATTTAGATGAGCACTTGAAACGCCATAGCATACAAGGCTACGGGCCAAGTGCTGGAAAATGAGATTAGATTAGCTTGGTGCTTGATGGCCAGCACAGACACGATGGGCCGAAGGGCCTGTTTCTGTGCTGTATAACTCGAAAACTCTATTGTCATGTTTCCCACATTCGCACAGTGACTTCACTTCACAAAGTACCTCATTGACTGTAAAAGTTTTGGGATGTTCTGAGGTTGTGAAAGGTGCTATATAATTGCAAGTCTTTCTTTGTTAAACTGAGCAAATCCCACAGCTGCTGAACAGGAGAGAGATCCAGCGACTGAGAGCAGATAAATCTGTGAAACCTCCAGCATGGGGCAGAACAGCAGTTAAACAGCAATCCAAAGATTCTGGAGAATATTAGCAAAGGGACTGAGTGTGGATTTGCAGAGTTTGGACTGTTGATGTGTCAGGGTTTGGCCACACCTCATTCGGAGCACAGCATTTAAATCTCGGCATCACATCACGAGACAGAGATTCCAGGTCTTGTGAAGCTGCAGAGCGGGCAATAAAGATTCCGGGTATCAGGAAATGTGCAGGAAGTTCAAAAAGCAGGAGATTGCACTGCGTAGAATTATTCAGCCATTAGACAAAATTAACTCGGGGAACTTTGTTGCTGTGATAAATGTGGAATCTTTTCCCATCTTCCCTTTATTCCTTTTTATAATCATCTTACATTTGTGCCCTCTCATTCCATCCAGCCATCCAATCTACCAACACATAGCGTTAGCATAACCTCATTTATAATCTTAAAGACCTGCAGTAGGTCATCATCTTTTAACCCTTGACTGGCTGGTGAAAAAAGTACAACAACTATTTACATTTATACAGCGCCATTAACAGACTAAAACATCCCGAGGTGCTTCACAGAACATGAGCAAAGAAAATTTGACACCAAGCCACATCAGGATGTATTAGGACAGGTGACCAAAAGCTTGGTCCAAGAGGGAGATTTGGAGTGAGAGGTGGAGAGGTTTAGGGAGGGAATTCCATAGCTTAGGGCCAGGTTCAGCTGAAGACAGAGTCGCCAATGACTGACTAAAATCAGGAATGCTCAGGAAGTCAGAATTGCAGAAGCGCAGAGATCTCAGAGGGTTGTGGGGCTGGAGGAGGTGGCATAAATAGGGAAGGGCAAAGCCATAGAGAGATTTGAATACAAGTTTCTCTTCATTGTTGTCGCCCTCATCCCTGGCAGTGCCCGAGTCAATCTACACTGCACTGTTCAACACCACCTCCCAGCTGTCGTACCCTTCCTTTAGTCGATGTGAAGGTTAAGAGGAGATTTAGAAGAGATGTTCAAAATTAATAGGGATTTTGATTGAGTAACTAAGGAGAAACTGATTCCAGTAGCAGGAAGGTTAGTAACCAGAGCACACAGATTTAATTTAATTGACAAGAGAGCTGGGAGGGAGATGAGGAGAAATCATTTTACACAGCGAGTTATGATGATCTGGAATGCGCTGCCTGAAAGGGCGGTGGAAAAAGATCGAATAATAACTTTCATAGAACATAGAACATTACAGTGCAGTACAGGCCCTTCAGCCCTCGATGTTGCGCCGACCTGTGAAACCATCTGACCTACACTATTCCATTTTCATCCATATGTCTATCCAATGACCACTTAAATGCCCTTAAAGTTGGCGAGTCTACTACTGTTGCAGGCAGGGCGTTCCACGCCCCTACTACTCTCTGTGTAAAGAAACTGCCTCTGACATCTGTCCTATATCTATCACCCCTCAACTTAAAGCTATGTCCCCTCGTGTTTGCCATCACCATCCGAGGAAAAAGACTCTCACTATCCACCCTGTCCAGCCCTCTGATTATCTTATATGTCTCTATTAAGTCACCTCTTCTCCTCCTTCTCTCTAACGAAAACAACCTCAAGTCCCTCAGCCTTTCCTCGTAAGACCTTCCCTCCATACCAGGCAACATCCTAGTAAATCTCCTCTGCACCTTTTCCAAAGCTTCCACATCCTTCCTATAATGCGGTGACCAGAACTGCACGCAATACTCCAGGTGCGGCCGCACCAGAGTTCTGTACAGCTGCAGCATGACCTCGTGGCTCCTAAACTCGATCCCCCTACTAATAAAAGCTAACACACCATATGCCTTCTTAACAGCTCTATTAACCTGGGTGGCAACTTTCAGGGATTTATGTACCTGGACACCAAGATCTCTCTGCTCATCTACACTACCAAGAATCTTCCCATTAGCCCAGTATTCTGCAATCCTGTTACTCCTTCCGAAGTGAATCACCTCACACTTTTCCGCATTAAACTCCATTTGCCATCTCTCAGCCCAGCTCTGCAGCCTATCTATGTCCCTCTGTAACCTACAACATCCTTCGGCACTATCCACAACTCCACCGACCTTCGTGTCATCCGCAAATTTACTAACCCACCCTTCTACACCCTCATCCAGGTCATTTATAAAAATGACAAACAGCAGTGGCCCCAAAACAGATCCTTGCGGTACACCACCAGTAACTAAACTCCAGGATGAACATTTACCATCAACCACCACCCTCTGTCTTCTTTCAGCTAGCCAATTTCTGATCCAAAGTACTAAATCACCTTCAATCCCATACTTCCGTATTTTCTGCAATAGCCTACCGTGGGGAACCTTATCAAACGCCTTACTGAAATCCATATAGACCACATCCACGGCTTTACCCTCATCCACCTGTTTGGTCACCTTGTCAAAAAACTCAATAAGGTTTATGAGGCACGACCTACCCTTCACAAAACCGTGCTGACTATCTCGAATGAACTTATTCTTTTCAAGATGATTATAAATCCTATCTCTTATAACCTTTTCCAACATTTTACCCACAACCGAAGTAAGGCTCACAGGTCTAGAATTACCAGGGCTGTCTCTACTCCCCTTCCTGAACAAGGGGACAACATTTGCTATCCTCCAGTCTTCCGGCACTATTCCTGTCGACAATGACGACATAAAAATCAAGGACAAAGGCTCTGCAATCTCCTCCCTGGCTTCCCAGAGAATCCTAGGATAAATCCCATCTGGCCCAGGGGACTTATCTATTTTCACACTTTCCAAAATTGCTAACTCCTCCTCCTTGTGAACCTCAATCCCATCTAGCCTAGTAGGCTGTATCTCAGTATTTCAAAAAGGAAATTGGATAAGTGCCTGAAATGGAAGATATTTTTAGAGCTATGGGGAAAGGGTGAGTGGTGGGACGAATTGGATAGCTCTTTCAAAGAGCTGGCCGAGGCAGGATGGGCCAAATGGCCTCCTTCATTCTATGATGTACTGTTGTTGTGTGAGGGAATGCAGTGAACTGTGACACACTGTGTACTGAATTCCACTCCCCGACCTTCTCCCTCTCCAAGCTGGGCTTACCAAAGTTGGTGTCAATTTAAGGGTAGTTTTAGGCTTTGTACTCTCACCTGCTATTAAATGAACTTTTGCTTCCCTGATCCATTTTACATGTAGTACATCAGCCAGCAGTGAGAGTGTATGTTCATCAGCCTGAACTGAGACTGCAGTCTGCCCAGAGTCGAAAGCCAGTGTCTGACCTCCTGCTTCCCGAACCCAGATCTTCCAGTTCCATTATCTAATTCAGTATTCCAGAACATCAAAACGTAAGAGATAGGAGCTGCTGTAGGCCATTCTGCCCTTCGAGCCTGCTCCACCATTCAATAAGATCATGGCTGATCGTCTTCCTCAACTCCAACCTCCTGAATATTTCTCCATATCTCTTAATTCTGGAGTACCCAAAAATCCATCGACCTCTGTCTAGCATACACTCAACATGAGCATGGGCCGAATGGCCTCCCTCTGTGCTAGAACAAATCTGTGATCTCTAGCTCTCTGCAGTTAAGAGTTCTAAAGGTTCACAATCTGCTGGATAAAAAGTGTCTAAATGGAGTAGAGGAACACAGGGATCTGGGGGCGCAGACACACAAATCAATAAAAGTAACGAACAAAACAATACCAAGCATTTGGGTTCATTTCCCGAGGGATAGAATTGAAAAGTAGAGAAGTTAACTTAAACTTGTATAGAACCTTAGTTGGACCACATTTGGAGTACAGTGAAGGGTCTGGGCTCCATGTTATAAAGTGGACATCAGAGGTGCTGGAGGAAGTGCAAGAAAGATTTATTAGAATGATACCAGAACTTGAGAGATTATAATGATCAGGAGAGACTGAACAAAATGAGGCTTTTTTTCTCCAGAAAGGAGAAAACTGAAGGGTGATCTGATGGAGGACATTAAGATTATGAAAGGGTTTGATAAAATAGACGGAGAGAAAATATTTCCACTTGTCGGGGAACCAGAACTTGGGGCCATCACTATAAGATAGTCACTAATAAATCCAATCGGGAATTCAGGAGAAACTTCTTTACCCAGAGAGTGGGGAGACTATGGAACTCACTCCCACAGGGAGTGGTTGAGGTGAACATCATAGATGCATTTAAGGGAAGGCTAGATAAACACTTGAGGGAGAAGGGAATAGGATATGTTGATGAGGTGAGGAGGAGGCGCGTGTGGAGCAGCTGGGCTGAATGGACTGTTTCTATGCTGTAAATATGCTGGAAAACTATAGTTTCAAGGATTCCTGGAGAGACTCTGAGGAGAATGCAGTGCTCTTTGTTTTTGAAATTGAATTTGAAGGTGAGTTGATAACCATTAAAAACATTTTCTTTCTTTCAGAATATCTACCAACCTCCACCTCCTGCTCCCATGACTGGTGCAGTTCCTACTCCGGCTCCTGCATTGAGTGCCACTGCTGTAAGACCAGAGGATGAGCTCGAACGTTTGACAAAAAGGATGTTGTATGACATGGAGAACCCACCATCTGATGATTACTTCGGTAAAGGAACTGAATGGCAGGATTACCTGATCCAATTCCAAATAATGAATTTAAGGAAGAGATTTCTCCTAACCTCTCTACTCAGTAACTTGGTGACAAATTGAAATCAACGACCCCCTTGTTCTTAACTCCCCTATTCACCTTCTCAAAACCCTTCATAATGTTAAAAACGTCTATTAAACCTACTATTTTCCTTATCTGTTCCAGTGGGAATAGTGCCAGTCTTTCCTCATAATTATAGTTTCCCATCGCTGGCATCATCCTGGAGAATCTACACTGTCCGCTCGCCATGGTTTTAATGTTCTTTCTATAATGGGACCCAAAACTGCACCCAATCTCTAACTGTGGCTTAACCACAGGTTTGTACAAATATATATCTTGTACTCTATCTACATAATCCCGCCCATTCCACATCAATCTTCAATTTGATGCCTCACTTAATAGTTTCTATTTAATTCCCAACTTGCTTATATTTTTACAAGAACAAAATACTGCGAATGCTGCAAACGTGAAATAAAAACAGAAAATACTGGAAACACTCAGCAGGTCAGGCAGCATCTGTGGAGAGAGAAGCAGTTAATATTTCAGGTCAATGACCTTTCATGAGAACAGTTGGAAGCTGTAAGCCAGCAGGGACAGGAGACGTTCTCCTCCAGCTGGGGACTAGAATCAAACTGTGTTCCCAAAGGTCAAAGGCTTACTTCACCTAGTCCTGAGATAAAATACATGTGAGCTGTATTCATTGGCAGCAGTGCTCTGTTGGAAGCATGAGCTAGTTACATGAATAGATTCACTACTTATCGGCCATGTATAAAATTAGCTTTCGGACAGGCTGCCTGAATGAGATCGAGGGAATGGAAAATTGGACGATTTTATATAATGGGTGATCGATCTGTAACACTCACTTTATACTCAGTCTGCAACTTGAAAATCTACCTCACAGTCTTAGTGAAATATGATGGAACCAGTGGGAGTGACAGCTCCCCCTCACAACATCCCTTTGTTTATGTTGTACAATTTGTTCTGTTGAGACTGAATGAACATTCTGCTCTGGCAATGCTGCTATTGAGTTGATGAGCACCCACAGATTGCAGCTCTCTGCCTGTACACTGGGGATGTTGCTGTCAGATGCTAAACCGTTGTTTAGCTCACATCATTCCAAGTGCTACAATTTCAGTGTTGTGAATGTTTTTTCAAGAATAGCAGGATACTTCCTAGGTTTGGCAGGGCTCCTGTGTTTCCAGGGAGAGGTTTAACTGTTTGTCTGTTTACATTGCTGGAGAACAGCACCATTACTAGTCTGCTGAAATAGCTTGGCTTTGCTCCATTTTTAAATCTTGGAATCACACGACAGAGAATGAGGCCATGCAGCTATTGTGCCTGTGCCAGCTCTTTGAAAGAACTATGCTATTAGTCCCATTCCCCTTCATTTCCACATAGCCCTGCAAACCTTTCCTTTTTATATGTCCAATTCCCTTCTGAAAGTTACTTTTGAATCTTCTTCCACCATTTGAGGAGTTAGGGTCCAAACTAAAATGCAGAACATCAAAGGTAATCATCTCCGGATTGTTACCTGAACAACGCACAAATTGGCACAGGGTCAAGCAAATTAGAGAACAGAATGCACGGCTCAAAGAATGATGTGGAAAGAAGGGGTTTCGATTCTTGGCACACTGGCATCAGTTCTCAGGGAAGTGGGAGCCATTCCGTTGGGATGGGCTTCACTTGAACTGGGTTGGGACCAGCGTCCTGGCCAATCGCATAACTAGGGCTGTGGGCAGTGATTTAAACTAACAGAGGTGGAGGAGGGTTTGGGTAAAGGGAAATTTAGAAATCCAAAAAGAGAGGGGTCAGGGCATCGGAGCAGGATAGTGATTGGGTATCTCCCAACAGAATGGGGCAGGAAGGGACAGAGAGTTTAACAAAAATGGTACATCAGCAAATAAGGTCATTGCAGGGAATAGAGATAAAATATGAAATTAAAGTTCCTTATCTGAATGCACATCTGTGATAAGATAGATGAACTAGTCACACAAACAGAGGTAAATGATCTAGATCTAATTGCCATTACCGAGACATGGTTACAAGGAAATCAAGGTTGGGAAATGAATATTCCAAGGTACGTGAAATTTCGGAGAGATAGACAGAATGGCAGAGGAGGAGGGATAGCCCTGATAGTAAAGGATAACATAAGGACATTAATAAGAAGGCATCGAACCTCAGAAGATCATGAAGTAGAATGAGTTTGGGTGGAAATTAGGAATAGCAGGAGTCAGAAAACACTGGTGGGAGGGAGTAGTTTACAGGCCCCCGAACAGTAGTTATATTATTGGACAGAACATTAAATGGGAAATTATTGGAGCTTGTAACAAAGGTAACGTATTAATTATAGGGGATTTGAATCTGCATATAGACTGGGACAATCAGATTGGCCACAGTGGTCTAGAAGATGAATTTGTAGAATGTTTTTGTGACAATTTCTTGGAGCAATACGTTGTAGAACCCACTAGGGATAAAGCTATCTTAGATCTCATATTGTGTAATGAATCAGGGTGAATAAGCAATGTCATAGTAAAAGATCCACTGGGAAATAGTGATCATAATACCATTGAATTTCATGTTATGTTTGGAAGTGATACATTTCAATCACAAATGAGAATCTTAAACTTAAACAAAGCCAATTACGAAGGTATGAGGGAGAACTGGCTAAGGTTAGTTGGGTAAATAGACTGGAAGGTATGGCAGTAAATGAACAGTGGGAAATATTTAAACACACAATTCAAAGGGTACAAAAACTCATCAAGGAAGACCCATCTGTGGCTCGCTCAGGAAGTTAAGGACAGTATTAGACTATTTGAAGAGGCTTACAATGTTGCAAAAAATAGTAGCAAGTCTGAGGATTGGGAGTGTTTTTGAAACCAGGAAAGGGCCACCAAAAAGTTAATAAAAAGGGAAAAAATAGAATATTAGAGTAAACTAGCCAACAATATAAAAGCAGATTGTAAGAGCTTTTATAAATACTAAATTGGTCCCTGGGATGAGGGGGTTGTCCTATGTTGAGAGGCTGAGTAAATTTGGCCTATACTCTCTGGAGTTTAGAAGAATGCGAATTTAAAATACTCATGGACAAAGACGAGAGTGGTCCTAAAGGAAGAGTGCTAAATTGGGGGAAGGCCAACTATACCAAAATTCGGCAGGAGCTGGGAAATGTAGATTGGGAGCAGCTGTTTGAAGGTAAATCCACATGTGATATGTGGGAGGCTTTTAAAGAGAGGTTGATTAGCGTTCAGGAGAGACATGTTCCTGTGAAAATGAGGGATAGAAATGGCAAGATTAGGGAACCATGGATGACAGGTGAAATTGTGAGACTAGCTAAGAGGAAAAAGGAAGCATACATAAGGTGTAGGCGGCTGATGAAAGACGAAGCTTTGAAAGAATATCGGGAATGTAGGACCAATCTGAAACGAGGAATTAAGAGGGCTAAAAGGGGTCATGAAATATCTTTAGCAAACAGGGTTAAGGAAAATCCCAAAGCCTTTTATTCATATATAAGGAGAAAGAGGGTAACTAGAGAAAGGATTGGCCCACTAAAGGACAAAGGAGGAATGTTATGCTTGGACTCAGAGAAAACGGGTGAGATTCTAAACGAGTACTTTGCATCGGTATTCAGCGAGGAGAGGGACATGACGGATGTTGAGGTTAGGAACAGATGTTTGATTACTCTAGGTCAAGTCGGCATAAGGAGGGAGGAAGTGTTGGGTATTCTAAAGGGCATTAAGGTGGACAAGTCCCCAGGTCCGGATGGGATCTATCCCAGGTTTCTGAGGGAAGCGAGAGAGGAAATAGCTGGGGCCTTAACAGATATCTTTGCAGCATCCTTAAACACGGGTGAGGTCCCGGAGGACTGGAGAATTGCTAATGTTGTCCCCTTGTTTAAGAAGGGTAGCAGGCATAATCCAGATAATTATAGACCGGTGAGCCTGACGTCAGTGGTAGGGAAGCTGCTGGAGAAGATACTGAGGGATAGGATCTATTCCCATTTGGAAGAAAATGGGCTCATCAGTGATAGGCAACATGGTTTTGTGCAGGGAAGGTCATGTCTTACCAACTTAATAGAATTCTTTGAGGAAGTGACAAAGTTGATTGATGAGGGAAGGGCTGTCGATGTCATATACATGGACTTCAGGAAGGCGTTTGATAAGGTTCCCCATGGCAGGCTGATGGAGAAAGTGAAGGCGCTTGGGGTCCAAGGTGTACTAGCTAGATGGATAAAGAACTGGCTGGGCAACAGGAGACAGAGAGTAGCAGTAGAGGGGAGTTTCTCAAAATGGAGACGTGTGACCAGTGGTGTTCCACAGGGATCCGTGCTGGGACCACTGTTGTTTGTGATATACATTAATGATTTGGAGGAAAGTATAGGTGGACTGATTAGCAAGTTTGCAGACGACACTAAGATTGGTGGAGTAGCAGATAGTGAAGGGGACTGTCAGAGAATACAGCAGAATATAGATAGATTAGAGAGTTGGGCAGAGAAATGGCAGATGGAGTTCAATCAGGGCAAATGCGAGGTGATGCATTTTGGAAGATCCAATTCAAGAGTGAACTATACAGTAAATGGAAAAGTCCTGGGGAAAATTGATGTCCAGAGAGATTTGGGTGTTCAGGTCCACTGTTCCCTGAAGGTGGCAACGCAGGTAAATAGAGTGGTCAAGAAGGCATACGGCATGCTTTCCTTCATCGGACGGGGCATTGAGTACAAGAGTTGGCAGGTCATGTTACAGTTGTATAGGACTTTGGTTCGGCCACATTTGGAATACTGCGTACAGTTCTGGTCGCCACATTATCAAAAGGATGTGGATGCTTTGGAGAGGGTGCAGAGGAGGTTCACCAGGATGTTGCCTGGTATGGAGGGCGCTAGCTATGAAGAGAGGTTGAGTAGATTAGGATTATTTTCATTAGAAAGACGGAGGTTGAGGGGGGACCTGATTGAGGTGTACAAAATCATGAGAGGTATAGACAGGGTGGACAGCAAGAGGCTTTTTCCCAGAGTGGGGGTTTCAATTACTAGAGGACACGAGTTCAAAGTGAAAGGGGAAATGTTTAGGGGGGATATGCGTGGAACGTTCTTTACGCAGAGGGTGGTGGGCACCTGGAACGCGTTGCCAGCGGAGGTGGTAGACGCGGGCACGATGGAGTCTTTTAAGATGTATCTAGACAGATACATGAATGGGCAGGAAGAAAAGAGATACAGAACCTAAGAAAATAGGCGACATGTTTAGAGAGAGGATCTGGATCGGCGCAGGCTTGGAAGGCCGAAGGGCCTGTTCCTGTGCTGTAATTATCTTTGTTCTTTGTTCTTTTTGATCTAATTGAGACATACAAGATTCTGAAAGGGCTTGATAGGGTAGAAGCTGAGAGATTGTTCCCACTGGTCAGGGAATCTAGAACATGGGAATACAGTCTCAGGATAAGAACATAAGAAGTAGGGGCAGGAGTAGGCCATTCAGCCCCTTAAGCCTGTCCCACCGTTCAATAAGATCATGGCTGATCTGCCCCAGACCTCAACTCCTCTTTTGTGTCAGGTCCTCGCAGCCCTCAACTCCCCAATATTTCAAAAATCTATCTGCCTCCTCTATAAATACTTTCAGTGATCGAGCCTCAACAACTCTCTGGGGTAGAGAATTCCAGACATTCACTACCCTCTGAGAGAAGAAATTCCTTCGCATCTCAGTTTTAAATGAGTGTCCCCTTATTCGGTAACTATGTCCCCTAGTTCAAGATTTCCTCCACGAGTGGAAACATCTTCTCAAAATCTACCCTGTCAAGCCCCCTCAGAATCTTATATGTTTCAATAAAATCACCCCTCATTCTTCTAAACTCTAATGAATAAAGGCCTAACCTGTTCAGCCGTTCTTGATAAGTCAACCCCTTCATCTCAGGAATCAGCCCAGTGTATCTCTTTTGAACTGCCTCCAATTATATCCTTTCTTAAATATGGGGACCAAAACATCCAAGCTAGGGGCTTGGATGGGGCAGAATTTGTAAGGAGCATGCAGGAGGGCCTCTTGAAACAATATGTAGATAGTCCAACTGGGGATGGGGCCGTACTGGACCTGGTATTGGGGAATGAGCCCGGCCAGGTGGTCGAAGTTTCAGTAGGGGAGCATTTCGGGAACAGTGACCATAATTCCATAAGTTTTAAGGTACTTGTGGATAAGGATAAGAGTAGTCCCCGGGTGAAGGTGCTAAATTGGGGGAAGGCTAATTATTACAATATTAGGCAGGAACTAAAGAATTTAGATTGGGGGCGGCTGTTTGAGGGTAAATCAACATCTGACATGTGGGAGTCTTTCAAACGTCAGTTGATTAGAATCCAGGACCAGCATGTTCCTGTGAGGAAGAAGGATAAGTTTGGCAGGTTTCAGGAACCTTGGATAACGTGGGATATTGTGAGCCTCGTCAAAAAGAAAAAGGAAGCATTCGTAAGGGCTGGAAGGCTAGGAACAGACGAATCCCTTGAGGAATATAAAGACAGTAGGAAGGAGCTTAAGCAAGGAGTCAGGAGGGCTAAAAGGGGTCATGAAAAGTCATTGGCAAACAGGATTAAGGAAAATCCCAAGGCTTTTTACACGTATATAAAGAGCAAGAGGGTAACCAGGGAAAGGGTTGGCCCACTCAAGGACAGAGAAGGGAATCTATGTGTGGAGCCAGAGGAAATGGGCGAGGTACTAAATGAGTACTTTGCATCAGTATTCACCAAAGAGAAGGACTTGGTGTATGATGAGCCGAGGGAAGGGAGTGTAGATAGTCTCAGTCATCTCATTATCGAAAAGGAGGAGGTGTCTTGCAAAGCATTAAGGTAGATAAGTCCCCAGGGCCTGATGGGATCTACCCCAGAATACTGAGGGAGGCAAGGGAGAAATTGCTGGGGCCTTGACAGAAATCTTTGCATCCTCATTGGCTACAGGTGAGGTCCCAGAGGACTGGAGAATAGCCAATGTTGTTCCTTTGTTTAAGAAGGGTAGCAAGGATAATCCAGGATATTATAGGCTGGTGAGCCTTATGTCAGTGGTAGGGAAATTATTAGAGAGGATTCTTCGGGACAGGATTTACTCCCATTTGGAAACAAACGAACTTATTAGTGAGAGGCAGCATGGTTTTGTGAAGGGGAGGTCGTGTCTCACTAATTTGATTGAGTTTTTTGAGGAAGTGACAAAGATGATTGATGAAGGAAGGGCAGTGGATGTTATCTATATGGACTTCAGTAAAGCCTTTGACAAGGTCCCTCATGGCAGACTGGTGCAAAAGGTGAAGTCACACAGGATCAGAGGTGAGCTGGCAAGATGGATACAGAACTGGCTCGGTCATAGAAGACAGAGGGTAGCAGTGGAAGGGTGATTTTCTGAATGGAGGGATGTGACTAGTGGTGTTCCGCAGGGATCAGTGCTGGGACCTTTGCTGTTTGTAGTGTATATAAATGATTTAGAGGAAAATGTAGCTGGTCTGATTAGTAAGTTTGCGGACGACACAAAGGTTCATTGCAGCAGCTTTTTCGGGAGCAGAGAGTGCGAGCGAGTGAGCAGCTGGGAAGGTCAGTTTAAAGTAAACTTAATTTCCTTTTGTTTTCGGCGGAGACCAGGGGGCTGCTGGGTAAGTAAAACCCTATATATTTGGGCCGTTTCTGAACCCGAGACACTACACCTGTAGTGTCTCCCACCCGCCCTCCTCCTCTAACCAAAAAAAAGGACTCGGTGGTGTGTAGATAAGGTAAGCCTTTTTCTATTTCTCTTTTTTGTTTTATTGTGTGATTGGTTAAAAACTTTTCGTTCCTTTTTCATTTAACTAAGTTTAAGCTTAAGATTAAAAATGGCAGGAGATCTCAGACCCGTGTTATGCTCCTCTTGCTCAATGTGGGAGCTCAGGGACATGGCTGATGTCCCTGACTCCTTCATGTGCAGGAGGTGTGTCCAACTGCAGCTCTTGTTAGACCGCATGACGGCTCTGGAGCTGCGGATGGACTCACTTTGGAGCATCCGCGATGCTGAGGAGGTCGTGGATAGCACGTTTAGCGAATTGGTCACACCGCAGATTAGGATTGCTGAGGGAGAAAGGGAATGGGTGACCAAAAGGCAGAGAAAGAGCAGGAAGGCAGCGCAGGTGTCCCCTGCGGTCATCTCCCTCCACAACAGGTATACCGTTTTGGATACTGTTGAGGGAGATGGCTCACCAGGGGAAGGCAGCAGTAGCCAGGTTCATGGCACCGTGGCTGGCTCTGCTGTTCAGAAGGGCAGCAAAAAGAGTGGAAGGGCTATAGTCGTAGGGGATTCGATTGTAAGGGGAGTAGATAGGCGGTTCTGTGGTCGAAAACGAGACTCCCGAATGGTATGTTGCCTCCCAGGTGCACGGGTCAGGGATGTCTCAGATCGGCTGCAGAACATTCTGAAGGGGGAGGGTGAACAGCCAGTTGTCGTTGTGCACATAGGCACCAATGATATAGGTAAAAAACGGGATGAGGTCCTACAAGCAGAATTTAGGGAGTTAGGAGCCAAGTTAAAAAGTAGGACCTCAGAGGTAGTAATCTCAGGATTGCTACCAGTGCCACGTGATAGTCAGAGTAGAAATGAAAGAATAGTCAGGATGAATGCGTGGCTTGAGAGATGGTGCAGGAGGGAGGGGTTCAGATTTTTGGGACATTGGGACCGGTTCTGGGGGAGGTGGGACTATTACAAATTGGACGGTCTACACTTGGGCCGGACTGGAACCAATGTCCTTGGGGGTGCTTTTGCTAACTCTGTTGGGGAGGGTTTAAACTAATGTGGCAGGGGGATGGGAACCAAATGAGGTCAGTGGAGAGTAAGGATGTAGTAACTAAAGCCTGTAAGGAACTAGATAATGAAGTCAGCGTGACTAAGGGAAAGAGTAGGCAGGGAGCAGATGATGAAAGCAAAGGGACTGGTGGTCTGAGGTGTATTTGTTTTAATGCAAGAAGTGTAATAGGTAAGGCAGATGAACTTAGGGCCTGGATTAGTACCTGGGAGTATGATGTTATTGCTATTACTGAGACTTGGTTAAGGGAAGGGCATGATTGGCAACTAAATATCCCAGGATACCGATGCTTCAGGCGGGATAGAGAGGGAGGTAAAAGGGGTGGAGGAGTTGCATTACTGGTCAAAGAGGATATCACAGCTGTGCTGAAGGAAGGCACTATGGAGGACTCGAGCTGTGAGGCAATATGGGCAGAACTCAGAAATAGGAAGGGTGCGGTAACAATGTTGGGGCTGTACTACAGGCCTCCCAACAGCGAGCGTGAGATAGAGGTACAAATATGTAAACAGATTATGGAAAGCTGTAGGAGCAACAGGGTGGTGGTGATAGGAGATTTTAATTTTCCCAACATTGACTGGGATTCACTTAATGTTAGAGGTCGAGATGGAGCAAAATTTGTGGGGAGCGTCCAGGAGGGCTTTCTAGAGCAGTATGTAAATAGTCCAACTCGGGAAGGGGCCATACTGGACCTGGTGTTGGGGAATGAGCCCGGCCAGGTGGTTGAAGTTTCAGTAGGGGACTACTTTGGGAATAGTGATCACAATTCCGTAAGCTTTAAAATACTCATGGACAAAGACGAGAGTGGTCCGAAAGGAAGAGTGCTAAATTGGGGGAAGGCCAACTATACCAAAATTCGGCAGGAGCTGGGAAATGTAGATTGGGAGCAGCTGTTTGAAGGTAAATCCACATGTGATATGTGGGAGGCTTTTAAAGAGAGGTTGATTAGCGTGCAGGAGAGACATGTTCCTGTGAAAATGAGGGATAGAAATGGCAAGATTAGGGAACCATGGATGACAGGTGAAATTGTGAGACTAGCTAAGAGGAAAAAGGAAGCACACATAAGGTCTAGGAGGCTGAAGAAAGACGAAGCTTTGAAAGAATATCGGGATTGTAGGCGCAATCTGAAACGAGGAGTTAAGAGGGCTAAAAGGGGTCATGAAATATCTTTAGCAAACAGGGTTAAGGAAAATCCCAAAGCCTTTTATTCATATATAAGGAGCAAGAGGGTAACTAGAGAAAGGATTGGCCCACTCAAGGACAAAGGAGGAAAGTTATGCGTGGAGTCAGAGAAAATGGGTGAGATTCTAAATGAGTACTTTGCATCGGTATTCACCGAGGAGAGGGACATGACGGATGTTGAGGTTAGGGACAGATGTTTGATTACACTAGGTCAAGTCGGCATAAGGAGGGAGGAAGTGTTGGGTATTCTAAAAGGCATTAAGGTGGACAAGTCCCCAGGTCCGGATGGGATCTATCCCAGGTTACTGTGGGAAGCGAGAGAGGAAATAGTTGGGGCCTTAACAGATATCTTTGCAACATCCTTAAACATGGGTGAGGTCCCGGAGGACTGGAGAATTGCTAATGCTGTCCCCTTGTTTAAGAAGGGTAGCAGGGATAATCCAGGTAATTATAGACCGGTGAGCCTGACGTCAGTGGTAGGGAAGCTGCTGGAGAAGATACTGAGGGATAGGATCTATTCCCATTTTGAAGAAAATGGGCTTATCAGTGATAGGCAACATGGTTTTGTGCAGAGAAGGTCATGTCTTACCAACTTAATAGAATTCTTTGAGGAAGTGACAAAGTTGATTGATGAGGGAAGGGCTGTAGATGTCGTATACATGGACTTCAGTAAGGCGTTTGATAAGGTTCCCCATGGTAGGCTGATGGAGAAGGTGAAGACGCATGGGGTCCAGGGTGTACTAGCTGGATGGATAAAGAACTGGCTGGGCAACAGGAGACAGAGAGTAGCACTGGAAGGAAGTTTCTCAAAATGGAGACATGTGACCAGTGGTGTTCCACAGGGATCCGTGCTGGGACCACTGTTGTTTGTGATATACATAAATGATTTGGAGGAAAGTATAGGTGGTCTGATTAGCAAGTTTGCAGACGACACTAAGATTGGTGGAGTAGCAGATAGTGAAGGGGACTGTCAGAGAATACAGCAGAATATAGATAGACTGGAGAGTTGGGCAGAGAAATGGCAGATGGAGTTCAATCAGGGCAAATGCGAGGTGATGCATTTTGGAAGATCCAATTCAAGAGTGAACTATACAGTAAATGGAAAAGTCCTGGGGAAAATTGATGTACAGAGAGATTTGGGTGTTCAGGTCCATTGTTCCCTGAAGGTGGCAACGCAGGTCAATAGAGTGGTCAAGAAGGCATACGGCATGCTTTCCTTCATCGGACGGGGTATTGAGTACAAGGGTTGGCAGGTCATGTTACAGTTGTATAGGACTTTGGTTCGGCCACATTTGGAATACTGCGTGCAGTTCTGGTCGCCACATTACCAAAAGGATGTGGATGCTTTGGAGAGGATGCAGAGGAGGTTCACCAGGATGTTGCCTGGTATGGAGGGCGCTAGCTATAAAGAGAGGTTGAGTAGATTAGGATTATTTTCATAAGAAAGACGGAGGTTTAGGGGGACCTGATTGAGGTGTACAAAATCATGAGAGGTATCGACAGGTTGGATAGCAAGAAGCTTTTTCCCAGAGTGGGGGATTCAATTACTAGGGGACACGAGTTCAAAGTGAAAGGGGAAAAGTTTAGGGGGGATATGCGTGGAAAATTCTTTACGCAGAGGGTGGTGGGTGCCTGGAACGCGTTGCCAGCGGAGGTGGTAGACGCGGGCACGATAGCGTCTTTTAAGATGTATCTAGACAGACACATGAATGGGCAGGAAGTAAAGAGATACAGACCCTTAGAAAATAGGCGACAGGTTTAGATAGAGGATTTGGATCGGCGTAGGCTTGGAGGGCCGAAGGGCCTGTTCCTGTGCTGTAATTTTCTTTGTTCTTTGTTCTTTGGTGGAGTTGCGGATAGTGATGAGGATTGTCAGAGGATACAGCAGGATATAGATCGGTTGGAGACTTGGGCGGAGAAATGGCAGATGGAGTTTTATCTGGACAAATGTGAGGTAATGCATTTTGGAAGGTCTAATACAGGTGGGAAGTATACAGTAAATGGCAGAACTCTTAGGAGTGTTGACAGGCAGAGAGATCTGGGAGTACAGGTCCACAGGTCACTGAAAGTGGCAACGCAGGTGGATAAGGTAGTCAAGAAGGCATACGGCATGCTTGCCTTCATCGGTCGGGGCATAGAGTATAAAAATTGGCAAGTCATGCTGCAGCTGTACAGAACTTTAGTTAGGCCTCACTTAGAATATTGCGTGCAATTCTGGTCGCCACACTACCAGAAGGACATGGAGGCTTTGGAGAGGGCACAGAGGAGGTTTACTAGGATGTTGCCTGGTCTGGAGGGCATTAGCTATGAGGAGAGGTTGGATAAACTCGGATTGTTTTCACTGGAACAACGGAGGTGGAGGGGCGACATGATAGAGGTTTACAAAATTATGAGCGGCATGGACAGAGTGGATAGTCAGAAGCTCTTTCCCAGGGTGGAAGAGTCAGTTACTAGGGGACATAGGTTTAAGGTGAGAGGGGCAAAGTTTAGAGGGTATGTGCGAGGTAAGTTTTTTACACAGAGGGTGGTGAGTGCCTGGAACTTGCTGCCAGGGGAGGTGGTGGAAGCAGGTACGATAGCGACGTTTAAGAGGCATCTTGACAAATACATGAATAGGATGGGAATAGAGGGATACGGACCCCGGAAGTGCAGAAGGTTTTGGTTTAGACAGGCATCAAGATCGGCGCAGGCTTGGAGGGCCGAATGGCCTGTTCCTGTGCTGTACTGTTCTTTGTTCTTTGTTCACGGTCACCCAGGTGCGGCCTCACCAACACCCTGTCCAGTTGTAACAAGACTTCCCTATTTTAAAACTCTAACCCCCTAGCAATACAGGCCAAAATTCCATTTGCCTTCTTAATTACTTGCTGCACTTGCATGCTAACTTTTGTGTTTCATGCACAAGAACACCCAGATCCCTCTGTACTGCACTTTTTTAAGTCTCTCTCCATTTAAATAGTCTGCCTTTTGATTCTTCCTGCCAAAGTGCATGACCTCACACTTTCCTACATTAAACTCCATCTGCCAAGTTTTTACCCACTCACTGAACCTATCTATATCGTCTTGCAGATTCCTTCTGTGTCCTCATCACAACATGCCCTCCCACCTATTTTTGTGTCGTCAGCAAACTTGGATATATTACACTCTGCCCCCTCCTCCAAGTCATTAATATAGATAGTAAATAATTGAGGCCCTAGGACTGATCCTTGTGGCTCTTCACTAGTTGCATCTTTCCAACCTGAAAAGACCCATTAATCCCGACTCTGCCTTCTGTGAGTTAACCAATCCTCAATCCATGTTAATACATTTCCCCCAATACCGTGAGCTCCTATCTTGTGCAATAATTCAGGACTGAGATGAGGCGACTTTACTGCAGACAAAGGGTTGTAAATCTTTGGAATTCTCCACCCCGAAGGATGGATGATCCATCATTGAATATATTTAAGGCTGGGACAGACAGATTTTTGGTCTCTCAGGGAATCAAGAGATATGGGGAGTGGGCAGGAAAGTGGAATTGAAGCCCGAGATCAGCCATGATTGTATTGAATGGTGGAGCAGGCTCGATGGGCCATATGGTCTACTTCTGTCCTATTTCTTGTTTTCGTGTCTTCACCATTTCAGACAGTGCATTCCAGATCATGAAGGGAAGAGTAAATAATTGTTTCCCTTCCCAAACAAGAGGCAGCTGGAATTTGAAAGTGAGACGTTATGCTTCAGTTGTGCAGAGCTGTGGTCAGACCCTACCTGGAGTAACTGCATTCAGTTCAGGGTACCACACCTCAGGTAGGATATTTTGGCCTTGGAGAGAGTGCACTGCAGATCCATCACTATAATACTGGGACTAAAAGGGTTAAATGATGAGGACAGGTTGCACAGACTAGGCTTGTATTCCCTTGATTTTCAAAAGTTGAGGACTGATCAAATTGAGTTATTTAAAATGATAAAAGGATTCAATAGGGTAGATAGAGAGAAACTATTTCCTCTGCTGGGGGGGAGTCCAGAACAAGAGACTAATTTTAAAATTGGAGCCAGGCCATTCAGGGGTGAAATCATGGAGCACTTTTTCACACAAAGGGTAGTAGAATTCTGGAATTTTCTCCCCCAAAAAAGGCTGTAGATGTTGGGGGTCAGTTGGAGCTTTCAAAACTGAGAAAGATAAAGAATAATAAAGGATCAATCACACTAATAGGTGTAGTCTTCAGGCCACCTATTGGTGGAAGGGAGGTGGAGGAAGAAATATAAAACAAATTAGGACAATTAGTAAAAAAAAAAGAACAATAATAGTGGGGGATTCCATCCACCCCAAAATTAATTAGCTAGAAGAAGTAGGTAAAGGGGATGAGGGACTGGAGACTAAGTGTGTACAGGACTGCTCTCTAACCCCTTTATATAAGAAGCCCAATGAAGGAAGATTTGCTATTGGATCTGGTAATGGGGAATGAACCAGAGCAGATAAGAGAACTAAAAGTAGGGGAACATCTAGGTAATAGTGACCATAACATAATACAGTTTAAGATATTAATTGAGAAGGACATAAGTATGACAAAGACTCGGGTAATTGGAGAAAAAACAATTTTGATGGGTTGAGAATAGAACTTAGGAAAATAAAATGAACAACACAATTGGCAAACAATGATGTAGGACAGCAATAGGAAACGTTTAAAACAGTTCAACAAAGTCCAGGAAAAATGTACTCCACTAATAAAAAGAACAAACTAAACACTCAGGAGACACCATGGATGAATAAAGACATAAGGGAAAAATTAAGGTAAGGAAAGAGACATGCACTAAGTAAATGGACAGCAGGGGAGAGAATGGCAAGGGAGAATATGAAGAGATTAAGAGAGAAGTAAAAAAAAAAATTAGTAAGACAAAAAGGAACTACGAAATTAAATTATTGGGGAACATAAAACAAAGTAGTGGAATATTTTACAGGCGCACCAATAAATAAAAGTTGGGATGGGAATAGAGCCACTAAGGGACAAGCAGCATAAAATCACAGGCAGCAATAGTCAAATGGCAGAAATATTAAATAATTATTTTGCTTCAGTATTTACCAGCGAGATGGATCACATGACATTGGAAGATGAGATTAGAAATGATAAAACCTCATTTAAAATAAAAAGAGGATAAATATTAAATAAACTAATCAAACACAAAAAGAATAAAACCCCGGTCTGGATGGATTGCATCTGTGCATTTTCAAACAGAAGTGATAGCGGAGGCAACATTACATGAGAAAAAGGTGTAGTGTCAGAGGACTGGTGGATAGCTAACATAAGATTTTAAGAGTCCGCCATCGCTCTCGGTGGCGAGCTCAAAAAATGGTGTCACACACCTACACACCGTAGAGCTGCCGTGATCTCCTGCACGGTGGCTCATTTAAATAGCCAGGGCAGCCTGCCCCCCCACCTCCCCCCCCCACCAATCATGTGGAGAGGGCGGGCTGTCCGACACCAGCAATGGCGTCAGCTGCCTGTGTGCAGGCACTGGTGCCATTTTTAAAGGGCAGCTAGCCCTGTTGACATAAATATATAATTTTTAGAGATACAGCCTGCCCAAATGTATCAAATAAAATTATTTCGCCCCTTTCCGGCCCCAATAACAATTACATTAACAATTTGCCCTACCCCCCAAAACACTTACCTTTTAAATCTGACCTTCTCCCCTCCCCCCGCACAAGACTGCACAAAGTTGAAAGTTCACCCCTTCCCACCATCCCTTACACTCTCCCTCCAACCCCGCACTGGAAATCTTAACACTCTCCCCCCTCCCCACTAGTGTCACACCGGCTTTTCCCAAACAGGGAATTGAAGGTGCGGGAGTGCCAGCTGCCACACTGAGGATTGCGGCGGGCCCAGAGGATTGAAGGTAAGTTTATGCTAATATATTCATTTTATTGATTTAAATATGTAGACGCAGGTCCCATCACCCAGCAGCGGGGGGCCCTCCAAGGAGACTTGCCACCGCCAGGAGGATCAAGCTGGGCCCTCCCAGCGTCAAACTCCGTGGCGGGCCTCTGCCGCAACCATCTTCCAGCCCCCCCACCTCAGATCCCGAGGATGTGAGCATGGTAAAATCTAGCCCATTATATCTATATTTAGGAACATGTCCAGGGAACTATAGACAAATCAGTTTAACATCAGTGTTGGGAAAATAATCAATTCTTTACTAAAGGACTGAAAGGAAAAACATCTAGGAAACCAAAAATATAATAATGAATAGTCAGCATAGATTTCAAAAGGGAAAGTCATGTTTGACCAACCTCATTGAATTATTTGAAGTAGTAACAGAGAGAGTAGGCATGGGTAATGTAATAGATGTAATATATTTAGATTTCCAAAAAGGTATTTAATAAGCCGCCACATAGCAGACTAATAAATAAGGTCAGAGCATGCAGAGTCTGAGGCCAAGTAGCAGAATGGATAGCTAGCTGGCTGCAAGGCGTAAAGTAGAAAGTAGGGGTAAACGAAAGTTATTCAGAGTCGAAGAAAGTGGAAAGTGATCAATTCCAGGACGACTGTTGTTCATAATTTATATTAATGATTGAGACTTCGGAATCAAAAGCTCAATTTCTAAATTTACAGAGGATGCCAAATTGGGGAGGATAGTCAATATTGAGGAGGACCGCAACAAATTACAAGAAGACATTAATAAACTTGTAGAATGTGCACTTGTAGAACGGCACAGATACGATGGGCCGAAGGGCCTGTTTCTGTGCTGTATAACTCTATGACTCTATAAAATTGGCAAATGAATTTCAACATAGATAAGGGTAAACAATTTACTTTTTGGTAAGAAGAATAAGGAAGTCACACATTACTTGGAAAATAAGGGTCTAAATGGAATAGAGGAGCAAAGGGATCTGGAAGTACAAATAAAAATAACTAAAAGTAGTGATGGATGTTAATAAGGCCATAAAAAAGCAAACCAAACATTAGGATTTATTTCTAGAGGGACAGAATTGAAAAAGTAAGGAAGTAATGCTAAATCTGTATAGAACCTGAGTTAGATCACACTTGCAGTACTATGAAAAGTTCTGATCTCCAGATCATAGAAAGGATATAGAGGCACTGGAGAGGGTGCAAAAAAGAGCTACAAGGATGATGTCATAACTGCAAGGTATACCTATCAGGAAAGGATGAACAGGCTGGGTCTCTTTTAGTTAAGTTTAGCTTAGTGATACAGCACTGAAACAGGCCCTTCAGCCCACCGAGTCTGTGCCGACCATCAACCACCCATTTATACTAATCCTACACTAATTCCATATTCCTACCACATCCCCACCTGTCCAAATATTCCCCTACCACCTACCTATACTAGGGGCAATTTATAATGGCCAATTAACCTATCAACCTGCAAGTCTTTGGCATGCGGGAGGAAACCGGAGCACCCGGAGAAAACCCACGCAGACACAGGGAGAACTTGCAAACTCCACACAGGCAGTACCCAGAATTGAACCCGGGTCGCTGGAGCTGTGAGGCTGCACATCTCCCACAAACAGTAATGAGATTAATGACCAGATAATCTGTTTTAGTGATGTAGGATGAGGGATAAGTATTGACTAGGACACTGGGTCGAACTCCTTGGCACTTCTTCCAATTGTGCCATGGAATCTTTTATATCCACCTTAGAGAGCAGAGGGAGCTTCGCTTAAACGTCTCACCTGAAAGAGAACTTGATGGTTTAACTCAAGCTCTGACATTTCCCCTACACTGAAAATGTTAATTCCTTGTACGTGACTGTCAATAATTTATGATAACAGATACGATGTTCTAATTTGTTTCCTCCACATTGAGACTTTCTCCATCTCACAGCTGGTATTTATTCAGGAATCTCTCATTGCAGGCTGCTGTGCTCGTTGTGGGGAGAGTGTGGTCGGGGAGGGTGCAGGCTGCACAGCGATGGACCGAGTCTTTCATGTTGATTGCTTCATCTGCGTGACGTGCGGTCACAAGCTCCGAGGACAGCCTTTCTACGCTGTGGAGAAGAAGTCCTACTGTGAGCCCTGCTACATCGTGAGTATCAGAATTAATCAACTCAACACACGAGGAGGAGGGTGTCCTATCACCTTTAAAAAGAAATACAAATTTGCGGCTCAGTAATCTGACACCAACCACTTGCTCTGTAGCTGGATAATTAAGGATGCCTGAGCTCAGAAATCTGACAGTCAGAGGTTTAGAAATGTATATTTTATTGTCCTTCACTCTTCCCTGTGCAGCCTTCTTTGAGTGTGCTTCCCTCCACCCAGCCCAGTGCGAACACTCCATCCAGTGCCGCCCCTCCACCACCCACCAATTCCCACTCTGGACGGAGCCTGGAAATTGCTGGTAGGTGTTTTTAAGAAGTTCATTCACCGGATATGGGCATCGCTGACAAGGCTGTCATTTATTGCCCACCTCCAGTTGCCCTGAAATTCTGGTCACGGTGCTGGCCACTTCTTCTTGAACCACTGTAACAATTTGATACAACTGAGGAGATTGCTAGGTCACTTCAGAGGGCAGTTAAAAGTCAGCCACATTGGTGTGGGGCTGGAGTCACATATAGGCCAGACCGGGTAAATATGGAAGGTTCCTTATCTACATGCTGCTCCTCGGCGACATAAAGTCATAGAGTCATTATGGTACAGAAGCAGGCCATTTGGCCCACCCAGTCCATGCGGCTCTCTGTAGAGCAATGCAGTCAGTCCCATTACCCAGCTCTAACCCTGTATCCTTGCAAGTTTATTTCCCTCAAGTGCCCAATCAATTTCCTTTTGAAATCATTAATTGTCTCCGCTTCCACAATCCTCATAGATAGCGAGTTCCAGGTCATTACTACTCGCTGTGTAAAAACAGTTCTTCCTCACATCACCCCTGCATCCCCTTCCCAAAACCTTAAATCTGTGTCCCCTAGTCCTTGTGCATCAGCTAATGGGAACAGTTGGAAACAAAACTTAAGGTTCCACATGTACGCTGACAACACCCAGCATTCCCTCACCACCACCTTTAGATTAGATTAGAGATACAGCACTGAAACAGGCCCTTCGGCCCACCGAGTCTGTGCCGAACATCAACCACCCATTTATACTAATCCTACATTCCCAACAAACATCCCCAACTGTCCCTATATTTCCCTACCACCTACCTATACTGGTGACAATTTATAATGGCCAATTTACCTATCAACCTGCAAGTCTTTTAGCTTGTGGGAGGAAACCGGAGCACCCGGAGAAAACCCACGCAGACACAGGGAGAACTTGCAAACTCCACACAGGCAGTACCCGGAATCGAACCCGGGTCCCTGCAGCTGTGAGGCTGCGGTGCTAACCACTGCGCCACTGTGCCACCTCTCTCTCTCAACCTCTCCACTGTCTCTAAATTGCTTGTCCGATATCCAGTACTGGATGAGCAGAGACTTCTTCCAATTAAATATTGAAAGGACCAAAGTCATTGTCTTCAGTCCCCGCCACAACCTCCATTCCCTATCTACCGACCCTCTCCTTGGCAACTGTCTGAGGCTGAGCCAGACTCTTCACAATCTTGGTGTCATATTTGACCCCAAAATGAGTTTCCCACCACATATTTATGCCATGAGTAAGACAGCCTATTTCTAAGACCATAAGACCCGATTCCGCCCCTGCCTCAGGTCAGCTGCTGCAGAAGTCTTCATCCATGCCTTTGTTACTTCCGGACTTGACTATTTCAATGCACTTTTGGCCTACCCCCTACACTCCACCCTCTGTAAACTTGAGGTTATTCAAACATTGCTGTCCATGTCCTAACTCACACCAAGTCCTGTTCACCCATTCTTCTTCTTCTTCTCCTTCTTCTTAGGCAGTCCCTCGGGAACGAGGATGACTTTCTTCCACTTCAGGGTTGTGGGTCCTTGGGTGACTCAATAGTCCAATTCTGGATCCGCAAACTCTGCCACAGGTGGGGCAGGTGGTGTTTGGTGAGGCGAGTGAATGGGATGCTCGGAAGTCCGAATGCTTCTTCCGCTGTTTGCACTTAGTCGCTGCCTGGGCATGTCGGCAGTGTTCAAACTGCCTGGCACCGTCGCGGATGCTTCTTCTGCATTTTGTGCGGTCTCGGGAAAGAGATTCCTGCGAATCGGTGCAGATGTCATATTTTTTCAGGGCAGCTTTAAGGACATCCTTGTAGCGTTTCCTCTGCCCTCCTGGTAGCCTCTTGCCATGACGGAGCTTAGAGTAGAAAGCATGTTTTGGGAGTCTTGTGTCAGGCATGCAGACGATGTGGCCCACCCAATGTAACTGACTAGCCATGACCAGTGTCTCGATACTGGGGATGTTGGCCTGAGAGAGGACACTCTCACCTGACCTACCACTGAATTTGCAGGATCTTGCGGAGGCACCGCTGGTGATATCTCTCCAGGTCTTTGAGATGTCTGCTGTACAGTGTCCATGTTTCCGACGTGTACGGAAGGACATGTTCCCCTGATTCTAACAGTGGGTGCATTTTTAGCCCAAACTTCAAGTTAAATGTCAGTTTAAACAGCCTCTGTCTGATGGCACAAACCCCATCTCCCGACCTTACCTTGTGAGTTTTGGAAAAGATCTGGATAAGACCTGGATGTGATTTTTCTCTCAAATCTGGCTTCCAATTCCTGGCTTCACTGGACATCAAGATCATGTCTCTGTGCTGGACTACACTGGAAACATGTAAGACTCTGCTTCCGTCTATAATCTGCTGCCTTTCTTTTCTGATCTATGAACAGTGGAAAAGATCTGGAAAGATCTAAATCTTCTTTGAAACTTAGCTTCAAATTTCTGGACTTATCTCAACATCAAGAGGATGCTTTTGCTCTGGACTACACTGGTTATAATGTAATACCCAACCTTGTCTCTGAATTGCTGCTCTGTTGTGATATTTAAATTAACTCTGATCAGTTTACTGCCCTTCCCCCACCACTCCTGTTCACCCATCACCCCTGTGCACGCTGACCAACATTAGTTCGTGGTCAATCAATGCCTCGATTTTAAAATTCTCATCATTGTTTTCAAATTCTTCCATGGCCTCGCCCCTCCCTATCTCTGTAATCTCCTTCAGCCCCACAATCCTCCGAGATACCTGCACTCCTCTAATTCTGGTCTCTTTATCATCCCATTTTCATCTCTTTACCATTGGTGATTATGCCTTCAACTGTCTGAGCCCTAAGCTCTGGAATACCCTCCCTTTGCCTCTCTACCTCATTCTCCTCCTTGAAGACACTTCTTAAAACCGAGCTCTTTGCCCAAGCTTTTTGGTCATCTGCTCCAATATCACCTTACGTGGCTTTGTTTTTAATACATTCCTGTAAAGCACGTTGGGACATTTTACCACGAAAGGTGTTTTATAAGTGCAAGTTATTTTTGTTGTTTGCTTTCCTAAAGGTCATTAGTTACTGACACTTGCTTATTTCCAGTTTTTTAATCTGAATTCAAATCCTCAAACTGCCAGAGTGGGAATTTTTTAGTTTTTTAGTTTTAGTTTTAGAGATACAGCACTGAAACAGGCCCTTCGGCCCACCGAGTCTGTGCCGACCATCAACCACCCATTTATACTAATCCTACACTAATTCCATATTCCTACCACATCCCAACCTGTCCCCACATTTCCCTACCACCGACCTATACTAGGGGCAATTTATAATGGCCAATTAACCTATCACCCTGCAAGTCTTTTGGCATGTGGGAGGAAACCGGAGCACCCGGAGGAAACCCACGCAGACACAGGGAGAACTTGCAAACTCCACACAGGCAGTGCCCAGAATTGAACCCGGGTCGCTGGAGCTGTGAGGCTGCGGTGCTAACCACTGCGCCACTGTGCTCATGTGATCTGGATAATTAGTCCAGGAACATAACTACTGCAACAACTTGCAATTATATAGCACCTTCAATGCAATACAACATTCCAAAGTACTTCACGGGAATATAAATCGGACAAAATTTGACCCCGAGCCACAAAAGGAGATATTTGGTCACTGGTCCTAACGCTTGGTCAAAGAGGTTGGTTTTAAGGAACATCTTAAAGGAAGAGAGCGAGGTGGAGAGGTTTAGGAAGGGAATTCCAGAGCTTAGGGCCCAGACAGCTGAAGGCACGGCCGCTAATGGTGGAGCAAAGAAAGGGAGAATGGGAATGTGTCAGAAGGCAGAATTGGAGGAGTACAAAGATCTGAAAGGGCTGTAGGGTCAGAGGAGATTATAGCAATAGGGTGGGGTATGACTGGGAGGGATATGAAAACCAAGGGTGAGTATTTTAAAATCTATGAAAATAATTACACCAATCACTGTAGTAGTTTGGAATGCATTTTACGATGTATCCCCACCCACCATTTCCCACCCCATACTCCCATCCCCTTAATATTTTATATGGGAAAGAGTCAGCTCTACAATGGGAGCCTGGAGTCAAAAGCTATTCAGTTAACATTCTCAGTACATTTGCCACCAAAAATGCACATTAGAAAAGCAATGAAAGATTCCAATTGCTAAATTTGTCAGCAAAATGTTGCCTTTATTTAAAATAAAAAACACTAATAGAGAGTATCTATCAATTGTGCACCAGTTCTTGTAAGCAAATAGTTCCTGCCTTCTGTGAAAGGGATGGGAGATTGATTTGTGAAGTGAGATGTGTATTTATGTAAGAACACAACAACTTCCTCAGTAGCAACTGGCAATGAAACAAACGAATAGTGTGGAGTCAGTCAGATCCGAGCGGCAGCAGAGCACTGAGGGTCTGCCACCATCAAGCTGTTTGCTGCAAATTAACTGTCAAGTGTAATTGTGAAAGGGGAAGTATGCAAAATACTCAAGTGTTCGAACAGAACTACTGTGCTTCCCATTTCATCCTCTGTCTCTGATTTATTGTGCTTAGGCAGAAGAAGCATGTCAGTGTTGGGTGAGTTTCTTGAAAGGAGAGCAATGTGTTGGATTTAGATAACTTCTGTCCAAAGAAATCAGAGAATTATACAGCACCGAAGGAGGCCATTCGGCGCATCGTGCCTGTGCCGGCATTTGGCGAGAGTAACCCCAAACGAATCCCACTGCCCCGCTCTCTCCCCATCGCCCTGTATCAATCCCCAAACGAATCCCACTGCCCCGCTCTCTCCCCATCGCCCTGTATCAATCCCCAAACGAATCCCACTGCCCCGCTCTCTCCCCATCGCCCTGTATCAATCCCCAAACGAATCCCACTGCCCCGCTCTCTCCCCATCGCCCTGTATCAATCCCAAACTAATCCCACTGCCTCGCTCTCTCCCCATCGCCCTGTATCAATCCCAAACTAATCCCACTGCCCCGCTCTCTCCCCATCTCCCTGTATCAATCCCAAACTAATCCCACTGTCCCGCTCTCTCCCCATCTCCCTGTATCAATCCCAAACTAATCCCACTGCCCCGCTCTCTCCCCATCACCATGTATCAATCCCAAACTAATCCCACTGCCCCGCTCTCTCCCCATCGCCCTGTATCAATCCCAAACTAATCCCACTGCCCCGCTCTCTCCCCATCGCCCTGTATCAATCCCAAACTAATCCCACTGCCTCGCTCTCTCCCCATCGCCCTGTATCAATCCCAAACTAATCCCACTGCCCCGCTCTCTCCCCATCTCCCTGTATCAATCCCAAACTAATCCCACTGCCCCGCTCTCTCCCCATCACCCTGTATCAATCCCAAACTAATCCCACTGCCCCGCTCTCTCCCCATCGCCCTGTATCAATCCCAAACTAATCCCACTGCCCCGCTCTCTCCCCATCGCCCTGTATCAATCCCAAACTAATCCCACTGCCCCGCTCTCTCCCCATCGCCCTGTATCAATCCCAAACTAATCCCACTGCCTCGCTCTCTCCCCATCGCCCTGTATCAATCCCAAACTAATCCCACTGCCCCGCTCTCTCCCCATCTCCCTGTATCAATCCCAAACTAATGCCACTGCCCCGCTCTCTCCCCATAGCCCTGTATCAATCCCAAACTAATCCCACTGCCTCGCTCTCTCCCCATCGCCCTGTATCAATCCCAAACTAATCCCACTGCCCCGCTCTCTCCCCATCACCCTGTATCAATCCCAAACTAATCCCACTGCCCCGCTCTCTCCCCATCGCCCTGTATCAATCCCAAACTAATCCCACTGCCCCGCTCTCTCCCCATCGCCCTGTATCAATCCCAAACTAATCCCACTGCCTCGCTCTCTCCCCATCGCCCTGTATCAATCCCAAACTAATCCCACTGCCCCGCTCTCTCCCCATCTCCCTGTATCAATCCCAAACTAATGCCACTGCCCCGCTCTCTCCCCATAGCCCTGTATCAATCCCAAACTAATCCCACTGCCTCGCTCTCTCCCCATCGCCCTGTATCAATCCCAAACTAATCCCACTGCCCCGCTCTCTCCCCATCACCCTGTATCAATCCCAAACTAATCCCACTGCCCTGCTCTCTCCCCATCGCCCTGTATCAATCCCAAACTAATCCCACTGCCCCGCTCTCTCCCCATCTCCCTGTATCAATCCCAAACTAATCCCACTGCCCCGCTCTCTCCCCATCGCCCTGTATCAATCCCAAACTAATCCCACTGCCCCGCTCTCTCCCCATCACCCTGTATCAATCCCAAACTAATCCCACTGCCCCGCTCTCTCCCCATAGCCCTGTATCAATCCCAAACTAATCCCACTGCCTCGCTCTCTCCCCATCGCCCTGTATCAATCCCAAACTAATCCCACTGCCCCGCTCTCTCCCCATCGCCCTGTATCAATCCCAAACTAATCCCACTGCCCCGCTCTCTCCCCATCACCCTGTATCAATCCCAAACTAATCCCACTGCCTCGCTCTCTCCCCATCACCCTGTATCAATCCCAAACTAATCCCACTGCCCCACTCTCCCAATAGCCCTGTATCAATTCTAAACTAATCCCACTGTCCCGCTCTCTCCCCATAGTCCTGTATCAATCCCAAACTAATCCCACTGCCACACTCTCTCCCCATAGTCCTGTATCAATCCCATGTAATCCCACTGCCCTGCTCTCTCCCCAGGGCCCTGTATCAATCCCATGTAATCCCACTGCCCCGCTTTCTCCCCATAGTCCTGTATCAATCTCAAACTAATCCCACTGCCACACTCTCTCCCCATAGTCCTGCATCAATCTCAAACAATCCCACTGCCATGGTCTCTCCTCTAAACCTGTATTCAAACATACGAATTAGAAGGAATATGAGTCGGTCATTCTGCCCCTCGTGCTTGCTCCGCTATTTGAGAAGATCACGGTTGATCTGACTAACAAACAGTTGGAGAATGTGGGAATGAGTAATGCAGTTCTTTGTATCTTCCTCTTCTTCAAATATGAATCCAATTTTCCTATCAAAGATGCAGTATTCTTTGTGTCACCCATTTCATCAGGCAAAGTACTCTGTAATCCAACAAACCTCTGTGCAAAGGCATTTCTCCCAACCTCTCTCCTCACTCTGTTAGTAGCAACTGTAAATGGATCACTGACTCCCGAACCAGGGAAAACAATCTTTGCTTATTCACTCTATTTTTAGAAGAACCCTTTATTAAATTTCGTCTTTGCCTTTTTTTCTCCAGTGTGAATATATCAAGTCTCTCCTCATACTTACACCTTACCTTTCCTGGTGATGTGACTCTGCTAGAACCCCAGGCACTGACATTCGGGAGAATCCCTGTGAAATTTCAGGACCATTAAATAGGACTGAGAAACCACCTGCCCCCGCCCACCACCCAGATTCAACCACAGCCTCTCCCACCCACCTTCTTATAATTCAGGTCACCCTTGGGTGAAATAATTGTCCATTGACTTCTCATCTAACTCCTAAATTATTTTTGGCCTGGGTTTTTGAGTTACCGACAGGAAGGTTCCTGTCCTGAAGTGCCCTTTATGCAGACAGTGTGAGGGTTCGTGCTTTTCATATATTTGAATTTTCAGCGAATTATTAGGCAAAGTTATGATTGGAGTCATACCGAGCACAAAGGAACATGTTTTTGGTTTTTGGAGACCAACCATTTCAGCCCGAGGACATTTCTGCAGGAGGTCATCAGGGAGTGTCCTCGGCCCAACCATCTTCAGCTGCTTCATTAATCACCTTCCCTCCAACATAAGGTCTGAAGTGGGAATATTTGCTGATGATTGCACAGTGTTCAGCACCATTCACAACTCTTCAGATACTGAAGCAGCCTGTGCCTGCATGCAACAAGACCTGGATCACATTCAGACTTGGTCTCATAAGTGGCAAGCAAAATTCACGCCACACAACTACTAGGCAATGACTATCTCCACCAAAAGAGAATCTAACCGTCTTCCCTTGACGTTCAATGGCATTACCACTGTCAAATCCCCTACTATCAACATCCTGCTGGTTACCATTGACCTCAACTGAACTGGACCAGCCATATAGATACTGTGGCTACAAGAGCAGGTCAGAGACTGGGAATTCTGCAGGGAGTAACTCACCTGTCAGGCACATGTCAGGAGTGTGATGGAATACTCTCCACTTGCCTGATGGGTGCAGCTCCAACAACACTCAAGAAGCTCGACACGATCCTAGATCCTAGACAAAGCAGTCACTTGATTGAACACCATCCGCCACCGTCAACATTCACTCACTTCACCGCCGCACAGTGGCAGCAGTGTGTACCATCTACAAGATGCACTGTAGCAATTCACTCAGGCTCCTTCGACAGCACTTTCCAAACCTGCAACCTCTACCACCTAGAAGGACAAGGCTAGCAGATGCATGGGAACACCACCAACTGCAAGTTCCCCTCCAAGCCACAAAGAACAAAGAAAATTACAGCACAGGAACAGGCCCTTCGGCCCTCCAAGCCTACGCCGATCCAAATCCTCTATCTAAACCTGTCGCCTATTTTCTAAGGGTCTGTATCTCTTTACTTCCTGCCCATTCATGTATCTGTCTAGATACATCTTAAAAGACGCTATCGTGCCCGCGGCTACCACCTCCGCTGGCAAAGCGTTCCATGCACCCACCACCCTCTGCGTAAAGAAATTTCCGCGCATATCCTCCCTAAACTTTTCCCCTTTCACTTTGAACTCGTGTCCCCTTGTAATTGAATCCCCCACTCTGGGAAAAAGCTTCTTGCTATCCACTCTGTCTATACCTCTCATGATTTTGTACACCTCAATCAGGTCCCCCTTCAACCTCCGTCTTTCTAATGAAAATAATCCTAATCTACTCAACCTCTCTTCATAGCTAGCGCCCTCCATACCAGGCAACATCCTGGTGAATCTCCTCTGCACCCTCTCCAAAGCATCCACATCCTTTTGGTAATGTGGCGACCAGAACTGCACGCAGTATTCCAAATGTGGCCGAACCAAAGTCCACACACCATCCTGACTTGGAACTATATCGCCGTTCCTTCACTGTCGCTGGGTCAAAGCCCTTCCTAACAAAACTGTTGATGTACCTACACACCAAGGACTGCAACGGTTCAATAAGGCAGCTCACCACCACCTTCTCAAGGGCAATTAGGGATGGGCAATAAATGCTGGCCTTGCCAGGTCTGCTCCTTTCTGCTCAACCCAGTCCTAAATGTTCAACCTCTTATCCTAAACCTGTGCCCCCATGTTCTAGATTCCCCAGCCAGGGGAAACAATCTCTCAGTGTCTACCCAATCAGGCCTCTTCAGAATCTTATATGTTTCTATGAGATCACCTGTTATTCTTCTAAACTCCAGCGAGTAAAGGACCAATTTATTCAGCCTCTTATCACAGGACAATAATTCCATAAGTTTTAAGGTACTTGTGGATAAGGATAAGAGTAGTTCTCGGGTGAAGGTGCTAAATTGGGGGAAGGCTAATTATAACAATATTAGGCAGGAACTGAAGAATTTAGATTGGGGGCGGCTATTTGAGGGTAAATCAACATCTGACATGTGGGAGTCTTTCAAACGTCAGTTGATTAGAATCCAGAACCAGCATGTTTCTGTGAGGAAGAAGGATAAGTTTGGCAAGTTTCGGGAACCTTGGATAACGCGGGATATTGTGAGCCTCATCAAAAAGAAAAAGAAAGCATTCATAAGGGCTGGAAGGCTAGGAACAGACGAATCCCTTGAGGAATATAAAGACAGTAGGAAGGAGCTTAAGCAAGGAGTCAGGAGGGCGAAAAGGGGTTATGAGAAGTCATTGGCACACAGGATTAAGGAAAATCCCAAGGCTTTTTATACGTTTATAAAGAGCAAGAGGGTAACCAGGGAAAGGGTTGGCCCACTCAAGGACAGAGAAGGGAATCTATGTGTGGAGCCAGATGAAATGGGTGAGGTACTAAATGAGTACTTTGCATCAGTATTCACCAAGGAGAAGGACTTGGTGGATGATGAGCCTCGGGAAGGGAGTTTAGATCGTCTCAGTCATCTCATTATCGAAAAGGAGGAGGTGTCTTGCAAAGCATTAAGGTAGATAAGTCCCCAGGGCCTGATGGGATCTACCCCAGAATACTGAGGGAGGCAAGGGAAGAAATTGCTGGGGCCTTGACAGAAATCTTTGCATCCTCATTGGCTACAGGTGAGGTCCCAGAGGACTGGAGAATAGCCAATGTTGTTCCTTTGTTTAAGAAGGGTAGCAAGGATAATCCAGGAAATTATAGGCCGGAGAGCCTTACGTCAGTGGTAGGGAAATTGTTAGAGAGGATTCTTCGGGACAGGATTTACTCCCATTTGGAAACAGATGGAATTATTAGCGAGAGGCAGCATGGTTTTTTTTTTAGAACATTACAGCGCAGTACAGGCCCTTCGGCCCTCGATGTTGCGCTGACCTGTGAAACCATCTGACCTACACTATTCCATTTTCATCCATATGTCTATCCAATGACCACTTAAATGCCCTTAAAGTTGGCGAGTCTACTACTGTTGCAGGCAGGGCGTTCCACGCCCCTACTACTCTCTGAGTAAAGAAACTACCTCTAACATCTGTCCTATATCTATCACCCCTCAACTTAAAGCTATGTCCCCTCGTGTTTGCCATCACCATCCGAGGAAAAAGACTCTCACTATCCACCCTATCTAACCCTCTGATTATCTTATATGTCTCTATTAAGTCACCTCTCCTCCTCCTTCTCTCCAACGAAAACAACCTCAAGTCCCTCAGCCTTTCCTCGTAATACCTTTCCTCCATACCAGGCAACATCCTAGTAAATCTCCTCTGCACCCTTTCCAAAGCTTCCACATCCTTCCTATAATGCGGTGACCAGAACTGCACGCAATACTCCAGGTGCGGTCTCACCAGAGTTTTGTACAGCTGCAGCATGACCTCGTGGCTCCGAAACTCGATCCACCTACTAATAAAAGCTAACACACCATATGCCTTCTTAACAGCCCTATTAACCTGGGTAGCAACTTTCAGGGAAGGGGAGGTCGTGTCTCACTAATTTGCTTGAGTTTTGTGAGGAAGTGACGAAGATGATTGATGAAGGAAGGGCAGTGGATGTTATCTATATGGACTTCAGTAAAGCCTTTGACAAGGTCCCTCATGGCAGACTGGTACAAAAGGTGAAGTCACACGGGATCAGAGGGGAGCTGGCAGGATGGATACAGAACTGGCTCAGTCATGGAAGACAGAGGGTAGCAGTGGAAGGGTGCTTTTCTGAATGGAGGGATGTGACTAGTGGTGTTCCGCAGGGATCAGTGCTGGGACCTTTGCTGTTTGTAGTATATATAAATGATTTGGAGGAAAATGTAGCTGGTCTGATTAGTAAGTTTGCGGACGACACAAAGGTTGGTGGAGTTGCGGACAGTGATGAGGATTGTCAGAGGGTACAGCAGGATATAGATCGGTTGGAGACTTGGGCGGAGAAATGGCAGATGGAGTTTAATCTGGACAAATGTGAGGTAATGCATTTTGGAAGGTCTAATGCAGGTGGGAAGTATACAGTAAATGGCAGAACCCTAGGAGTATTGACAGGCAGAGAGATCTGGGCGTACAGGTCCACAGGTCACTGAAAGTGGCAACGCAGGTGGATAAGGTAGTCAAGAAGGCATACGGCATGCTTGCCTTCATCGGTCGGGGCATAGAGTATAAAAATTGGCAAGTCATGCTGCAGCTGTACAGAACTTTAGTTAGGCCACACTTAGAATATTGTGTGCAATTCTGGTCGCCACACTACCAGAAGGACGTGGAGGCTTTGGGGAGGGCACAGAGGAGGTTTACCAGGATGTTGCCTGGTCTGGAGGGCATTAGCTATGAGGAGAGGTTGGATAAACTCGGATTGTTTTCACTGGAACGACAGAGGTGGAGGGGCGACATGATAGAGGTTTACAAAGTTATGAGTGGCATGGACAGAGTGGATAGTCAGAAGCTTTTTCCCAGGGTGGAAGAGTCAGTTACTAGGGGACATAGGTTTAAGGTGCGAGGGGCAAAGTTTAGAGGGGATGTGCAAGGCAAGTTCTTTACACAGAGGGTGTTGAGTGCCTGGAACTTGCTGTCGGGGGAGGTGGTGGAAGCAGGTACGATAGCGACGTTTAAGAGGCATCTTGACAAATACATGAATAGGATGGGAATAGAGGGATACGGACCCCGGAAGTGCAGAATGTTTTCGTTTCGGCAGGCATCAAGATAAGCGCAGGCTTGGAGGGCCGAATGGCCTGTTCCTGTGCTGTACTGTTATTTGTTCTTTGACAACCCTCTCATCTCTGGAACCAATCTGGTGAGCCTTCACTATACCACCTCCAATGCAAGTTTATCCTTCCTTAAATATAGAGATCCAAACTGCACAAAAACACAAGAAAGAGGAGCAGGGGTAGACCATATAGCCCATCCAGCTTGCTCCACCATTCAATACAATCGTAGCTGATCTTAGGATTCAACTCCACTTTTCCGCCCGCTTTCATATCCCTTGATTCCCTGAGAGATCAAAAATCTGTTTATCCCAGCCTTAAATGTATTCAACAATGGAGCATCCACAATCCTTTGGGTTAGAGAATTCCAAAGATTCACAACCCTTTGAGTGAAGAAATTTCTCCTCATCTCAGTCCTGAATGATCGGCTCCTTATCCTGAGACTGTGCCCCCGTGTTTTAGATTCCCCGCCAGTGGAAACAATCTCTCAGCATCTGCCCTATCCAACCCCTTTAGAATCTTATATGTTTCTATGAGATCTCCTCTCATTCTTCTAAACTCCAGAGAATATAGGTCAAATTTACTTAGTCTCTCATCATAGGACAACCCCCTCATCCCAGGGACCAATTTAATGGACCTTCACTGCACCGCCTCCAATGCAAGTATATCCTTTCGTAAATATGGAGACCAAAACTGCACACAGTATTCCAGATGTGGTCTCACCAAAACCCTGTACAATTGTAGCAATACTTCCTTATTCCTGAACTGCAGTCCACTTGCAATAAAGGTCAACATACCATTTGCCTTCCTAATTGCTTGTTGTACCTGCATGTTAACTTTTTGCATTCCTTTTAGAAGCACGCCCAAGTCTCTTTGAACATCAGCACTTACAAGTTTCACACCTTTTAAAAAATATTCTGCTTTTCAATTCTTTCCGACATTATACTCCATCTGCCATCTTGTTGCCCACTCACTTAACCTATCTAAATCTCTTTGCAGCCTCTCTGTGTCCTCTCTACAGCTTACCTTTCCACCTAGCTTTGTATCATCAGCAAACTTAGATACATTACTCTCTGTCTGTTCATCTACGTTAATGTAAATAGCTGAGGCCCCAGCACTGATCCTTGCCGCACTCCACTATTCACTGCCTGTCAACTTGAATATGCCCCGTTTATGTCCACTCTTTGCTTCCTGTCCCTTAACCAATCCTCTATCCACGCTAATATATTATCCCCAACACCATGAGCCCTTATCTTGCCTGTTAACCATTTGGCACCTTATCCAAAGCCTTTACGAAATCCAAGTATACTACATCTGCTGGTTCCCGTTGATCTATGGGTATGATATAGTTGGGATTACGGAGACATGGCTGCAGGGTGACCAAGGATGGGAAATGAACATCCAGGGGTATTCAGTATTTAGGAAGGACAGACAAAAAATAAAAGGCAGTGAAATTGCATTGCTGGTTAAAGAGGAAATTAACGCAATAGTGAGGAAAGATATTAGCTCTGACGATGTGGAATCTGTATGGGTAGAGCTGAGAAATGCTGAGGGGCAAAAAGCTTAGTGGTGTTGTATTTCGACTCCCAAACTGTAGTGGTGATGTTGGGAATGGCAATAAACAAGAAATTAGAGATGCATGCGATAAAGGAACATTTGTAATTATGGGTGATTTTAATCTTCATATAGATTGGGCAATTCAAATTAGTCACAATACCGTAGAGGAGGAATTCATGGAGTGTATACGGAATGGTTTTCTGGACCAATACGTTGAGGAACCGACTGGAGAACAGGCCATCCTAGACTGGGTATTGTGTAATGAGAGAGGAATAATTGACAATCTAGTTGTGTGAGACCCCTTGGGGATGAGCAACCATAATATGATAGAATTCTTCATCAAGATGGAGAGTGACGTAGTTAATTCTGAGACTAGGGTCCTGAATCTTAATGAAGGAAACTTTGAAGTTATGAGGCGCGAGTTGGCCATGACGGATTCGGAAGTTACTTAAAGGGATGACGGTGGATAGGCAATGGCAAACATTCAAAGAGCGCATGGATGAATTGCAACAATTGTTTATTCCTGTCTGGTGCAAAAGTAAAACGGGAAAGGTAGCCAAACCATAGCTTACAAGAGAAATTAGAGTTAGCATTAGATCCAAGGAAGAGGCATACAAATTCACCAGACAAAACAACAGACCTGAGGATTTTTTTTTATTCATTCATGGGATGTGGGTGTCGCTGGCCAGGCCAGCATTTATTGCCGATCCCTAATTGCCCTTGAGAAGGTGGTGGTGAGCTGCCTTCTTGAACCGCTGTTGTCCATGTGGGGTAGGTACACCCACAGTGCTGTTAGGAAGAGAGTGCCAGGACTTTGACCCAGCGACAGTGAAGGAACAGGGATATAGTTCCAAGTCAGGATGGTGTGTGACTTGGAGGGGAACTTGCAGGTGGTGGTGTTCCCATGCATTTGCTGCCCTTGTCCTTCTGGTTGGTAGAGGTTGCGGGTTTGGAAGATGCTTTCTAAGGAGCCTTAGTGCGTTGCTGCAGTGCATCTTGTAGATGGTACACACTGCTGCCACTGTGCGTCGGTGGTGGAGTGAGTGATGTTTGTAGATGGTGTGCCAATCAAGCGGGCTGCTTTGTCCTGGATGGTGTCGAGCTTCTTGAGTGTTGTTGGAGCTGCACCCATCCAGGCAAGTGGAGAGTATTTCATCACACTCCTGACTTGTGCCTTGTAGATGGTGGACAGGCTTTGGGGAGTCAGGAGGTGAGTTATTCATCGCAGGAATCCCAGCTTCTGACCTGCTCTTGTAGCCACGGTATTTATATGGCTACTCCAGTTCAGTTTCTGGTCAATGGTAGCCCCTAGGATGTTGATAATGGGGGATTCTGCGATGGTAATGCCGTTGAATGTCAAGGGGAGATGGTTGGATTCTCTCTTATTGGAGATGGTCATGGCCTGGCACTTGCGTGGCGCGAATGTTACTTGCCACTTATCAGCCCAAGCCTGGATATTGTCCAAGCCTTGCTGCATTTCTACACGGACTGCTTCAGTATCTGAGGAGTCACGAATGGTGCTGAACATTATGCAATCATCAGCGAACATCCCCACTTCTGACCTTATGATTGAATGAAGGTCATTGATGAAGCAGCTGAAGATGGTTGGGCCGAGGACACGATCCTGAGGAACTCCTGCCATGATGTCCTGGAGCTCAGATGTTTGACCTCCAACAACTACAACCACCTTCCTTTGCATGAGGTATGACTCCAGCCAGTGGAGGGTTTCCCCCCGATTCCCATTGACCTCAGTTTTGTGAGGATTGGGAGCAGTTTAGAATTCAGCAAAGGAGGACCAAGGGATTTATTAAGAAGGGGAAAATAGAGTACGAGAGTAAGCTTGCGGGGAACATAAAACTGACATGTAAAAGTCTCTGTAGGTATGTGAAGAGAAAAAGATTGGTAAATACAAATGTAGATCCCTTACAGTCAGAAACAGGGGAATTTATTATGGGGAAGAAAGAAATGGCTGACCAACTAAATGCATACTTTGGTTCTGTCTTCACAAAGAAGGACACAAATAACAAACCAGAAATGTTGGGGAACACAGGGCTTAGTGAGAGGGAGGAACTGAAGGAAATCAGTATCAGTAGAGAAATGATGTCGGGGAAATTGATGGGATTGAAGGCTGATAAATCCCCAGGGCCTGATAATCTGCATCCCAGAGTACTTCGGGAAGTGGCCCTAGAAATAGTGGATGCATTGGTGGTCATCTTTTCTATAGACTCTGGAACAGTTCCTACAGATTGGAGGGTAGCTAATGTAACCTCACTATTGCAGAAAATACGGAAGTGCTATTGCAGAAAATACGGAAGTATGGGGTTGAAGGTGATTTAGAGCTTTGGATCAGAAATTGGCTAGCTGAAAGAAGACAGAGGGTGGTGGTTGATGGCAAATGTTCATCCTGGAGTTTAGTTACTAGTGGTGTACCGCAAGGATCTGTTTTGGGGCCACTGCTGTTTGTCATTTTTATAAATGACCTGGGAGAGGGTGTAGAAGGGTGGGTTAGTAAATTTGCAGATGACACTAAGGTCGGTGGAGTTGTGGATAGTGCCGAAGGATGTTGTAGGGTACAGAGGGACATAGATAGGCTGCAGAGCTGGGCTGAGAGATGGCAAATGGAGTTTAATGCGGAAGAGTGTGAGGTGATTCACTTTGGAAGGAGTAACAGGAATGCAGAGTACTGGGCTAATGGGAAGATTCTTGGTAGTGTAGATGAGCAGAGAGATCTTGGTGTCCAGGTACATAAATCCCTGAAAGTTGCTACCCAGGTTAATAGGGCTGTTAAGAAGGCATATGGTGTGTTGGCTTTTATTAGTAGGGGGATCGGATTTCGGAGCCACGAGGTCATGCTGCAGCTGTACAAAACTCTGGTGAGACCGCACCTGGAGTATTGCGTGCAGTTCTGGTCACCGCATTATAGGAAGGATGTGGAAGCTTTGGAAAGGGTGCAGAGGAGATTTACTAGGATGTTGCATGGTATGGATGGAAGGTCTTACGAGGAAAGGCTGAGGGACTTGAGGTTGTTTTCGTTGGAGAGAAGGAGGAGGAGAGGTGACTTAATAAAGACATATAAGATAATCAGAGGGTTAGATAGGGTGGATAGTGAGAGTCTTTTTCCTCGGACGGTGATGGCAAACACGAGGGGACATAGCTTTAAGTTGAGGGGTGATAGATATAGGACAGATGTTAGAGGTAGTTTCTTTACTCAGAGAGTAGTAGGGGCGTGGAACGCCCTGCCTGCAACAGTAGTAGACTCGCCAACTTTAAGGGCATTTAAGTGGTCATTGGATAGATATATGGATGAAAATGGAATAGTGTAGGTCAGATGGTTTCACAGGTCGGCGCAACATCGAGGGCCGAAGGGCCTGTACTGCGCTGTAATGTTCTAAATTCTAAATTCTCACTATTTAAAAAGGGAGGTAGAGAGAAAGCAGGGAATTATAGACCAGTCAGCCTGACATCGGTAGTGGGGAAAATTCTAGAGTCCATTATCAAAGATTTTATAGCAGAGCACATGGAGAACAGTGGTAGAATTGGACAGAGTTAGCACGGATTTATGAAAGGGAAATCATACTTGACAAATCTACTAGAATTCTTCGAGGATGTAACTAGTAGAGTTGATGAGGGGGAGCCAGTGGATGTGGTTTATTTGGACTTTCAGAAGGCTTTCGACAAAGTCCCACATCAGAGGTTAGCATGTAAAATTAAAGCACATGGGATTGGGGGTAGTGTATTGTGATGGATAGAAAATTGATTGGCAGACAGGAAACAAAGAATAAGAATAAACAGGTCTTTTTCCGAATGGCAGGCAGTGACTAGTGGGGTACCGCAGGGATCGGTGCTGGGTCCCCAGCTATTCACAATATATATTAATGATTTAGATGAGGGAACTGAATGTAATATCTCCAAATTTGCAGATGACACAAATCTGGGTGTGAGGGTGAGTTGTGAGGAGGATGCAGAGAGGCTTCAGGGTGATTTGGACAAGTTGAGTGAGTGGGCTAATGCATGGCAGATGCAGTATAATGTGGATAAATGTGAGGTTATCCACTTTGGTAGCAAAAACAGGAAGGCAGATTATTATTTGAACGGCTATAAACTGAGTGTGGGGAATATGCAATGAGACCTGGGTGTTCTTGTACACCAGTCGCTGAAGGTAAGCATGCAGGTACAACAGGCAGTAAAAAGGGCAAATGGTATGTTGACCTTCATAGCAAGAAGTTTCGAGTACAGGAGCAGGGATGTCTTGCTGCAATTATACAGGGCCTTGGTGAGGCCACACCTGGAATATTGTGTGCCGTTTTTGTCTCCTTATCTGAAGAAGGGTGTTCTTGCTATAGAGGGAGTACAGCGAAGGTTTACCAGACTGATTCCTGGGATGGCAGGACTGATGTGTGAGGACAGGTTGAGTCGTTTAGGTTTATATTCGCTGGAGTTCAGAAGAGTGAGGGGGGATCTCATAGAAACCTCTAAAATTCTAACAGGACTTGACAGGGTAGATGCTGGAAGGATGTTCCCAATGGTGGGGGAGTCCAGAACCAGGGATCATAGTCTAAGGATATGGGGTAAACCTTTCAGGACTGAGATGAGGAGAAATTTCTTCACCGAGAGAGTGGTCAGCCTGTGGAATTCACTACCACAGAAAGCAGTTGAGGCCAAAACATTGTATGTTTTCAATAAGGAGTTAGATATAGCACTTGCGCTTAAAGGGATCAAAGGATATGGGAGGTAAGCGGGAACAGGTTACTGAGTTGGATGAGCAACCATGATCATAATGAATGGCGGAGCAGGCTCGAAGGGCCGAATGGTCTACTCCTGCTCCTATTTTCTATGTTTCTATGTTTACCCTACTAGTTACATCCTCAAAAAACTCAAATAAATTTGTCAAACAGGATTTCCCTTTAGTAAAGCCATGTTGTCTTGTAATCATACCGTGCTTTTTTAAGTGCATTGTTAACACTTCCTTAATAATAGATTCCAGCATTTTCCCAATGACTGATGTTAGGCTAACTGATCTGTAGTTCCCTGTTTTCTCTCTGCTTCCTTTCTTGAAAAGCGGTGTAACATTTGTGAACTTCCAATCTGATGGGACAAATTCCTGAATCTAAGGAATTTTGGAAAATCATGGCTGGTGCATCCACTATCTCTGCAGCTATCTCTGTTAGAACACTAGGGTGTCGGCCATCAGACCCCAGGGATTTACTTATTCTTTGCTGATATTAATTTTTGCACTTTTTTCGCCCCTAGCTTACCATCTATTTCTGGTATGGAACTTGTATCTTCTGCTGTAAAGACAGAGAAAACATAGTTGTCCAATGCCTCTGCAATTTCCTCATTCCCCATGATAATTTCTCCTGTCTCTGCTTCTAAGGAACCAACGTTTACTTTCGCTACTCTCCTTTTTATATCCTTATAAAAGCTCTTACAATCTGTTTTTATATTTCTGGCTCGTTTACTCTCATTTAATTTTTTCCCTTTTTATCGATTCTTTGGAGGCTCTTTGCTGATTTCTAAAAAGCTGCCAATTTTCAGACTTGGTACTGTTTTTTGGCCACATTATAAGCATTTTCTTTTAATCTAATCTGAAGCCGAGATGGGTCTTTCTTGCTGAGTTTTTTTTTCAATGGAATGTATTTTTGTTGAATATTTTAAATTGTTTCTTGATGGCATTCGTTTAACACCATACCTTTTCATCTATTTACCTTATTTACCTTAACGTGTTCCCCTCTCATACCTATGTAATGGGCTTTGTTTAAGTTTAAGATTCTTGTTTGTGATTGGAGCATGTCACTTCCAAACTTAAAATGCATTTTTTAAAAATTCATTCATGAAATGTGGGCGTCACTGGCCAGGCCAGCATTTATTGCCCATCCCTAATTGCCCTTGAGAAGGTGGTGGTGAGCTGCCTTCTTGAACCACTGCAGTCCATTTGGGGTAGGTATACCCACAGTGCTGTTAGGAAGGGAGTTCCAGGATTTTGACCTAACGACAGTGAAGGAATGGTGATATAGTTCCAAGTCAGGATGGTGTGTGACTTGGAGGGGAACTTGGTGATGTTCCCATGCATCTGCTGCTCTTGCCTTCGAGGTGGTAGAGGTCACGGGTTTGGAAGGTGCTGTCTAAGGAGCCTTGGTGCGTTGCTGCAGTGCATCTTGTAGATGGTACACACTGCTGCCACTGTGCGTCGGTGGAGGAAGGAGTGAATGTTTGTGGATAGTGTGCCAATCAAGCGGGCTGCTTTGTTCTGGATGGTGTTGAGCATCTTGAATGTTGTTGGAGCTGCACCCATCCAAGCAAGTGGAGAGTATTCCATCACACTCCTGACTTGTGCCTTGTAGATGGTGGACAGGCTTTGGGGAGTCAGGAGGTGAGTTACCCGCCGCAGGATTCCTAGCCTCTGACCTGCTCTTGTAGCCACAGTCTTTATATGGCTACTCCAGTTCAGTTTCTGGTCAATGGTAACCCCTAGGATGTTGATAGTGGGGGATTCAGCGATGGTAATGCCATTGAATGTCAAGGGGAGATGGTTAGATTCTCTCTTGTTGGAGATAGTCATTGCCTGACACTCGTGTGGCGCGAGTGTTACTTGCCACTTATCAGCCCAAGCCTGGATATTGTCCAGATCTTGCTGCATTTCTACACGGACTGCTTCAGTATTTGAGGAGTCACGAATGGTGCTGAATATTGTGCAATCATCAGCGAACATCCCCACTTCTGACCTTATGATTAAAGGAAGGTCATTGATGAAGCAGCTGAAGATGGTTGGGCCTAGGACACTACCCTGAGGAACTCGTACAGTGATGTCCTGGAGCTCAGATGATTGACCTCCAACAACCACAGCCATCTGCCTTTGCGCCAGGTAGGACTCCAACCAGTGGAGAGTTTTCCCCCTGATTCCCATTGACTCCAGTGTTGCTAGGGCTCCTTGATGCCATACTCGGTCAAATGCTGCCTTGATGTCAAGGGCCGTCACTCTCACCTCACCTGTTGAGTTCAGCTCTTTTGTCCATGTTTGAACCAAGGCTGTAATGAGGTCAGGAGCTGAGTGGCCCTGGCGGAACCCAAACTGACGTCACTGAGCAGGTTATTGCTAAGCAAGTGCTGCTTGATGGCACTGTTGATGACACTTTACTGATGATTGAGAGTAGACTGATGGGGCGGTAATTGGCCAGGTTAGACTTGTCCTGCTTTTTGTGTACAGGACATACCTGGGCAATTTTTCACATTGCCGGTAGATGCCAGTGTTGTAGCTGTACTGGAACAGCTTGGCTCGGGGCGCGGCAAGTTCTGGAGCACAGGTCTTCAGTACTATTGCCGGAATATTGTCAGGGCCCATAGCCTTTGCAGTAGCCAGTGCCTTCAGTTGTTTCTTGATATCACGCGGACTGAATCGAATTGGCTGAAGACTGGCATCTGTAATGGTGAAGTCACAGGGGATCAGAGGTGAGCTGGCAAGATAGATACAGAACTGGCTCGGTCATAGAAGACAGAGGGTAGCAGTGGAAGGGTGCTTTTCTGAAGGGCTGTGACTAGTGGTGTTCCGCAGAGATCAGTGCTGGGACCTTTGCTGTTTGTAGTATATATAAATGATTTGGAGGAAAATGTAGCTGGTCTGATTAGTAAGTTTGCGGACGACACAAAGGTTGGTGGAGTTGTGGATCGTGATGAGGATTGTCAGGATACAACAGGATATAGATCGGTTGGAGACTTGGGCGGAGAAATGGCAGATGGGGTTGAATCCAGACAAATGTAAGGTAATGCATTTTGGAAGGTCTAATGCAGGTGGGACGTATACAGTAAATGGCAGAACACTTAGGAGTATTGACGTGCAGAGAGATCTGGGCGTACAGGTCCTTAGAATATTGCGTGCAATTCTGGTCGCCACACTACCAGAAGGACGTGGAGGCTTTGGAGAGGGTACAGAAGAGGTTTACCAGGATGTTGCCTGGTCTGAAGGGCATTAGCTATGAGGAGAGGTTGGATAATCCCGGATTGTTTTCACTGGAACGACGGAGGTGGAGGGGCGACATGATAGAGGTTTACAATGTTCTGAGTGGCATGGACAGAGTGGATAGTCAGAAGCTTTTTCCCAGGATGGAAGAGTCAGTTACCAGGGGACATAGGTTTAAGGTGAGAGGGGCAAAGTTTAGAGGGGATGTGCGAGGCAAGTTCTTTACACAGAGGGTGGTGAGTGCCTGGAACCTGCTGCCGGGGGAGGTGGTGGAAGCAGGTACGATAGCGACGTTTAAGAGGCATCTCGACAAATACATAAATAGGATGGGAATAGAGCGATACGGTCCCCGGAAATGCAGAATGTTTTAGTTTAGGCAGGCATCAAGATTGGCGCAGGCTTGGAGGGCCGAATGGCCTGTTCCTGTGCTGTACTGTTCTTTGTTCTTTGTAATGCTGGGGACTTCAGGAGGAGGCCGAAATGGATCATCAACTCGGCACTTCTGGCTGAAGTTTGTTGCAAATGCTTCAGACTTATCTTTCGCACTGATGTGCTGGGCTCCCCCATCATTGAGGATGGGGATATTTGTGGAGCCACCTCCTCCAGTTAGTTGTTTAATTGTCCACCACCATTCACAACTGGATGTGGCAGCACTGCAGAGCTTAGATCTGATCCATTGGTTATGGGATCGCTTAGTTCTGTCTATTGCATGCTGCTTACGCAGTTTGGCATGCAAGTAGTCCTGGGTTGTCGCTTCACCAAGTTGTCGCCTCATTTTGAGGTATGCCTGGTGCTGCTCCTGGCATGCCCTCCTGCACTCTTCATTGAACCATGGTTGGTCTCCTGGCTTGATGGTCATGGTAGAGTGGGGGATATGCCGGGCCATGAGATTGCAGATTGTGTTTGAGTACAATTCTGCTGCTGCTGATGGCCCATAGCGCCTCATGGATGCCCAGTTTTGCATTGCTAGATCTGTTCGAAATCTATCCCATTTAGCACGGTGATAGTGCCACACAACACGATGGACGGTATCCTCAATGTAAAGGCGGGACTTCGTTTCCACAAGGACTGTGCGGTGGTCACTCCTACCAATACAGTCATGGACAGAAGCATCTGCGGTCGGCAGATTGGTGAGGACAAGGTCAAGTTTGTTTTTCCCTCGTGTTGGTTCCCCCACCACCTGCCGCAGACCCAGTCTAGCAGCTATGTCCTTTAATACTCGGCCAGCTCGGTCAGTAGTGTTGCTACCGAGCCACTCTTGGTGATGGACATTGAAGTCCCCCACCCAGAGTACATTTTGTGCCCTTGCCACCCTCAGTGCTTCCTCCAAGTGGTGTTCAACCACTGAGTCATCAGCTGAGGGAGGGCGGTAAGTGGTAATCAGTAGGAGGTTACCTTGCCCATGTTTGCCCTGATGCCATGAGACTTCTTGGGGTCCGGAGTCGATGTTGAGGACTCCCAGGGCAACTCTCTCCCTACTGTACACCACTGTCCCGTTACCTCTGGTGGGTCTGTCCTGCTGGTGGGACAGGACATACCCAGGGATAGTGATTGCAATGTCTGGGGCATTGTCTGTAAGGTATGATTCCGTGAGTATGACTATGTAAGGCTGTTGCTTGACTAGTCTGTGGGACAGCTCTCCCAACTTTGGCACAAGCGCCCAGATGTTAGTAAGGAGGACTTTGCAGGGTCGACAGGGCTGGGTTTGCCTTTGTCATTTCTGGTGCCTAGGTCGATGACGGGTGTCCGTCCGGTTTCAATGGTGTTATGATCACTGTTTCCCAGTGGATCTTTTACTGTGACATTACAATTTATCTTGCTTCATTGCACAATACTGGACCTAAGATAGCTTTATCCCTAGTCAGTTCCACAATGTATTGCTCCAAAAGAACTGTCATGAAAACATTCTACAAACTCATCTTCCAGATAACTCTTTCCAATTTCATTGTCCCAGTGTATATGAAGATTAAACTCCCCCACAATTATTACGTTGCTACAAGCACCAATTTTTTTTTTTACTTAATGCTCTGTCCAATGGTATAACTACTGTTAGGGGGCCTATAAACTACTGCCACCAGTGTTTTCTGATTCTTGCTATTCTTACTTTCCATCCATACTGATTCTACTTCATGATCTTCTGCGACCAGAACCTTTCTCACTAATTTCCTTATATCATCCTTCACTATTGGGGCTACCCCTCTTCCTTTGCTATTTTGTCTGTCTTTCCAAAATATTTTGTATCCTGGAATATTTATTTCCCAACCTTGATCACCATGTGACCATGTCTCTGTAATGGTGATAAGATCTAAATCATTTACCTCTATTTATGCCACTCATTCATCTATCTTATTGTCGATGCTTCATGCATTCAGATAAAGAACCTTTAATTTCATTTTTTTTACTTCTATTCCCTGCATTACTTTATTCACTGATGTACAATTTTTGTTAAACTATCTGTCACATCTCCCCCCCCCCCCCACCCCACCACCATCCCACAATGCTATAGTGTTCCGATGCCTCGACCTCTCCCTTTAGAGTTCCAAATCTCCCTTTACCCGAACCCTCCCCCCACTCTGTTAGTTTTAAGTCCTCTCCACAGACCTAGTTATACGATTGGCCAGGACACTGTTTCCAGCCTGGTTTAAGTGGACCCCATCACAACGGAATAGCTCACTCTCCCAGGAGTACTATTGCCAGGTCCCCATGAATCAAAACCCTTTCTTCCCACACCACTCTTTGAGTCACACATTTAATTCCCTAATCTGTTTGACCCAATGCCAATTGCCACATGGCTCAGGTAACAATCTCGAGATAATTACTTTTCATGTTCTGTGTTTTAATTTGGATCCTAACTCCTCAAATTCTGTTAGCAGATCATCATTCCTGGTTCTACGTATTTCATTGGTTCCCATGTGGCCACGACAGCTGGATCCTCCCCATCCCATTCCAAGTTCCTCTCCAGCTGTGAGGAGATGTTCTTAACCCTGGCACCAGGCCGGCAACACAACCTTGGGAGCTTCTGGTCGCAGCTGCAGAGTACAGTATCTATCCAACACAGTATCTATCCCCCTGACTATACTGTCTCCTATCATTACCATATTCCTCTTGGATGCACACAGTACTCCATGTGTCATCTCACTAAAGCCCTGTACAATTGCAGCAAGACTTCCTCATTCTTGTACTCCAATCCCTTTGCAACAAAAGCCAACACCATTTGTCTTCCTGATGTTTTCTGTACCTAACTTTCTGTGTTCCTTGTACGAGTAAACTCAGCCCCTCTGAGCATCAACATTTCTAACTTTCACATATCTTAAAAAATATTCTGCTTTTCTATTCTTACTATCCAGAATGAATAACCTCACAGTTCCCTACATTATACTCCATTTGCCATCCTGTTGCCCACTCACTAAACCTGTCTATATCTCTTTGCAGCCACTCTAAGTCCTCTCGGCAGCTTACCTTTCCACCGAGCTTTCTACCATCAGTAACTTAGATATATTACTCTCTGTCTCTTCATCTAAGTCATTAATATAGAGTGTAAATAGCTGAGGCCCCAGCACTGATCCTTGCGGCACTCCACTATTCACTGCCTGCCAACTTGAAAATGCCCCATTTATGCCCACTCTCTGCGTCCTGTCTGTTAACCAATCCTCTATCCACGCTAATATATTACCCCCAACACCATGAGCCCTTATCTTGCCTATTAACCTTTTAAGAGGCACCTTATCAAATGCCTTTTGGAAATCCAGGTACATTTGTTGTTGTTTTGATTAAGAGTAAGATAAATTTTTAATGCCTTTATCTTCCTGAAATTGTCTCACGGCCCCAATGTAAGACAAAAATTGTAATGTGATCCCCCCCCCCCCACCACCACCACCTACCCCACATGAGAAGGTTGGACAATCATGTTGTTGAACCTTTTTTGAAAATCCAAGTATACTACATCTACTGGTTCCCCTTTATCTACCCAACCAGTTACATCCTCAAAAAACTCTAATAGATCTGTCATACAGGATTTCCCTTTCATAAAACTATGTTGTCTCTGCCTGATCACATTATGATTTTTAAGTGCATTGTTAAGACTTCCTTAATAATAGATTCCAGTACTTCCCTGTCGACTGATGACAGGTTAACTGGCCAGAAGTTCCTGTTCTCTCTCTCCCTCCTTTCTTGAAAAGCAATGTTACATTTGCTAACTTTCAATCCGCTTGGGCTGTTCTAGAATCTATGGAGTTTTGGACAATCATAACCACGATCCACAACACGATTGTCCAGCCTTTTCACGTGGGGTGGGGGAGGGATCACATTACAATTTTTGTCTTGCATCGGGGGCCGTGTGAGACAATTTCAGGAAGATAAAGGCAATTTATTGCGATTGTATTTCAAGGAGAGCATGATCTGTATTTGAATAACATTTTAATAACCTGAAAGGTTTCAATGTGGATAATTGGTCAAATACTTGTTATTGATTGATGGTAACCTCTTTACACATTACAAACCTTGTGAGTTACAGAGACCAGAATTATACACAAGACCCTGTTCACCACACAGTAAATATGATGTATAAATAAAATCTAACCACTATGGTTTAATGATATTCTGTGGCCACACTAATAAAATCAGTATCCACTTCATCTACTTGCTGCAGTTTGACACTTAGAGAAATGATCTCTAACTTTTCATTTCTCTATTCTGTACCATGGAATAGATAGGGTAGACAGTCAGAAACTTTTTCCCCGGGTGGAGCAAAGCGTTACAAGGGGTCATAAATTTAAGGTGAAGGGTGGGAGATATAAGGGGGATGTCAGGGGAAGGTTCTTTACCCAGAGAGTGGTCGAGGCATGGAATGCCTTGCCCGGGGAAGTTGTTGAGTCAGAAACTTTAGGGACTTTCAAAAGGCTTTTGGATAGGTATATGGATAAAGGAGAATGATGGGGTATAGATTAAATTGTCCTTGACAGAGGACAAAGGATCGGCACAACATCGTGGGCCGAAGGGCCTGTTCTGTGCTGTATTTTTCTATGTTCTATGTTCTATCCCAAAATGACCAGCAACTGTTGTGGATCTGGTGGAATTCTTGGTCAATGTATAATTGCACAGTGGGTGTTTGACGTCAGTGAGTGAGAGAGATTTGTGGCAACAGCTCGAGTCAGTTAGAGGCAGATAATTAGACTGGCAAGTGTGCATTTGTGGGAATACCTGTCGGATGAAAAAAGGTTAACTTGAGGACATGATGTTGCAGAATTCAGGCTTTGTGAACTGAGGTCTTAGCAGCTCTGTTTGTCCACTGTTCCAATGTCAGATTCCCAAGGGGAGGTGCTGAGAGGCTGTTTCCCCTGGCTGAGAGTCTAGAACGAGGGATCATATGAACTAGGAGCAGGAGTAGGCTATTCGGCCCCTTGAGCCTGCTCCGTCATTCTAAAGGATCATGGCTGATCTGTTTGTGGACGTAACTCCACTTTCCTGTGTACAGCCGATACCCTTTGACTCCCTTGTTTGTCAAGAATCTGTCTACCTCTGCCTAAAAAACATTCAATAACCCTGCTTCCACCCTGACTCTCTGGGGAAGACACTCCACAGACTCACGACCCTCAGAGAAAAAAATTCTCCTCATTTCTGTCTTAAATGAGAGACCTCTTATTTTTAAACTATGCCCCCTAGTTTTAGTCTCTCCCACAAGGGAAAACATATTTTCCACATCCGCCCTGTCAAGTCCCCTCAGGATCTTATATGTTTCATTAAGATCGCCTCTCATCTTTCTAAACTCCAATGAATACAGAGCCAACCTGTCCAACCTTTCCTCATAAGATAACCCTCTCATCCCAGGAATCAGTCGAGTGAACCTTCTCTGAACTGCTTCCAATGCAATTTTCTTAAGTAAGGGGCCCAAAACTGTACGCAATACTCTCGATGTGGTCTTACCAATGCCCTGTACAACTGTAGCAAAACATCTCTCCTTTTATATTCCATTCCCCTTGCAACAAATGACAACATTGCATTTACCTTCTTAATCACTTGCTATACCTGCATACTAACTTTTTGTGTTTCATGTACTAGGACACTCAGATCCCTCTGCATCTCAAAGTTCTGCCAACTCACTTCATTTAAATAATATGCTGCTTTTCTATTTTTCCAGCATTTTCCCATATTATGCTCCATCTGCCAAATCTTTGCCCACTCACTTAACCTGTCTACATCCCTTTGCAGACTCCTTATGTCCTGTTCACAACTTACTCTCCTACCTATTGTTGTATCATCAGCAAATTTAGCAACTATACCTTCTGCCCCTTCATCCAAATCATTGATGTAGATTGTAAATAGTTGAGGCCCCAGCACTGGTGCCTGTGGCACACCACTAGTTACAGCTTGTCAACCCAAAGCTGACCCATTTATGCCTACTCTCTGTTTCCTGTTAGCTAACCAATCTTCTAGCCATGCTCACATATTACCCTCTACACCATGGGTTCTTATTTTGTTTAGTAACCTTTCATGTGGCACCTTATCGAATGCCTTTTGGAAATCCACGTTCGCCACTTCGCAGGTTCTTCTTTATACAGATTGCACAGCAAATCAGGAAAGATGCAGTCCAGGGATGCTGAGTATCAAGTGTTGAAATGCATGAGGTTTGGGGAAGGTGGTTGAGGTTTATCAATCCAGCTGACAGCTGTGGTCGTGAACAGTGTAGCTTTTTCTTTACAGTTAATAAATTTGCCAGGACCAATTGCTTTATGTGTGATTTAGAAATGTCTGTAAAGGTAGAGGGTTTTATATTCTTCATTCATGTTATGAGAGCATTGCTGGCAAGGCCAGTATTTATTGCCCATCCCTAATTGCCCTTGAGAAGGTGATGGTGAGCTGCCTTCTTGAACCACTGCAGTCCATGTGGGGTAGGTACACCCACTGTGCTGTTCGGAAGGGAGTTCCAGGATTTTGACCCAGTGACAGGGAATGGCGATATAGTTCTAAGTCAGGATGGTGTGTGGCTTGAAGGGGAACTTGCAGGTGGTGGTGTTCCCATACATTTGCTACCCCTGTCTTTCTAGGTAGTAGAGGTCGTGGGCTTGGAAGGTGCTGTCGAAGGAGCCTTGTTGCATTGCTGCAGTGCGTCTTATAGATGGTACACACTGCTGCCACTGTGCGTCGGTGGTGGAGGGAGTGAATGTTTGTAGATGGGGTGTCAATCAAGCGGGCTGCTTTGTCTTGGATAGTGTCAAGCTTCTTGAGTGTTGTTGGAGCTGCACCCATCCAGGCAAGTGGAGAGTATTCCATCACACTCCTGACTTGTGCCTTGTAGATGGTGGACAGGCTTTGGGGAGACAGGAGGTGAATTACTCACCACTAGATTCCTAGCCTCTGACCTGCTCTTGTAGCCATGGTATTTATATGGCTACTCCAGTTCAGTTTCTGATCAATGATAACTCCTAGCATGTTGATAGTGGGGCATTCAATGTTCGTAATGCCATTGAATGTCAAGGGGAGATGGTTAGATTCAGTCTTGTTGGACATGGTCATTGCTTGGCACTTGTGTGGCACGAATGTTACTTGCCACTTATCAGCCCAAGCCTGGATATTGTCCAGGTCTTGCTGCATTTCTACACGGATTGCTTCAGTATCTGAGGAGTCACGAATGGTGCTGAACATTGTGCAATCATCAGCGAACATCCCCACTTCTGACCTTATGATTGAAGGAAGGTCATTGATGAAGCAGCTGAAGATGGTTGGGCCGAGGACACTACCCTGACGAACTCCTGCCATGATGTCCTGGAGCTCAGATGATTGACCTCCAACAACCGCAACCACCTTCCTTTGCATGAGGTACGACTCCAACCAGCAGAGAGTTTTCCCCCTCATTCCCATTGACCTCAGTTTTGCTAGGGCTCCTTGATGCCATACTCGGTCAAATGCTGCCTTGATGTCAAGGGCAGTCACTCCCACCTCACCTCTTGAGTTCAGCTCTTTTGTCCATCTTTCAACCAAGGCTGTAATGAGGTCAGGAGCTGAGTGGCCCTGACAGAACCCAAACTGAGCGTCACTGAGCAGGTTATTGCTAAGCAAGTGCTGCTTGATAGCACTGTCGATGACACCTTCCATCACTTTACTGATGATCGAGAGTAGACTGATAGGGCAGTAATTAGCTGGGTTGGACATGTCCTGCTTTTTGTGTACAGGACATACCTGGGCAATTTTCCAGATTGCCAGGTAGATGTTGTAGCTGTACTGGAAAAACTTGGCTAGGGGCACGGCAAGTTCTAGAGCACAGGTCTTCAGTACTATTGCCAGAATATTGTCAGGGGCCGTTACCTTTGCAGTATCCAATGCCTTTAGTCATTTCTGGATATCACGCAGAGTGATTTGAATTGGCTGAAGACTGGCATCTGTGATGCTGGGGACTTCAGGAGGAGGCCGAGATGGATCATCAACTTGGCGATTCTGGCTGAAGATTGTTGCAAATGCTTCAGCCTTATCTTTCGCACTGATGTGCTGGGCTCCCCCATCATTGAGGATGGGGATACTTGTGGAGCCCCCTCCTCCAGTTAGTTGTTTAATTGTCCACCACCATTCACAACTGAATGTGGCAGGACTGCAGAGCTTAGATCTGATCTGTTGGTTGTGGGATCGCTTAGCTCTGTTTATCACATGCTGCTTCCGTTGTTTGGCACGTACTGAGTCCTGGGTTGTAGATTCACCAGGTTGACACTTAATTTTGAGGTATGCCTGGTGCTGCTCCTGGCATGCCGTCCTGCACTCTTCATTGAACCAGGGTGGGTCCCCCGGCTTGATTGTAATGGTAGAGTGGGGAATATGCCAGGCCATGAGGTTACATATTGTGGTTGAGTACAATTCTGCCGCTGCTGATGGCCCACAGCGCCTCATGGATGCCCAGTTTTGCATTGCTAGATCTGTTTGAAATCTATCCCATTTAGCACAGTGATAGTGCCACACAACACGATGGAGGCTGTCCTCATTGTGAAGACAGGACTTTGTCTCCACAAGGACTGTGCGGTGGTCACTCCTACCAATCATGTCATGGACAAGTGCATCTGTGGCAGGCAGATTGGTGAGGACGAGGTCAAGTATATTTTTCCCTCTTCTTGGTTCCCTCACCACTTGCCACAGACCCAGTCTTGCTGCTATGTCCTTTAAGACTCAGCCAGCTCAGTCAGTAATAGTGCTACCGAGCCACTCTTGCTGATGGATATTCAAGTCAGAATATACCCAGAGTACATTCTGCGCCCTTGCCACCCTCAGCGCTTCCTCCAAGTGCTATTCAACATGGAGGAGTATTGATTCATCTGTTGAGCAGGGACGGTAGGTGGTAATCAGCAGGAGGTTTCGTAGAACCATAGAAAATTTATGGCACAGAAGGAGGCCATTCAGCCCGTCATGGCTGTGCCGGCCGAAAAATCTCGCCGCCCAATCAAATCCCACCTTCCAGTACCAGGTCCGTACTCTTGCAGGTTACAGCACTTCAGGTGCATGTCCAGGTACCTTTAAAAGAATTGAAGGTTTCTGCCTCCACCACTGATCCAGGCAGTGAATTCCAGACACCCACCACCCTCTGGGTGAAAAAGTTTTTCCTCATGTCCCCTCTAATCCTTCTACCAATCACCTTAAATCTGTGCCCCCTGGTAATTGACCTCTCCACTAGGGGTAACAGGGGAAACATCTCCTTTCTGTCTACCTAAGCCCCTCATAATTTCACACATCTCAATTAAGTCATTCCTCAGCCTCCCCTGTTCCAAGGAAAACAACCCTTGCCTATCCAATCTTTCCTCATAGCTTCTACTTTCAAGCCCTGGCAGTATTCTTGTAAATCTCCTCTGTACTCTCTCCAGAGCAATTATGTCCTTCCTGTAATGTGGTGATCAGAACTGTACACAATACTGCATTTTATACAGTTCCAGCATTACATCCCTGCATCTGAATTCTATACCATGGACAATAAAGGAAATTATTTCATATACCTTCTTCACCAATCTATCTACCTGTCCTGCCACCTTCAGGAACCTGTGGACATGCACTCCAATGTCTCTCTACTTCTACCCCTCTCAATATCTTCCCATTTATTGTGTATTCCTCACTTTGTTTGCCTTCCCCAAATGTATTACCTCACACTTCGTAACGGTTAGGAACAGCTGAGTGGCTTGCTAGGCCATTTCAGAGGGCATGTAAGAGTTAACCACATTGCTGTGGGTCTGGAGTTCATGTAGGCCAGACCAGGTAAGGACGGCAGATTTCCTTCCCTAAAGGACATTAGTGAAACAGATGGGTTTTTTACAATTGACAATGGTTTCACAGTCATCATTAGATTAGCTTTTTAATTCCAGGTTTTTTATTAATTAAATTCAAATTTTATTATTTGCCAAGGTGAGATTCAACCCTGTGTCCCCAGAGCAATACCCTGGGTGTGTGGGTTACTAGCCCAGTCCAGGGCGGCATAGTGGCGCAGTGGTTAGCACCGCAGCCTCACAGCTCCAGGGACCCGGGTTCGATTCTGGGTACTGCCTGTGCGGAGTTTGCAAGTTCTCCTTGTGACCGCGTGGATTTTCCCCGGATGCTCCGGTTTCCTCCCACAGCCAAAGACTTGCAGGTGATAGGTAAATTGGCCGTTGTAAATTGCCCCTAGTGTAGGGAGGTGATAGGGAAATATGGGATTACTGTAGGATTAGTATAAATGGGTGGTTGTTGGTTGGCACAGACTTGGTGGGCCGAAGGGCCTGTTTCAGTGCTGCATCTCTAGAATAAAAAATAAAATAAAATATCACTATGCCACGGCCTCCACTGCTTTGTCCTGGATGGTTTCGAGCTGCTTGGGGAGTGGCTAGTTTTGGAATACAAGTCTTCAGCTCTATAGCCAGGATGCTGTTGCACCCATAGCCTTCACTGTACCCAGTGCCTGCAGCCATTTCTTGATATCATGTGGAATGAATCAGATTGACTGAAGACTGGCATCTGAAATACTGAGGACCTCAGGAGGAGGCTGAGATGGATCATCCATTCAGCACTTCTGGCAGAAAATGTTTACAAATGCTGCAGCCTTGTCTTTCGCACTGATGTGCTGGGCTCCCCCTTCATTGAGGTAGGAAATATTTGTGGAGCCTTCTCCTCCTGTTAGTTGTTTAATTGTCCACCACCATTCACAACTCAATATGGCAGGGCTACAGAGTTTAGATCTGATCCCTTGATTATGGGATCGCTTAGCCTTGTCTATCGCATGCTACTTCCGCTGTTTGGCATGCAAGTAGTCTTGCGCTGCAGCTTCACCGGGTTGACACCTCATTTTTAGGTATGCTTGGTGCTGCTCCTGGCATGCCCTCCTGCACTCTTCAAATTCAACTAGCTTAGCCCCAATGCTTGACAAATACAAAACAGCCCATTGTAGGGTTCAGCTGGGTCTCAATGGGTTTGAGTCGCATTCCAGAGACTTGAGCACATCATCCAGGCTGTCACTCCACTGCAGTACTGAGGGAGGGGCAGTACTGAGGGAGCGTTGCACTGTCGGAGAGTCAGTAATGAGGGAGCACTGCCCTGTCGGAGGGTCGATACTGAGGGAGCACTGCACTATCATAGGGGCAGTACTGAGGAAGTGCTACACTGTTGGAGGGGCAGTACGAGGGGAGAGCAGCGCTGTCAGAAGGTCAGTACTGAGGGAGTGCTGCACTGTCGGAGGGTCAACACTGAGGGAGCACTGCACTGTCAGAGGGGCAGTACTGAGGGAGTGCTGCGCTGTCGGAGAGTCAGTACTGATGGAGCACTCACTGTCAGAGGGTCAGGACTGAGGGAGTGCTGCACTGTCGGAGGGTCAGTACTGAGGGAGTGCTACACTGTTGGAGGGGCAGTACGAGGGGAGAGCAGCGCTGTCAGAAGGTCAGTACTGAGGGAGTGCTGCACTGTCGGAGGGTCAACGCTAAGGGAGTGCTGTACTGTTGGAGGAGCAGTACTGAGGGAGTGCTGCACTGTCAGAGGGGCAGTACTGAGGGAGTGCTGCGCTGTCAGAGGGGCAGTACTGAGGGAGTGCTGCGCTGTCGGAGAGTCAGTACTGATGGAGCGCTGCGCTGTCGGAGGGTCAGTCCTGGGGGAGTGCTGCACTGTCAGAGGGGCAGTACTGAGGGAGTGCTGCACTGTCAGAGGGTCAGTACTGAGGGAGTGCTGCACTGTCAGAGGGTCAGTACTGAGGGAGTGCTGCACTGTTGGAGGGTAAGTACTGAGGGAGTGCTGCACTGTCAGAGGGTCAGTACTGAGGGAGTGCTGCACTGTCAGAGGGTCAGTACTGAGGGAGTGCTGCACTGTCAGAGGTGTTAAGTTTCTGATGAGATATTAAAGCAAAGCTACGCCTGCCCTCTGTATGTACAAGATCCCAGGGCACCATTCAAAGAAGAGCAGAGGGGTTCTCCCCAGTAGCCTGGCCAAAATTATCCATCTACCAACATCGTTTAAAAACAGGTCATAGAACAAAGAACAGTACAGCACAGGAACAGGCCATTCGGCCCTCCAAGCCTGCGCCGATCTTGATGCCTGCCTAAACTAACACCTTCTGCACTTCCGGGGCCCATATCCCTCTATTCCCTTCCTATTCATATATTTGTCAAGATGTCTCTTAAACGTCGCTATCGTACCTGCTTCCACCACCTCCCCTGGCAGCAAGTTCCAGGCACTCACCACCCTCTGTGTAAAGAACTTGCCTCGCACATCCCCTCTAAACTTTGCCCCTCGCACCTTAAACCTATGTCCCCTGGTAACTGACTCTTCCACCCTGGGAAAAAGCTTCTGACTATCCACTCTGTCCATGCCGCTCATAACTTTCTAAACCTCTATCATGTCGCCCCTCCACCTCCGTCGTTCCAGTGAAAACAATCCGAGTTTTTCCAATGGTGTTTCTGGCATCTTGTGTGTGCAAAATATAGTTGCCGCGTTTCCTACAACTGTGACTGCCCTTTAAAAATACCTCATTGTCCGTGAAGCTTGGAACGTGCTGAAGTTGGAAAAGGTGCTTTGGAAGAGCGAGTGTTGTTTTTAAACGTACAGTGTTAAACATGATTGAGATTGAAGTTGCAGGTTTGCCTGTGGAGATGTTGTTGTGCAGAGAATTGTTTCATACGAATTCTACATCCTGTACATGTATGGTATCTAAAGTGAGAAAAGTTGGACCAAGGGTTATTGTGGAGGATATGAGGCTTAAAAGAGGAAATTAGGGAGAAAAATCAGGAAGCAATGATGTGACGAGAGCAAACTTGTATTTTAAGATCCTGAGGATGTTGGACAGTTTTGTGTTCTGGAAGGGAATGATTTGGACTAAGCGATGGTGAGCTGAGCCCTAACATCAACACACTGGATATATAAAGAAAAGGAAGAGTTTGTGCACTGCAGCATTTAAATTTAGAAGCAATGATAGAGGAAAGTTCAAAGGAACAATTGCCTTAATGTTATTGGTCAAATGGAGAAAGTCAAGGTGCAATGGAGAGAGAGGTTGGAGTCAAAGGATGTCACTTATCAGATTTTTAAATTCGTTCTCAGGTTGTGGGCATCACTGGTAAGTAACATAGAAAGAGGGGACTATTCAGCCCCTCGAGCCTATTCAGCTATTAAGTGAGATCATGGCTGATCTGTATCTTAACTCTGTCCACCTGCCTTAGTTCCATAACTCTGAATTCCCTTACCCAACAAAAGTCTATTGATCTCAGTATTTAAATTTTCAATTGACCCCCCCAGCCCCAACATCTTTTGGGGGAGAGAGTTCCAGATTTCCACTCCTCTTTGTGTGAAGACATCCTGACATCACCCCTGAACGGCCTGGCTCGAATTTTAATTCCCTTGTTCTGGACTCCCCCACCACAGGAAATAGGGTAGAGTGGACAGGGAGGAACTATCAACTCCTTTAATCATCTTTAACACTGCAATTAGATCATCCCTTAATCTTCTAAATTCAAGGGAATATAAGCCTTGTCTATGCAATCTGTCCTCATCATTTAACCCTTCTAGCCCAGATGCGCTCAAAACTTGAATGATGCTCCCATATCCATTAAGTATTGCCCTCTCACTTTACGGGGGTATAGTAATGCTTAGCTGACTGGACGAGTAAACCAGAGGACATGTGTCAGTCCAGAGGCATCATGTCCTGAGAATGCAGGGAGAGGAATTGCCGAGACAGCAGGTTTTATTTGGGATCCGGGAATGCTGGATCTGATCGACTTGGCAAGCCAAAGCTTTATGTAGATCATAATGGCCAGAGAAATGGAGAAATGGAGGGCAGTCCTTGATCAAAATCGTCACAATTTGAGATGGAGAAAGGTGGGTGAGAGGTCAGCTCCCTCTGTAGGGGGAGAGGTTTGATGGCTGTCACTCAAGTATGACCAACATTTAGCACACACAAATCCTGTTTTCCTCCTTTTCTCCTCTCCACCTCTCACAATCTTACAGGCCTTTTGTCTCTTCCCTGCCATTCCCTTCTGCCCTACCCCTTTTCTCCCTCTGACTCTATCACAACCTTCTTTTCTTCTCTTCTTCTAACACATCTTCTGTATTCCCACCCCTTCCCTACCCCTGCTCCCTCTTTCTCTTCCCCTCTCCTCCCCTCTTTCTCTTTCCTCCTCCTTTCTTTGCCTCTGAATCTCCTCTGCATCTCTTCATATTCCCTCATTTCCTCTCCTCTCCTCCCCTCCCTTCTTCACATCTACTTTCCTCTTTTCCCTCCATTCCTTTCCTCTACTTTCTTCCCATACCTTCTCCCCTCCTCCTCTCTTCCACTTCTCTCCTCCTTCCTCTCACCTCTCTTCATCTCCCCTCTCTTCCCCACACTTGTGAAGATTCCCTCAGTTGAATATTACTGCAAAACTCTAAATATCTTTGAAAGGAACTGGTAAAATCTTAAAAGCACATTGACACTGCCCCAGTGCACACTATCCCCATATCTGTTAAACCCTTCTCTCCAAAACATCCAATTATCCCTTGCTTCCATTTCTATATCCCACACTGCAGCCTACACCAAAACTCGGATCCCATTTGGATGAGGAAATGTCACTCTCTTACGTCCCTTCTAACTCCAGCTCCCCTTGTTTTAATCTTTGCCCCCTTGGAGTTGAACTCTTTAACACAAGCAACAAATTGCCCCGATCAACTTTATTAACTCCCTTCAGGATCTTGAAAACTAAATGAGATCACCTTGAAGTCTTGTCCTTTTCCAATAAAAACAAGTCCAGCTGCCAGTATAAACCTGAACCAACCACAGGATCACAAAATCTTCAAACTCCCTTCACATTTCACAGCTCTGCAAAGCCAAGCATAACAGTTTTATCCGAGACACTCCTCCCTTATGTAACATTCCCCCACAATACTTATGTTTAAATGCTGAGCCCATCAAGTGCAGTAAAATGCGTGCCAAATTTTGCTTCGGAAGCTGAATTACATTTGTATGAGGCTTTTTATAGATTGAAATGCAGACAAACCAGGGTTTGGAAACTCGTTTTCATAAAGCTACGGGTTAATTTGATGGCTAGCGTTTTTATTGTTGCAAGATGTCCCAGGTATAACAGTTGCTTTAAAATGAGCCATTCTTGGGCTGCGGGCGTTGCTGGCAAGATCAGCATTTATTGCTCATCCCTCGTTGGCCTGCGAAGCTGGTGGTGAGCTGCCTTCTTGAACCACTTAGCTGGTGAGTGACTATTACAGACAGTAGTTAAGAGGTCCACATTGGTGTGGAATTGGAGTCAGATAAAGGCCAGGCCAGGCCAGGCCAGGCCAGGTAAGGACTGCAGGTTTCCTTCCCTAAAGGACACAAGTGAATCTGTTGAGTTTTTGCCACAATCCAACAGCTTCATGATCACTTCTGCTGACACCAATTATCACTAAATTAAACTGATAGCAGATGAAATGGTAAATGAGAGTTGAGCTGCTCACACTGCTGTGTGGCTACTCACAGCTGGTTACTTGAGATGGATGCTCAAAACTCCAGCATTCTGCGATTTCTAAAATATATTTGATTGTTCCAGAAAAAAACAGTGTTTGTCGAAATGCTTTCTTGGCATGTGGGGTGATTGGCTTTGGATTCCAAAGCTTTTACATTGTTTCTTCCCTGATTAGATCAGGGATTATTTGTGTATATTCTCAATCAAGAATCAGTGGCTGGAGATTTTGGCAAAATTCCAGAGAGCAGGAATCTGTTGAGCCTCTGTTCCTGGTATCACTGCTGGGGCAGCAATCAGTGGGAGGTATTTTAGTGAAAGGGTGAAAACAGGTGCTAAATGTATGTTGTGTTAATAAGATACACCTGTTTGAATGTCTGGTTTTAGCAGGCAATTGTGGTCCTAATCGGTGATTACCATCGTTTGAATTTACCTAGACGATTTGCCTGAACCAGCCAGTGGCAGTTTTAACCCTCAGTGCTGATTAGATGCAGTTTTCCTGGAGTAGTTTATGTGGCTCCTCACACCCACTTTCACGGACTCACAACAGCAGATTCCAGGATGGCTCAGGGACCGAGGGAGAGGGCACACAGACTCTCAGACACAGCACTGGAGGTCCTGGTGGAGGAGGTCTAGAGGAGCAGGGACGTCCTGCACCCACAGGGTGGAACGGAGTCCCTCTCACCCTCCTGCAGTAGCTGGTGCTGCTCTGCCTGCCCTCATGTCCTCCTCCCATTCCTCCTGCAGACCAAGGGGGCTCCTTGCAAGATGCCCATGTCCAAGGAAACCCTTTCTCCTGGTGACAGCACTCACACTCTCTTTAGGTGAAGTTCTCTGAGACTTTCCAGAATAAGTGTTGATAGAGTGTTTGTGAAGACTTGACAAAATGTCCCAGAAAGTCTCCCAATGGGTTTCAAAAATCCTCTTCAAACTTCCAGCTGCAAGTGAACAGTAAAAGGTGAGATTCCTTTAGGAAGCACTCGGAATTCTCAGCTATGACTAGTTTATTCCCAATTAACTGGTTGCTGTTGGGAGAGGGCATTAGGACAAGCGCCAGCCACCAAAATGCCGTGCAGCCTCTTTAATGAACACAAGCAGGTAATATAAGTGTCAGTCAGCCCCTTAACATGCCTCAGGGCAGCCATTTCTAGCACACGTTTCAGCTCCTTTACCAAGATGGCATCTTGCACTAATTGTGGCAAAACCCAGTGTTTCAACTTAAGAACCCACCTTGGAGGCTCTTCAGCACCCGAAAGAGCCATCAGAAACCATCCACAGTGTCCTTGGCATCTGGAATTTTCACTTGTCGCAGTCTAATCAAATGGGAAGAAAATTAAACCGTGGGCAAGACCAGAGGTTGAGGTTTTTAACGGGAAAATGGGCAGAATCGTAAATATCCCCAGGAATTCCAAAACAGAGTTTGTCCTCTTCATCATCAGAATAATAACAACTGCATTTATATAGCACCTTTAATGTAGTAAAACATCCCAAAGTGCTTCACAGGAGCGATTATCAAACAACAATGAAGGAGAGATGAGGGCAAGTGACCATATCCTTCGGGCAGTGGACCTGATTGTGTGGCTTCTGGCCAAACTGAAGTGTCCATGGTTCAGTATATAAGTGCCCAGCCAGTGCAGTACTGATCAGTTCTGGAGGAAAATGCAAATCTTGCTTTTTAAGTAAAAATGAGTAAATATTAAGAATGAACTCATATTTCTAGAGCATTGTTCACGATCTCAGCACCTCCCAAAATACTTTACAGCCGATGAAGTACTTTTGAAGTGTAGTCACGGTTGTAATGTGGGAAACATGGCAGCCAATTTGTGCACAGCAAGATCCCACAAACACAATGTGATAATGACCAGATAATCTGTTATAGTGATAAATATTAGCCAGAATTACAGAGAAAACTTCCCTACTCTTCTTCGAATTGTGCAGTGGGATGATTAACATCCACCTGAGAAGACAGATGGGGCCTTGGTTTCAGGACAGCTCATTCAACAGTGCGGCATTCCCTCAGTACTGCCCCTCCCACAGTGCAGCACTCTCAGAACTGCCCCTCCGGCAATGCTACGTTCCCTCAGTACTGACTATCTGACAGTGCAGTTCTCCCTCACTACTGCCCCTCCGGCAGTGCCGTGCTCCCTCAGTATTGCCCCTCCAACAGTGCAGCACTCCCTCAGTACTGCCCCTCCGACAGTGTAGCACTGTGTAATGCGCTGTCAGACTGGATTTTGTGCTCTAGTCTCTGGAGTAGGTCTTGAACCCAGAACCTTCTATCTCAGAGCTGAGAGAATACCTGCTGAGTCATCACTGACACCATTTATTATTAGATTGTAGTTTTGACAAAAGAGTATTTCAATAAAACCTATAAAATTCTAACAGGACTTGACAGGGTAGATACAGGAAGGATGTTCCCGATGGTGGGGGAGTCCAGAACCAGCTGTCATAGTCTAAGGATATGGGGTAAACCTTTCAGGACTGAGATGAGGAGAAATTACTTCACCCAGAGAGCGGTGAGCCTGTGGAATTCGCTATCACAGAAAGCAGTTGAGGCCAAAACATTGTATGTTTTCAAGAAGGAGTTAGATCTAGCTCTTGGGGCAAAAGGGATCAAAGGATATGGGGGGAAAGCGGGAATGGGTTACTGAGCTGGATGATCAGCCATGATCATAATGAATGGTGGAGCAGGCTCGAAGGGCCAAATGGCCTACTCCTGCTCCTATTTTCTATGTTTCTATCAGGCATGAACGCTCAGTTTGGGTTCTTCCAGGGCCACTCAGCTCCTGACCTCATTACAGCCTTGGTTCAAACATGGACAAAAGAGCTGAACTCCAGAGGTGAGGTGAGAGTGACTGCCCTTGACATCAAGGCAGCATTTGACCGAGTATGGTATCAAGTAGCCCTAACAAAACTGGAGTCAAAGGGAACCAGGGGGAAAACTCTCTGCTGGTTAGAGTCATACCTAGCACAAAGGAAGATGGTTGTGGTTGTTGGAAGTCAATCATCTGAGCTCCAGGACATCACTGCAGGAGTTCCTTAGGGTAGTGTCCGAGGCCCAATCATCTTCAGCTGCTTCATCAGTGACCTTCCTTCAATCATAAGATCAGAAGTGGGGATGTTCACTGATGATTGCACAATGTTCAGCACCATTCAGAACCTCACAAGCAGTCTGTGTAGAAATGCAGCAAGACCTGGACAATATCCGGTCTTGGGCTGATAGGTGGCAAGTAACATTCGCACCACACAAGTGCCAGGCAATGACCATCTTCAACAAGACTGAATCTGGCCATCTCCCTTTTCTGTTCAATGGCATTACCATCGCTGAATCCCCCACTATCAACATCCTGGGGGTTACCATTGACCAGAAACTAAACTGAAGTAGCCATATAAATACCGTGGCTACAAGAGCAGGTCAGAGGCTAGGAATCCTGTGGCGAGTAATTCACCTCCTGTCTCCCCAAAGCCTGTCCACCATCTACAAGGCACAAGTCAGGAGTGTGATGGAATACTCTCCACTTGTCTGGATGGGTGCAGCTCCAACAACACTCAAGAAGCTCGACACCATCCAGGACAAAGCAGCCCGCTTGATTGGCACCCCATCCACAAACATTCACACCCTCCACCTCTGAAGCACAGTGGCAGCAGTGTGTACCATCTACAAGATGCACTGCAGCAACTCACCAAGGCTCCTTAGACAGCACCTTCCAAACCCGCAACCTCTACCACCTAGAAGGACAAGGCAGCTCACCACTACCTTCTCAAGGGCAATTAGGGATGGGCAAAAATGCTGGCCTGGCCAACGATGAACACATCCCATGAAACGAATAAAAAACAAAAAATTGGTCTTTGGTAACACAAAAGGGGCAATGTCAAATCAAAGCTCGTCAATGTAAGAACAACCTGGGTGGGCTGTAAAGTGGGGATGGGATTGTAATCAGACAATGGGATTGTAATTGGGGGAGGGTATTGTAATCAGGGGATGGGATTATAATCGTGGGAGGGGATTGTTGGGGGAGGGGATTGTAATCGAGTGATGGAATTGCAATCGGGGAGGGGATTGTAATCGGGGGAGGTGATTGTGGGGGGATGGGATTGTAATCGGGATAGGATTGTAATTGGGGGAAGGGATCGTAATCGTGGGAGTTGATGGTAATCGTGCAAGGGGATGGTAATCGGGGGAGGGGATTGTAATTGGGGATGGGTTTGTAATCGGGGAGGGGATTGTAATTGGGAGGGGATTGTAATTGCAGGATGCGATTGTAGCGGGAGGGGAGGTAATTGTAATTGTGGCTAGGGAGGCAGATTTGTATCCTCCTTCGTGTCACCAATTTCTCCCCATCAACTGCTAAATATACCTGAAATTTACTGATTTGTACCCATTCCATTGCTTCATTACTTTTCAACTTTGATTCTAATGCCGTCCACATACAAACTATATGTTTACTTCAGTTATGAGCAGTTCATTGGGGGTTTGAAGGGGGAGGGAAGGAAGGGACAGTTTCTGGTTCCACTGTGCGGCTCAGTACAGACAGGGGCTGAGATTCTTCGCCTTGCTGGACACACTGAGACATGTGCTTTCCCTTATTGGAAACATATGGGCTCGTTACCTCAGAAGAGATTCCTTGGAGTGGCTCCAGGTCTCTGTATACACAGCACCGATTCCACAAACATCCAGAGTCTGGTGCCCCACAGAGAGAGGGGAGTTGCTGGTGTATTTGAAGCTAAAGGTTTCCACAACATTAGCTGACTGATTTTGAAGATGTTTACCCGGAGAGCAAGGTCACAGTGATAGTGACGAGGATGTGATCTAAAAACTGAAGCAAGTTCCATGTTTCAGATAGTGAACTGCCACAGCATTTTTCAAAATATCAATCAGATTGAATGCTCCAATGGAAGAGACTGACCATTTGTAGGGGGACCCAAACCACACTCAGTCATTGAGGCTCTGAAATGATTTTGGCGACGAACCAAGTTTGCTCAATAAGGAGTCAAACTAACCGCCAACAGAAATCAATTTCCACCCCAACTGGAGCAAACAGTTCATTGCAAACCTCTAACTGCTTTCAGCTTTGTGACCAACAGTTTCTCTGTTGACCACATCAAGAGGAGGAGGCCATTTAGCCCATCAAGAAATGCTGGAACCACTCAGCAGGTTTGGCAGCATCTGTGGAGAGAGAAGCAGAGTTAACGTTTCAGGTCGGTGACCCTTCTTCAGAAACGGAGTTGGCCCACTGCATCTCAGGAAGGATATAATGGTTAACTCTGCTTCTCTCTCCACAGATGCTGCCAGACCTGCTGAGTATTTCCAGCATTTCTTGTTTTTATTTCAGATTTCCAGCATCTGCAGTATTTTGCTTTTAATTCAGCCCATCAAGCCTGCTCAGCCACACAATAAGATCATGGCCGATCAGTACCTTAATCCTGTTTACCCATCTTTGTTCAATGTCCCTCGATACCCTTACCCAGCAAAAATCTATTGAATAAAAGCAAAAGCGGCCCCCACTCAACACTCCCTTGCTGCTGGGCTCCCCACTCAACACTCCCTCACTGCTCGGCCCCCACTCAACACTCCCTCGCTGCTGGGCTCCCCACTCAACACTCCCTCACTGCTGGGCTCCCCACTCAACACTCCCTTGCTGCGCGGCCCCCACTCAACACTCCCTTGCTGCGCGGCCCCCACTCAACACTCCCTTGCTGCTCGGCCCCCACTCGACACCCCCTCGCTGCTGGGCTCCCCACTCAATACTCCCTCACTGCTGGGCTCCCCACTCAACACTCCCTTGCTGCTCGGCCCCCACTCGACACCCCCTCGCTGCTGGGCTCCCCACTCAATACTCCCTCACTGCTGGGCTCCCCACTCAACACTCCCTTGCTGCGCGGCCCCCACTCAACACTCCCTTGCTGCGCGGCCCCCACTCAACACTCCCTTGCTGCTCGGCCCCCACTCGACACCCCCTCGCTGCTGGGCTCCCCACTCAACACTCCCTCACTGCTGGGCTCCCCACTCAACACTCCCTTGCTGCGCGGCCCCCACTCAACACTCCCTCGCTGCTGGGCTCCCCACTCAACACTCCCTTGCTGCTCGGCCCCCACTCGACACCCCCTCGCTGCTGGGCTCCCCACTCGACACCCCCTCGCTGCTGGGCTCCCCACTCAACACTCCCTTGCTGCTGGGCTTCCCACTCGACACTCCCTCGCCACTCGCCCCCCACTCAACACTCCCTCGCCGCACGGCCCCCACTCAACACTCCCTCACTGCTGGACTCCCCACTCGACACTCTCTCGCTGCTGGGCTCCCCACTCAACACTCCCTTGCTGCTGGGCTTCCCACTCAACACTCCCTCGCCGCACGGCCCCCACTCAACACTCCCTCACTGCTGGACTCCCCACTCGACACTCTCTCGCTGCTGGGCTCCCCACTCAACACTCCCTCGCCACTCGGCCCCCACTCAACACTCCCTCGCCACTCGGCCCCCACTCAATACTCCCTCGCCACTCGGCCCCCACTCAACACTCCCTCGCTGCCGGACTCCCCACTCAACACTCCCTCGCTGCTGGGCTCCCCACTCAACACTCCCTTGCTGCGCGGCCCCCACTCGATACTCCCTCGCTGCTGGGCTCCCCACTCAACACTCCCTCGCCGCTCGGCCCCCACTCGACACTCCCTCGCTGCTGGGCTCCCCACTCAACACTCCCTCGCCACTCGGCTTCCACTCAACACTCCCTCGGCGCATGGCCCCCACTCAACACTCCCTCGCTGCTGGGCTCCCCACTCAACACTCCCTCACTGCTGGGCTCCCCACTCAACACTCCCTTGCTGCGCGGCCCCCACTCAACACTCCCTCGCTGCTGGGCTCCCCACTCAACACTCCCTTGCTGCTCGGCCCCCACTCGACACCCCCTCGCTGCTGGGCTCCCCACTCAACACTCCCTTGCTGCTGGGCTTCCCACTCGACACTCCCTCGCCACTCGCCCCCCACTCAACACTCCCTCGCCGCACGGCCCCCACTCAACACTCCCTCACTGCTGGACTCCCCACTCGACACTCTCTCGCTGCTGGGCTCCCCACTCAACACTCCCTCGCCACTCGGCCCCCACTCAACACTCCCTCGCCACTCGGCCCCCACTCAACACTCCCTCGCCACTCGGCCCCCACTCAACACTCCCTCGCCACTCGGCCCCCACTCAACACTCCCTCGCTGCCGGACTCCCCACTCAACACTCCCTCGCTGCTGGGCTCCCCACTCAACACTCCCTTGCTGCGCGGCCCCCACTCGATACTCCCTCGCTGCTGGGCTCCCCACTCAACACTCCCTCGCCGCTCGGCCCCCACTCGACACTCCCTCGCTGCTGGGCTCCCCACTCAACACTCCCTCGCCACTCGGCTTCCACTCAACACTCCCTCGGCGCTTGGCCCCCACTCAACACTCCCTCGCTGCTGGACACCCCACTCAACACTACCTCGCTGCTGGGCTCCCCACTCAACACTCCCTCGCCGCTCGGCCCCCACTCAACACTCCCTCACCGCATGGCCCCCTCTCGACACTTCCTCACCGCTCGGCCCCCACTCGACACTCCCTCACCGCTCGGCTCCCACTCGACGTTCCCTCACCGCTCGGCCCCCTCTCAACACTCCCTCACCACTCGGCCTCCACTCAACAATCCCTCGCCGCACGGCCCCCACCCAACACTCCCTCGCTGCTGGGCTCCCCACTCAACACTCCCTCGCCACTCGGTCCCCACTCAACACTCCCTCACCGCTCGGCCCCCTCTCGACACTCCCTCACCGCTCGGCCCCCAGTCGACAGTCCCTCACCGCTCGGCCCCCACTCAACACTCCCTCACCGCTCGGCCCCCACTCAACACTCCCTCACCACTTGGCCCCCACTCGACACACCTTCACCGCTCGGCCCCCACTCGACATTCCCTCACCACTCGGCACCCACTCGACATTCCCTCGCCACTCGACCCCCACTCGACGGTCCCTTGCCTCTGGGGCCCCCCCCACTCGATGCTTGGCCCCCACTCTCCACCAGGCCCTCCACTCGATGCTCCCTCGCTGCTGGGCCCCCCACCCCTGCTCGCACTCTCCACTGGCATTCGTCCCCCGCTCACTCCCCACGTGACACGCCAATTTCTCAGCGTTCACTGATGACAGCTGCCACTGCTCTTGTGACATCAGTACATGGTGATGTCAGGATGCACATGTATAGATTCAGCCTGACAGGATCACATGAACAATTAGGAGTTTTGTGCAAGCTACTCAAAGGCAGGGTGAGCTACCAGTAGCTCACAATCAACATGTTGGCGAACCCTGGGCTAAAGGAACTTGTGCTTGGTGAATCTCTTTGAGGAAGTAACAGACACAGCTAGGTGGCGGCAATGTGCACAAGGATTTTGGGAAGGACAAGATATAGGCAGGGTGGATAGCAAGAAGCTTTTTCCCAGAGTGGGGGATTCAATTACTAGGGGTCACGAGTTCAAAGTGAGAGGGGAAAAGTTTAGGGGGGATATGCGTGGAAAGTTCTTTACGCAGAGGGTGGTGGGTGCCTGGAACGCGTTGCCAGCGGAGGTGGTAGACGCGGGCACGATAGCGTCTTTTAAGATGTATCTAGACAGATACATGAATGGGCAGGAAGCAAAGAGATACAGACCCTTAGAAAATAGGCGACAGGTTTAAATAGAGGATCTGGATCGGCGCAGGCTTGGAGGGCCGAAGGGCCTGTTCCTGTGCTGTAATTTTCTTTGTTCTTTGTTCTTTGTACCACATGGGAGGTTGGCTGGAGAAGTGTTTTGCTATTTGACCATGGGGAGCGTAGCAGCTGAGTCCAGTCCTATCCACAGCTACATACGTCCCCGCAGCAGAGCAGAGGGACTGGCTAATACTCTCTGCCTCCCCTGATCCAGGGTTAAGCCACCCCAGCTACTACTGATTCAGTGCAGAATGGGTGTGGAACGTGGTGTATCAATCCTCCACACTTGACCATTGTTGAAATTCACTGAGCCCTGAAGGTGCTGCAGCAAGCAAATCTTTATCACAGGCACTCCATTTGATAGTTAGTCTGAAACCAAAAACGATAAACCTTAGCTCATATTTGTACAAACAGAATTTGATTGATGAAGGGCTATAAAGCATGACTAGACTTTGAAGGCCAACCACTATCTAAGAGATAACAAAAAATATTTATGTCCAATCCCTATATTCTAAAGTGTAAATCTATCCAAGTATCAGAGAGTGCACTAGGTGACAGTGTCAGTGGAACAGGCTAGTATTTGCGAAGATGCTTGGAGCTATTGATATATTGATTCCTGTCTCTACTTTATCATTTCATCATTTCATTTCTTGTTTCCAGTTTTTAGATGAATGAATTTCAGAAAGTGTGAGTGAGATTTTTCAGTTTATGGTATAACAGGTGAATGGGAATACAATGAGTCAGGTGGTTGTATGACAGATATAAAATTAGGAAATAATCACCTACAGTCTGTAATTTCAAAGTCAGACTTGTATTTAGATTGTTGATCACTGTATATCTCACACACCATCCCAACTATTCACATTCACTGAATAAACTGAAGTTCAGTGGATGATTTAAATCTCTGAGCGTGCCCATCACTGACCTTACACATATCAACTTCTAAACATTCTTGTTACAGTTTAATCCCTTTATGTGTGTTTATTTACAGGTTTGTGTCTGAGAGTGTTATGTTGTACAAGGTCAGTGCTGTCTCTGTGTCTAGCTCACTGGCATCTTGTTGAGTTACTGGACTAATAATCCCAGGAACATGAGTATAAATGCCACAATGACTGGAATTCCATTTGATCAAATTCTGGAAATAAAGATCTGGAATCAGTAAAAGTGCCCATGAAGCTGTCGAATTGTCATAAAAACCCATCTGGTTCACAAATGTCTTGTTAGGGAAGGACACCTGCCGTCTTTACGCAGTCTGGCCTATATATGACTAAAGACCCACTCTGAGGTTCCCACTGAAGTGGCTCAGTAAGACACCCTGTTCTTCCAGGAAGCCCCATCACCGCCTCCTCAGGGTAACGAGCGATGGGCAATAAATGTCAGTCTTGCCAGTGATGCCCACATCACGAGAATGAACTTTTTAATAAATTGGAAGCCAAGCAACACCTCACTGTTACCAAGGGCCTGACTGGGTAGCTGGCTCCCAACTAAAGTTAAACTGAACTTCAAATATCCTGGGAAAGGGAGTGCTGGCCTATTGCAGTAACACTGCTGGAGGATCCACAGGGAGTCACCTGCAGACTTTCTCCAACCTGCTAGCTGATTGAAATTTGTACAACAACAACTTGCATTTATATAGCGCCTTTAGCAAAGTAAAACATCCCAAGGCTTCATTGACGTGTTATCAGAAAAAAAATTGACACCAAGACACATTACAATATTAGGATGGGTTATCAAAAGCTGAGTCCAAACGGGAGGTTTTAAGTAGAGTCTTCAAGGTGGAGAGGGCGGGAGAGCCAGGGAGAGGTTTAGGGAGGGAATTGCAGAACATTGGGCCCAGACTAGTGAAAGCACAGCCACCAAAGTTGGAGAAATTAAAATCCAGGATTTTCAAGAGGCCACAATTAGAGGAATGCAGAGATATGGGAGGGTTGTAGGGCTGGAGGGGGTTATAGAGATAGGGAGGGTGTAGGGCTGGAGGGGGTTATAGAGATAAGGAGGGTGTAGGGCTGGAGGGGATTATAGAGATAGGGAGGGTGTAGGGCTGGAGGGGGTTATAGAGATAAGGAGGGTGTAGGGCTGGAGGGGGTTATAGAAATAGGGAGGCTGTAGGGCTGGAGGGGGTTATAGAGATAAGGAGGGTGTAGGGCTGGAGGGGGTTATAGAGATAAGGAGGGTGTAGGACTGGAGGGGGTTATAGAGATAGGGAGGGTGTACGGCTGGAGGGGGTTATAGAGATAAGGAGGGTGTAGGGCTGGAGGGGGTTATAGAAATAGGGAGGGTGTAGGGCTGGAGGGGGTTATAGAGATAAGGAGGGTGTAGGACTGGAGGGGGTTATAGAGATAGGGAGGATGTAGGGCTGGAGGAGGTTATAGAGATAAGGAGGGTGTAGGGCTGGAGGGGGTTATAGAGATAGGGAGGGTGTAGGGCTGGAGGGGGTTATAGAGAGAGGGAGGGTGTAGGGCTGGAGGGTGTTATAGAGATTGGGAGGGTGTGGGGCTGGAGGGGGTTATAGAGATAGGGAGGGTGTAGGGCTGGAGGGGGTTATAGAGATAGGGAGGGTGTAGGGCTGGAGGGGGTTATAGAGATAGGGAGGGTGTGGGGCTGGAGGGGGTTATAGAGATAAGGAGGGTGTAGGGCTGGAGGGGGTTATAGAGATAGGGAGGGTGTAGGGCTGGAGGGGGCTATAGAGATAGGGAGGGTGTGGGGCTAGAGGGGGTTATAGAGATAGGGAAGGTGTAGGGCTGGAGGGGGTTATAGAGATAGGGAGGGTGTAGGGCTGGAGGGGGTTATAGAGATAGGGAGGGTGTAGGGCTGGAGGGGGTTATAGAGATAGGGAGGGTGTAGAGCTGGAGGGGGTTATAGAGATTGGGAGGGTGTAGGGCTGGAGGGGGTTATAGAGATAGGGAGAGTCTAGAACTGGAGGAGGTTGCAGAGATAGGGAGGGTCTAGGACTGGAGGAGGTTGCAGAGATAGGGAGGGTCTGGAACTGGAGGAGGTTACAGAGTTAGGGAGGGCGTAGGTCTGGAGGGGGTTATAGAGTTAGGGAGGGTGTGGGGCTGGAGGAGGTTACAAAGATAGGGAGGGTCTAGAACTGGAGGACGTTGCAGAGATAGGGATTGTCTAGAACTGGTGCAGGTTACAGAGATAGGGAGGGTCCAGAACTGGTGCAGGTTACAGAGTTAGGGAGGGTGATGGACTGGAGGAGGTTACAGAGATAGGGAGGGTGTAGAACTGGTGCAGGTTACAGAGATAGGGAGGGTGTAGGGCTGGAGGAGGTTACAGCGATAGGGAGGGTGATGGACTGGAGGAGGTTACAGAGATAGGGAGGGTGTAGAACTGGTGCAGGTTACAGAGATAGGGAGGGTGTAGGGCTGGAGGAGGTTACAGCGATAGGGAAGATGTAGGGGCTGGAGGAGGTTACAGAGATAGGGAGGGTGTTGGACTGGAGGAGGGTACAGAGATTGGAAGGGTGTAGGACTGGAGGAGGTTACAGAGATAGAGAACATGTAGGGGCTGGAGGAGGTTACAGAGATAGGGAGGGTTGTAGGGGCTGGAGGAGGTTCAAGAGATAGGGAGTGTTGTAGAGCTTTTATTTATTCCTTCACAGGATGTGGCGTCACTGCCATCACTAAGTGCCCCCGAGAAGGTGGTGGTGAGCCACCTTCTTAAATATAACTGAGTGGTTTGCTAAGCCATTTCAGAGGACAGTTAAAAGTGAACCACATTGCTGTGAGCCTGGAGTCCCATGTAGGCCAGACCAGGTAAGGACAGCAGATTTTCTCCTCTAAAGGGAATTAGTGAGCCAGATGGGTTGTTAGAACAATGGACAAGGGTTTCATGGTCACCATTACACCAATGGGAGATTGGGTTGAGAAAGTAGGAGTCCATGGATCCAGGGTAATTTGGCAAATTGGATTCAAAATTGGCTTAGTGGAAGGAGGCAGAGGGTGATGGTCGAGGGTTGTTTTTGCGATTGGAAGCCTGTGACCAGTGGTGTACCACAGGGATTGGTGCTGGGTCCCTTACTGTTTGTCGTGTACATTAATGATTTAGTCGCGAATACAGGAGGTATGATCAGTAAGTTCACAAATGATACGAAAATTGGCAGTGTTGTTAAATAGTGAGGAGGAAAGCCTTAGATTACAGGACGATATAGATGGGTTGGTAAGATGGGCGGAGCTGTGGCAAATGGAGTTTACTCCTGAGAAGTGTGAGGTGATACACTTTGGGAGGACTAATAAGGCAAGAGAATATACAATGGATGGTAGGACCCTAGGAAGTAGAGGGTCAGAGGGATCTTGGGGTGCTTGTCCATAGATCACTGAAGGCAGCAGCACAGGTAGATAAGGTGGTTAGGAAGGCATACGGGATACTTGCCTTTATTAGCCGAGGCATAGAATATAAGAGCAGGGAGGTTATGATGGAGCTGTATAAAACACTAGTTAGGCCACAGCTGGAGTACTGTGTACAGTTCTGGTCACCACACTATAGGAAGGATGTGATTGCACTGGAGAGGGTGCAGAGGAGATTCACCAGGATGTTGCCTGGGCTGGAGCATTTCAGCTATAAAGAGAGACTGGATAGGCTTGGGTTGTTTTCCTTAGAGCAGAGAAGGCTGAGGGGGGACCTGATTGAGGTATATAAAATTATGAGGGGCATAGATAGCATAGATAGGAAGAAACTTTTTCCCTTAGTGGAGGGGTCAATAACCAGGGGGCATAGATTTAAGGTAAGGGACAGGAGGTTTAGAGGGGATTTGAGGAAAAAAAATTTCACCCAGAGGGTGGTTGGAATCTGGAATACACTGCCTGAAGAGGTGGTAGAGGCAGGAACCCTCACAACATTTAAGAAGAATTTAGATGAGCACTTGAAATGCCATAACATACAAGGCTACGGGCCAAGTGCGGGGAAGTGGGATTAGTTTTGGACGGGTGCTTGATAGTCGGCACAAGTGGGTTGGGCCGAAGGGCCTGTTTCCGTGCTGTAAAACTCTATGACTCTCTGAACTCAAGTTTCTGGAACATAGTCCAGGCCTCTAGATTACTAGTCCAGTAACATAAACACTCTGCTACCCCTTTAAACTGCCGAGCTCCCAGCTGGGGACTCTGAACTCTTGGCTCTGGACTATGTTGAGGGGGGGGGATGGGCTCCAGGCTCTTGGCTCTGGGCTCCTGGCTCTGGACTATGTTGAGGGGGGGATGGGCTCCAGGCTCTTGGCTCTGGGCTCCTGGCTCCAGGCTCCAGGCTCTGGGCTCCTGGCTCCAGGCTCCAGGCTCTTGGCTCTGGGCTCCTGGCTCTGGACTATGTTGAGGGGGGGATGGGCTCCAGGCTCTTGGCTCTGGGCTCTGGGCTCCTGGCTCCAGGCTCTTGGCTCTGGGCTCCTGGCTCTGGACTATGTTGAGGGGGGGATGGGCTCCAGGCTCTTGGCTCTGGGCTCCTGGCTCCAGGCTCCAGGCTGGGGCAGTTCCTGGGTTGGAAAGTCCTAACGCAGCCACTGATCTCAGCTCAAAATTTTGAACACCTGACATTAAGGGGTCATTTTAACTGTTTACCCTGGGTAGTGATGGGGGGCGGTGGGGGTGATCGATCCCCATCTCCTCATACACCAATCAGTCTGTTTTACATCCCAGTGTTTTGAAAAGATTGCAGTTTTGCAACAGGGGTTTGGCTCTGCTTTCCTCACCTCTCTGCCAGCTCACTGACCACTCAGTGCCCTCTCTGCCAGCTCACTGACCACTCAGTGCCCTCTCTGCCAGCTCACTGACCACTCAGTGCCCTCTCTGCCAGCTCACTGACCACTCAGTTCCCTCTCCGCCAGCTCACTGACCACTCAGTGCCCTCTCTGCCAGCTCACTGACCACTCAGTTCCCTCTCTGCCAGCTCACTGATCACTCAGTGCCCTGTCCGCCAGCTCACTGACCACTCAGTGTCCTCTCTGCCAGCTCACTGACCACTCAGTGCCCTCTCCGCCAGCTCACTGACCACTCAGTGCCCTCTCTGCCAGCTCACTGACCACTCAGCGCCCTCTCTGTCAGCTCACTGACCACTCAGTGCCCTCTCCGTCAGCTCACTGACCACTCAGTGCCCTGTCCGCCAGCTCACTGACCACTCAGTGCCCTGCCCGCCAGCTCACTGACCACTCAGTGCCCTCTCTGTCAGCTCATTGACCACTCAGTGCCCTCTCTGCCAGCTCACTGATCACTCAGTGTCCTCTCCGTCAGCTCACTGACCACTCAGTGCCCTGTCTGCCAGCTCACTGACCACTCAGTGCCCTCTCCGTCAGCTCACTGACCACTCAGTGCCCTGTCCGCCAGCTCACTGATCACTCAGTGCCCTCTCCGTCAGCTCACTGATCACTCGGTGCCCTCTCCGTCAGCTCACTGACCACTCAGTGTCCTCTCCGTCAGCTCACTGATCACTCAGTGTCCTCTCCGTCAGCTCACTGACCACTCAGTGCCCTCTCTGCCAGCTCACTGACCACTCAGTGCCCTCTCTGCCAGCTCACTGATCACTCAGTGTCCTCTCCGTCAGCTCACTGACCACTCAGTGTCCTCTCCGTCAGCTCACTGATCACTCAGTGTCCTCTCCGTCAGCTCACTGACCACTCAGTGTCCTCTCCGTCAGCTCACTGATCACTCAGTGTCCTCTCCGCCAGCTCACTGATCACTCAGTGTCCTCTCCGTCAGCTCACTGACCACTCAGTGTCCTCTCCATCAGCTCACTGATCACTCAGTGTCCTCTCCGCCAGCTCACTGACCACTCAGTGGGCTTTAAAATAACTTTTTGAACCTCTGAATATTGACATTGGTGGGGAATTTCTATTAAACTCAGAAATTCCCTTGACTCTAGCCGACGATAATGGAGACAGACATTCCTCCAGCACTATTTCTGAGCAGCTGTCACCCTAATTTAGGACTCGATTGGATAACTCAGAGTTGGTAGAGGCACAACAGGCTGGAGGCCTCCTTCTGTGCTGTAAGTTTCTATGATTCTATTTGAAACAAACAGATTAGTGAATAACATATTAATTTTTTAATTCTTTTATGGGCTGGCCAGGCCAGGATTTATTGCCCATCCCGAATTGCCCTTGAGAAGGTGGTGGTGAGCTGCCTTCTTGAACCACAACAGTCCATGTGGGGTAGGTACACCTACAGTGCTGTTAGGAAGGGAGTTCCAGGATTTTGACCCAGCGACAGTGAAGGAACGGTGATATAGTTCCAAGTCAGGATGGTGTGTGACTTGGAGGGGAATTTGCAGGTGGTGGTGTTCTCATGTATTTGGTGCCCTTGTCCTTCTAGGTGGTAGAGGTCGCGGGTTTGGAAGGTGTTGTTAATTCATGTGTTGAGGTACTAATGAGGTAACATGTCTGTTGCAACAGTGGGAGTAGCAATGTTCACTAATATTGGCAACAGCCAGTTTGAGACTCAAGCCTCTATGTTTTGCCTCAATCTATCATTACAGTTTTCAGTCTATTTGGCTCATTTTTGCTTCCGGCAGTTGGAATGTTTGTCCAAGGTATACATGAGGTTGGTCTTTGCTGGCTTCTGAACAATCACTTAGGGCGGGTGATGAAGAGAGTTCATCAGTGCGTGAGCAGTCCTTGTCTCAGGACACAGTCAAGTTGTGTTGGAGGTCAGTGCTCTATGAGCTCCCAATACTTATCCTGTACTCTTGTACTCTAGACTTATCGTTAGCAAAAGAAGCAACGACGACATGAGGAAAAAGTGTTTGCAAGAGTGAGTGGTGAGGATGTGGAATGCACTGCCTGAGAGTCTGGTGAAGGCAGATTCCATCGATGCTATCAAAGGGGAATTGGATAATTAGCTGAAGAGAAAGAAATTGCAGAGCTGTGGGGAAAAGGCAGTGGAGTGGGACTTGGTGTGTTGCTCTTGCAGAGAGCTGGCACAAATACGATGGGCTGAATGGCCTCCTTCAGTCCTGTAATCATTCTATGATTCCAGCCTTATATAACTCTTGAGCCTTTTGTCAACATTTGGTGTCAAATAATGTTCAATAACGTCATTCCTCCTTGAGAAAGGATGCACGTAAAAAATGTCAATCTTTACTAAGAATATAAGAACTAGGAGCAGGAATAGGCCATTCAGCCCCTTTGAGCCTGCCCGCCATTCATTAAGATCCTGGCTGATCTTGTACCTCAACTTTCCCACTCTATCTCCATATTCTTCGATTCCCTTAGGGCCCAAAAATCTATCGATCTCGGTCTTGAATATACTCAACAACTGAGCATCCACAACTCTCTGGGCTAGAGAATGCCAAAGACTCACAACACTTTGAGTGAAGAAATTTCTCCTCAACTCAGTAGAAATGGCCAACCCATAAGCCTGAGACTGTGACCCCTAGTTCTGAACTCCCCAGCCAGGGGAAACATCCTCCCAGCAGCTACACCATAAAGTTGACCACTGCCTTGCACATTGTTCTTGAATATTTCCATTACCCCATTTGCACATTACATCTGTGTAGTGAGAATATAATTTGACACAGTGTTTGGGATGAGATGATGGGCACAATGCTAACTGCTGCCTTTATTATTGAAGGGTTAAGGGTAGAGATAGGTTTAGGATAAAGGGTTGTAAACAATGACAAGACTTTGAAGGCCAGGCAGTATCTAAGAGAAAACCAGAAAATGATGCAAACTGATGCATCAGTTGAAATCAATAGGAACAATGTTCAGTGAAGTAGCTGCAATGCTGGAAGAAGTAACCGTGATGCAGTGTGTGTCAGCATCACTCATTTGCTTTGTCTCTGGTTTCTGAGACAGTAGATTGTGGTTTCAGGCCCCACTCCTGAAACTGAATCTAGACTGGCAGTAGTACTGAGGGAGTGCAGCATAATTGCAGGTGCTGAACTTCATTTAAGGTATTAAATTGTTTGCCTGTTCATGTGGATGCCACTGCACTGCATATGAAAAGCATCGATACATCCAGGATCATGGGGGAATATTCCTCTCTCCCCAACATCCCTGTGTGAAGTGAGGTGATAGCCATTGCTTATTCGGGTTGTGTCGGAAGTCACACTGGAACTGCCTGTCTATGAGTTGGCACACACAACATCTTAATGTACCGTTTTACACAGGGGTTAGAGTTCACAGCCTGATCCAAAGGTGCCCACTAAATTTCAGTTGGAATGGCAGGTGTGGAACGTGTTCGAGTGCGGAACGTGTTCGATTGCGGAGTGTACCAGTGTGGAGCGGGTTCCAGCGCGGAGAGGGTTCCAGTGCAGAGCGGGTTTCAGTGCAGAGTGAGACCCAGTGCGGAGAGGGTTCCAGTGCGGAGTGGATTCCAGTGCGGAGCGGGTCCCAGTGTGGAGAGGGTTCCAGTGTGGAGTGAGACCCAGTGCGGAGCGGGTCCCAGTGATGAACGGGACCCATTGCGGAGCGGGTTCCAGTGCGGAGCAGGTTCCAGTGTGGAATGGGCGTCAGTCAGGAACAGGTTTGGAGCAAGTGGACACACCATGGTGCTGGGGGTTCATCACTGGACAGAGTCCAAGGTGCCCATTGCATCCTGATTCATAGTTAGAGGAGGAGGCCATTCATTGAGATGGTGGCTGATTTATTCCTCACTCCATCCACCTGCCTTGGCTCCATATCCCTTACTACCCTGCTCAAGCAAAAACCTATCGATCTCCGATTAAAAGCGATTAACTAGCATCTACTACTTTTTGTGGGAGAGAATTCCACACATTGCATGAAGAAGCGTCCCTAACTTCTCTCCTGATTGGCTAGACCAGCACCCCCACTCCCACTCCACCAGTGGAAAAAGTTTCACTCTATCTACCTGATCAATTCCTTTTAAAACATTAAAACCTCAATCAAATCACCACTTCAGCTTCGATATTCCAGGGAACACAAGCTTTGCTTGTGTAATCTGTCCTCATAATCTAACCCTTACAGCCCTCCGAACATCGTGATGATTCTGCATTCCTCCCAAGGCCATGATATCCTTCCTAAAGTGTGATGCCCAGAAGTGTACACAGTGCTCCAGATGTGGTCTAGCCAAGTTACATTTGCGATTTTCTAATCTAAAGGGTCAATCCTGACTTGACAGAACTTTGGAAGATTCTGGCTAAAGAATCTGCAACTTCCTCACCTACTTTCTTTAAAACTCTGGGGTGGAAACCATCAGATCCTGGGGATTTGTCAATCTTTAGTGTCATTATTTTTCTAATGCTGTTTTCTTGCTTACGTTAACTTTAGTGAGTTCCAGTCCTTGATTCATTATTAATTTCCCTGGAACGTCAGGAATATTCTCCCTCTCTACTGCCAAGCTTGACACAAAGTAATTATTCAGCATGTCTGTCATTTCCTTATTTTCATTTGTAATATTTACCCCCATCTGTTTTTAAAGATCCTACATTATCCTGAACACCCTTTGTCTTCTAATATAATTGTAACATTTTTTTGATGTTAATCTTGATATCCCTCACAAGTTTCTTTCTGTATTCACTTTCTGCAGCTCATATTATCTATTTTGTCTTGCTTTTCTATACTTTATATCTCCCAGTACTCTGGATCTACACTATTCTTTACACGTTTGTCTGCTCTTGCCTTTAATTTGATGTTATCTCTTGTTAAGGGCCATGTTCTGATGAGGGTGGAGGCCATTTGGGGTTTAACTAAATTTCTCCTGGATTACACACACTTGTGTTTTACGTTTTACCCTCTGTATAATTATAGAGAAATCATTGAAACTTCACATTCCTGTAACGTGACACATCCAACTGTCTACTTAAAATACAGGCTAAAACAAAATTAAAGATATGGAATAGGAATTCCCTCAGGCTGTGCACTGGATTCCCATCCTGACTCCGGCAGGGATTCATTTACACCCGATCACCACCAACTCCGTGAGTCTCTCGATCACCACCAACTCCGGGAGTCTCTCGATCACCACCAACTCCGGGAGTCTCTCGATCACCACCAACTCCGGGAGTCTCTCGATCACCACCAACTCCGGGAGTCTCTCGATCACCACCAACTCCGGGAGTCCCTCGATCACCACCAACTCCGGGAGTCTCTTGATCACCACCAACTTCGGGAGTCTTTCAATCACCAGCGACTCCTGGAGTCTTCCAATCACCACCAATTCTGGGAATCTCTGGATCACCTCTGACTCCTGGAGTTGAGTAGGAATCTGATGAATGTAGGAAGAGGAGTAGGCCATTAAGTCCCTCCAGCCCGTTCCACCATTCAATGAGATCATGGCTGATCTGCGACCCCACTCCATAAACTCACCTTTCCCCCATATCCCTTAATACCTTTGATTAACAAAAATCTATCAATCTCACTTTTAAAATTAACAATTGATCCAGCATCAATTGCCATTTGTTCCTGACTGCTCTTGATTGGAGCAGAATCTCAGCTCATCATTTACAAGGCCAATGACAGCCAGGGGTTGAGGCAATGCCTCCGACACACTCAGTTCCTGAACCTCTGGCATGATGATACAACATGGTACTGGAGACCTGAACACTGAGTCAAGTGGGTTAATCAGCCGACAGAAAGGAGCATGTGAATCCACATAGAGAGTGGGAGTTGGGGGGTGGGTAGCTGTGGGGGTGGGGGGGGGTCTTGTGGGGGCCTGGACATCTCCGTGGTGGCAGATGGTAGCCTAAACATTCACTCCCTCTACCACCGACGCACAGCGGCAGCAGTGTGTACCATCTACATGATGCACTGCAGCAACGCACCAAGGCTCCTATGACAGCACCTTCCAAACCCACGACCTCTACCACCTCGAAGGACAAGGGCAGCAGATACATGGGAACACCAGCACCTGCAAGTTCCCCTCCAAGTCACACACCATCCTGACTTGGAACTATATCGCCGTTCTTTCACTGTCGCTTGGTCAAATCCTGGAACTCCCTTCCTAACAGCACTGTGGGTGTCCATACCCCACATGGACTGCAGCAGTTCAAGAAGGCAGCTCACCACCACCTTCTCAAGGGCAATTCAGGTTGGGCAAAAAATACTGGTCTTGCCAGTGCCACCCACAAACTGAGAATGAATACAAGAACGCAGAAAATAGGAGCAGGAGTAGACCATATGGCCCATTGCGCCTGCTCCGCCATTCAATACGATCATGGCTGATCTTGGGCTTCAATTCCACTTTCCCGCCCTCTCGCCATATCCCTGAGAGACCAACTGTCTGTCTATCCCAGCCTGAAATATATTCAACAATGGATCATCCACAACCCACTGGGGTAAAGAATTCCAAAAAGTCGCAACCCTTTGAGTGAAGTAATTTCTTCTCAGCTCAGTCCTAAATGATCAGCCCCTTATACTGAGACTGTGCCCCCGTGTTTTAGATTCCCTGACCAGGGGAAACAATCTCTCACTGTCTACCCTATCCAACCCCTTCAGAATATTGTATGTTTCAATGAGATTATCTCTCATTCTTCTAAACTTCAGAGAATACAGGTCCAATTTACTCAGTCTCTCCTCATAGAACAACCCCCTCATCCCAGGGACCCATCTAGTGAACGTTCGCTGTGCTGCCTCTAGTGCAAGTATATCCTTTGTAAAATGTGGAGACCAAAACTGCACACAGTATTCCAGATGTGGCCACACCAAAACCCTGTACAATTGTAGCAATACTTCCTTATTCCTGTACTACAATAAAGGTCAACATTTGCCTTCCTAGTTGCTTCTTGTACCTGCATGTAAACTTTCTGCATTCCTTGTTCAGTCTCAATAAAAAAGAAACTGATGATCCAGTCATTTATCTTATGACTCTCTGTGGGACCATGCTCTGCATAAATTGGCTTCCCCATTACCTATATTATAACAGTGCCTAGGCCTCAATAAGTTCTTCATTTACTGTAAAGAACTTTGGGACATCCTGAGGTTGTGAAAGGTGCTATATAAATGCAGGTATTTTTTTTAAAGAGCCCTATAGCTGTTCCCTGCTTGATCCAATAGCCCAGTAACCAAATCTGGCCCCACAATCGGTGACATAAGCTGTGTGGGGCGGGGGGGCGATATAAATTTTCTGTGGGGGGGTATTAGCGGCTGGGGTATAGAGTGTGTGGGAGGGGTATTAGCGGCTGGTGCACAGAGTGTGTGGAGGGGGTATTAGCGGCTGGTGCACAGAGTGTGTGGAGGGGGTATTAGCAGCTGGTGTATAGAGTGTGTGGGAGGGGTATTAGCAGCTGGTGTATAGAGTGTGTGGGAGGGGTATTAGCGGCTGGTGCACAGAGTGTGTGGAGGGGGTATTAGCGGCTGGTGCACAGAGTGTGTGGAGGGGGTATTAGCAGCTGGTGTATAGAGTGTGTGGGAGGGGTATTAGCAGCTGGTGTATAGAGTGTGTGGGAGGGGTATTAGCGGCTGGTGCACAGAGTGTGTGGAGGGGGTATTAGCAGCTGGTGTATAGAGTGTGTGGAAGGGGTTTTGGAGGCTGGTGTATAGAGTGTGTGGGGGGTATTAGCAGCTGGTGTACAGAGAGTGTGGAGGGGGTATTAGCGGCTGGTGTACAGAGTGTGTGGGAGGGGTATTAGCAGCTGGTGTATAGAGTGTGTGGGAGGGGTATTAGCGGCTGGTGCACAGAGTGTGTGGAGGGGGTTTTGGAGGCTGGTGTATAGAGTGTGTGGGGGGTATTAGCAGCTGGTGTACAGAGAGTGTGGAGGGGGTATTAGCAGCTGGTGTATAGAGTGTGTGGGGGGTATTAGCAGCTGGGGTATAGAGTCTGTGGGGGGTATTAGCAGCTGCGGTACAGAGTGTGTGGAGGGGGTATCAGCAGCTGGGGTATAGAGTCTGTGGGGGGTATTAGCAGCTGCGGTACAGTGTGTGTGGAAGGGGTATCAACAGCTGGGGTATAGAGTTTATGGGGGATATTAGCAGCTGGTGTTTGGAGTGTGTGGAGGGGGTATTAGCGGCTGGTGTATAGAGTGTGTGGAGGGGGTATTAGAGGCTGGCGTATAGAGTGTGTGGAGGGGGTATTAGCGGCTGGTGTATAGAGTGTGTGGAGGGGGTATTAGCAGCTGGTGTATAGAGTGTGTGGAGGGGGTATTAGCAGCTGGTGTACAGAGAGTGTGGAGGGGGTATTAGAGGCTGTTGTATAGAGTGTGTGGAGGGGTATTAGAGGCTGGTGTATAGAGTGTGTGGAGGGGGTATTAGCGGCTGGTGTATAGAGTGTGTGGAGGGGGTATTAGCGGCTGGTGTATAGAGTGTGTGGAGGGGGTATTAGCAGCTGGTGTATAGAGTGTGTGGAGGGGGTATTAGCGGCTGGTGTATAGAGTGTGTGGAGGGGGTATTAGCAGCTGGTGTATAGAGTGTGTGGTGGGGGTATTAGCAGCTTGTGTACAGAGAGTGTGGAGGGGGTATTAGCAGCTGGGTATAGAGTTTATGGGGGATATTAGCAGCTGGTGTTTGGAGGGGGTATTAGCAGCTGGGGTACAGAGTGTGTGGAGGGGGTATTAGCAGCTGGGGTATAGAGATTATGGGGGGTATTAGCAGCTGGGGTATAGAGTGTGTGGAGGGGGTATTAGCAGCTGGGGTACAGAGTGTGTGGAGGGGGTATTAGCGGCTGGTGTATAGAGTGTGTGGTGGGGGTATTAGCAGCTTGTGTACAGAGTGTGTGGAGGGGGTATTAGCGGCTGGGGTACAGAGTGTGTGGGGGGTATTAGCAGCTGGTGTATAGAGTGTGCGTGGGGGTTATTAGCGGCTGGGGTACAGCGTGTGTGGGGGGTATTAGCGGCTGGTGTACAGAGTGTGTGTGGGGGGTATTAGCGGCTGGGGTACAGCGTGTGTGGGGGGTATTAGCAGCTGGTGTATAGAGTGTGTGTGGGGGTTATTAGCGGCTGGGGTACAGCGTGTGTGGGGGGTATTAGCGGCTGGTGTACAGAGTGTGTGGAAGGGGTTTTGGAGGCTGGTGTATAGAGTGTGTGGAGGGGGTTTTGGAGGCTGGTGTATAGAGTGTGTGGAGGGGGTATTAGCAGCTGGTGTATAGAGTGTGTGGAGGGGGTATTAGCGGCTGGTGTATAGAGTGTGTGGTGGGGGTATTAGCAGCTTGTGTACAGAGAGTGTGGAGGGGGTATTAGCAGCTGCGGTATAGAGTTTATGGGGGATATTAGCAGCTGGTGTTTGGAGGGGGTATTAGCAGCTGGGGTACAGAGTGTATGGAGGGGGTATTAGCAGCTGGGGTATAGAGATTATGGGGGGTATTAGCAGCTGGGGTATAGAGTGAGTGGAGGGGGTATTAGCGGCTGGGGTACAGAGTGTGTGGAGGGGGTATTAGCTGGGGTACAGAGTGTGTGGAGGGGGTATTAGCGGCTGGTGTATAGAGTGTGTGTGGGGGGTATTAGCGGCTGGGGTACAGCGTGTGTGGGGGGTATTAGCAGCTGGTGTATAGAGTGTGTGGAAGGGGTTTTGGAGGCTGGTGTATAGAGTGTGTGGAGGGGGTATTAGCGGCTGGTGTATAGAGTGTGTGGGGGGTATTAGCAGCTTGTGTACAGAGTGTGTGGAGGGGGTATTAGCGGCTGGGGTACAGAGTGTGTGGGGGGTATTAGCAGCTGGTGTATAGAGTGTGTGTGGGGGGTATTAGCGGCTGGGGTACAGCGTGTGTGGGGGGTATTAGCAGCTGGTGTATAGAGTGTGTGGAAGGGGTTTTGGAGGCTAGTGTATAGAGTGTGTGGAGGGGGTATTAGCGGCTGGTGTATAGAGTGTGTGGGGGGTATTAGCAGCTGGTGTATAGAGTGTGTGGGGGGGGTATTAGCGGCTGGGGTACAGCGTGTGTGGGGGGTATTAGCAGCTGTTGTATAGAGTGTGTGGAGGGGGTATTAGCAGCTGGTGTATAGAGTATGTGGAGGGGCTATTAGAGGCTGGTGTATAGAGTGTGTGGAGGGGGTATTAGCAGCTGTTGTATAGAGTGTGTGGAGGGGGTATTAGCAGCTGTTGTATAGAGTGTGTGGAGGGGGTATTAGCAGCTGTTGTATAGAGTGTGTGGAGGGGGTATTAGCAGCTGTTGCATAGAGTGTGTGGAGGGGGTATTAGCAGCTGTTGTATAGAGTGTGTGGAGGGGGTATTAGCGGCTGGTGTATAGAGTGTGTGGAGGGGATATTAGCGGCTGGTGTATAGAGTGTGTGGAGGGGATATTAGCGGCTGGTGTATAGAGTGTGTGGAGGGGGTATTAGCGGCTGGTGTATAGAGTGTGTGGAGGGGGTATTAGCAGCTGGTGTATACAGTGTGTGGAGGGGGTATTAGCAGCTGGTGTATAGAGTGTGTGTGGGGGGTATTAGCGGCTGGGGTACAGCGTGTGTGGGGGGTATTAGCTGGTGCATAGAGTGTGTGGAGGGGGTATTAGCGGCTGGTGTACAGAGTGTGTGGAGGGGGTATTAGCAGCTGGTGTACAGAGTGTGTGGAGGGGGTATTAGCGGCTGGGGTACAGCGTGTGTGGGGGGTATTAGCTGGTGCATAAAGTGTGTGGAGGGGGTATTAGCGGCTGGTGTACAGAGTGTGTGGAGGGGGTATTAGCGGCTGGTGTACAGAGTGTGTGGAGGGGGTATTAGCGGCTGGTGTGCAGAGTGTGTGGAGGGGGTATTAGCGGCTGGTGTACAGAGTGTGTGGAGGGGGTATTAGCGGCTGGTGTGCAGAGTGTGTGGAGGGGGTATTAGCGGCTGGTGTACAGAGTGTGTGGAGGGGGTATTAGCGGCTGGTGTACAGAGTGTGTGGAGGGGGTATTAGCGGCTGGTGTATAGAGTGTGTGCAGGGGGTATTAGCGGCTGGTGTACAGAGTGTGTGGAGGGGGTATTAGCGGCTGGTGTACAGAGTGTGTGGAGGGGGTATTAGCGGCTGGTGTACAGAGTGTGTGGAGGGGGTATTAGCGGCTGGTGTATAGAGTGTGTGGAGGGGGTATTAGCAGCTGTTGTATAGAGTGTGTGGAGGGGGTATTAGCAGCTGGTGTATAGAGTGTGTGGAAGGGATATTAGCGGCTGGTGTACAGAGTGTGTGGAGGGGGTATTAGCGGCTGGTGTATCGAGTGTGTGGGGGGTATTAGCAGCTGGTGTATAGAGTATGTGGAGGGGGTATTAGCAGCTGGGGTATAGAGTGTGTGGAGGGGGTATTAGCAGCTGGGGTACAGAGTGTGTGGAGGGGGAATCAGCAGCTGGGGTACAGGATGAGTGGAGGGGGTATTAGCAGCTGGGGTATAGAGTGTGTGGAGGGGGTATTAGCAGCTGGGGTATAGAGTGTGTGGAGGGGGTATTAGCAGCTGGCGTACAGAGTGTGTGGGGGGTATTAGCAGCTGGGGTATAGAGTGAGTGGAGGGGGTATTAGCAGCTGGGGTATAGAGTGTGTGGGGGGTATTAGCAGCTGGGGTATAGAGTGTGTGGAGGGGGTATTAGCAGCTGGGGTATAGAGTGAGTGGAGGGGGTATTAGCAGCTGGGGTATAGAGTGTGTGGGGGGTATTAGCAGCTGGGGTATAGAGTGTGTGGAGGGGGTATTAGCAGCTGGGGTACAGAGTGTGTGGGGGGGGGTATTAGCAGCTGGCGTACAGAGTGTGTGGGGGGTATTAGCAGCTGGGGTACAGTGTGTGTGGGGGGGGGTATTAGCAGCTGGGGTACAGAGTGTGTGGAGGGGGTATTAGCAGCTGGGGTACAGAGTGTGTGGAGGGGGGTATTAGCAGCTGGCGTACAGAGTGTGTGGGGGGGGGGTATTAGCAGCTGGCGTACAGAGTGTGTGGGGGGGGGTATTAGCAGCTGGGGTACTGAGTGTGTAGGGGGGGTATTAGCAGCTGGTGTACTGAGTGTGTAGGGGGGGTATTAGCAGCTGGGGTACAGAGTGTGTGGAGGGGGTATTAGCAGCTGGGGTACAGAGTGTGTGGAGGGGGTATTAGCTGCTGGGGTACAGAGTGTGTGGAGGGGGTATTAGCGGCTGGGGTACAGAGTGTGTGGAGGGGGTATTAGCAGCTGGTGTACTGAGTGTGTGGGGGGGTATTAGCAGCTGGTGTATAGAGTGTGTGGAGGGGGTATTTGCAGCTGGGTACAGAGTGTGAGGGGGTATTTGCAGCTGGTGTATAGAGTGTGTGGGGGGGTATTAGCAGCTGGGGTATAGAGTGTGTGGGGGTGTATTTGCAGCTGAGGTATAGAGTGTGTGGGGGGTATTAGCAGCTGGTGTATAGATTGTGTGGGGGGGTATTAGCAGCTGGGGTACAGAGTGTTTGGGGGGTATTAGCAGCTGGTGTATAGAGTGTGTGGGGGGGTATTTGCAGCTGGGGTATAGAGTATGTGGGGGGTATTAGCAGCTGGGGTATAGAATGTGTGGGGGGTATTAGCAGCTGGGGTACAGAGTGTGTGGGTGGTATTAGCAGCTGGGGTACAGAGTGTGTGGGGGTATTAGCAGCTGGGGTACAGAGTGTGGGGGGGTATTAGCAGCTGGGGTACAGAGTGTGTGGGGGGTATTAGCTGCTGGGGTACAGAGTGTGTGGGGGGTATTAGCTGCTGGGGTTATAGAGTGTGTGGGGGGTATTAGTAGCTGGGGTACAGAGTGTGTGGGGGGTATTAGCTGCTGGGGTTATAGAGTGTGTGGGGGGTATTAGTAGCTGGGTTATAGAGTGTGTGGGGGGGTATTAGCAGCTGGGTTACAGAGTGTGTGGGGGGTATTAGCAGCTGGGGTACAGAGTGTGTGGGGGGTATTAGCTGCTGGGGTATAGAGAGTGTGGGGGGTATTAGCAGCTGGGGTATAGAGTGTGGGATCGAGGTGTGTGAACATTAGCACCTGGAGGGGTTAATGAAGTGCTAAAGTCAGAGATTTGTTTGATGAATAATTTGGGAAGAGTTAAAATCAATTCTTGGTGCTCAGAATCGACAACATTTTCCTCAAGAAAGTCATTGTGGGGCAGATATTCGGAAATTCCTCTGTTCAGTCCTCCCTGACCTTCCCCCTCCCTCCCTGTCCCGCCCCCCCTCATTCCCCAATCTGCGCCCCTCTCTCCCCCCCCCCCGTCCTGCCCCCTTCCACCCCGATCTACCTCTTTCTGTGAGTCTGTGAGTAGAATGTTACCGCAGCCTCGAGACCTGCTCTTGCACTCAGTGACCTGCAGTCGTCATTGAGTGAGCCTTTATCTGATGGGAGGGTTTAATGTGCCTGCAGGGATGATGCATAGTTTCCAGAAATGACGCCTTATTCTTATAATTATAACATTTCTCACTGGCCTATTCCACATCTGCAGTGATTCTGTCAGGGTTTCACCCAACTCTCCTTTACGACACTGCCCTTGGGCAATCTGAATCAGGAGCTATGATACAGAGGATCGCTCGCTTTGAACACAAGTTTGTTAACCCATTGAGGGCAGCAGCAATACAGCGTCAGACTTGAAAACACCAGATTCCTCCATGGCTCCCTTTCCCTAATTTAGGATTCACTGGACAGTGATCAGGAGCAGGAACCCTGGCTGATTTCCCCCTCTCTCTTATCCAGGGGTCACTGGACAGTGATCAGGAGCAGGAACCCTGGCTGATTTCCCCTTCTCTCTAACCCAGGGGGCCACTGGACAGTGATCAGGAGCAGGAACCCTGGCTGATTTCCCCTTCTCTCTAACCCAGGGGTCACTGGACAGTGATCAGGAGCAGGAACCCTGGCTGATTTCCCCTTCCCTCTAACCCAGGGGGCCACTGGACAGTGATCAGGAGCAGGAACCCTGGCTGATTTCCCCCTCTCTCTTATCCAGGGGTCACTGGACAGTGATCAGGAGCAGGAACCCTGGCTGATTTCCCCTTCTCTCTTATCCAGGGGTCACTGGACAGTGATCAGGAGCAGGAACCCTGGCTGATTTCCCCTTCTCTCTAACCCAGGGGTAACTGGACAGTGATCAGGTGCAGGAACCCTGGCTGATTTCCCCTTCTCTCTAACCCAGGGGTCACTGGACAGTGATCAGGAGCAGGAACCCTGGCTGATTTCCCCTTCTCTCTAACCCAGGGGGCCACTGGACAGTGATCAGGAGCAGGAACCCTGGCTGATTTCCCCTTCTCTCTAACCCAGGGGTCACTGGACAGTGATCAGGAGCAGGAACCCTGGCTGATTTCCCCTTCCCTCTAACCCAGGGGGCCACTGGACAGTGATCAGGAGCAGGAACCCTGGCTGATTTCCCCCTCTCTCTTATCCAGGGGTCACTGGACAGTGATCAGGAGCAGGAACCCTGGCTGATTTCCCCTTCTCTCTTATCCAGGGGTCACTGGACAGTGATCAGGAGCAGGAACCCTGGCTGATTTCCCCTTCTCTCTAACCCAGGGGTAACTGGACAGTGATCAGGAGCAGGAACCCTGGCTGATCTCCCCTTCTCTCTAACCCAGGGGGTCACTGGACAGTGATCAGGAGCAGGAACCCTGGCTGATTTCCCCTTCTCTCTAACCCAGGGGGCCACTGGACAGTGATCAGGAGCAGGAACCCTGGCTGATTTCCCCTTCTCTCTAACCCAGGGGTCACTGGACAGTGATCAGGAGCAGGAACCCTGGCTGATTTCCCCTTCCCTCTAACCCAGGGGGCCACTGGACAGTGATCAGGAGCAGGAACCCTGGCTGATTTCCCCTTCTCTCTAACCCAGGGGTCACTGGACAGTGATCAGGAGCAGGAACCCTGGCTGATTTCCCCTTCCCTCTAACCCAGGGGGCCACTGGACAGTAATCAGGAGCAGGAACCCTGGCTGATTTCCCCCTCTCTCTTATCCAGGGGTCACTGGACAGTGATCAGGAGCAGGAACCCTGGCTGATTTCCTTATCTTAATTCAGGGGAGTTGAGCCAGTTGTGGAGGTCAATCACCTGAGATTAAGTATCACAGCGAAAACCAGGGAATCAAAGCTTAACCCTTCCTTGGGTTCAGCCACTCAGAGTGTAAATAGAATATTGCGTGCAATTCTGGTCGCCACACTACCAGAAGGACGTGGAGGCTTTGGAGAGGGTACAGAAGAGGTTTGCCAGGATGTTGCCTGGTCTGGAGGGCATTAGCTATGAGGAGAGGTTGGAAAAACTCGGATTGTTTTCACTGGAACGACGGAGGTGGAGGGAGGTGGAGGGTTTACAAAGTTATGAGCGGCATGGACAGAGTGGATAGTCAAAAGCTTTTTCCCAGGGTGGAAGAGTCAGTTACTAGGGGGCATAGGTTTAAGGTGCGAGGGGCAAAGTTTAGAGGGGATGTGCGAGGCAAGTTTTTTACACAGAGGGTGGTGAGTGCCTGGAACTTGCTGCCGGGGGAGGTGGTGGAAGCAGATACGATAGCGACGTTTAAGAGGCATTTTGACAAATATATGAATAGGATGGGAATAGAGGGATATGGGTCCCGGAAGTGCAGAAGGTTTTAGTTTAGGCAGGCATCAAGATCGGCGCAGGCTTGGAGGGCCGAATGGCCTGTTCCTGTGCTGTACTGTTCTTTGTTCTTTGGTGTGTACACTATAAAATCGAATTATTTCTCTGTATACTATCTCATCATTCTTTGGGTTTTGTGTTATTTTCATGGCATACAGCTCTTGCTGGTAAATGATTGGGTGATGTGGTAGTTTTGTGCCTTCGGGGTTGACAAAAAATTGTGGGGAGCATCCTATGTTGGTTTGTTGGTATGACTGATCTGTGACCTAACTCCATACACCCACCTTTCCCCCTTAATACTTTTGGATAACAAAAAATTATAAATCTCAGGTTGAAAATTAACAATTGGAACAGCATCAGTTGCAGTTTGTGAAAGAGAGTTCCAAACCTCTACCACCCTTTGTATGTGGAACCATTTCCTCCTGAAAGGTCTGACTCTAATATTTTGACTCTGCCCCCTAGTCCTAGACTCCCTAACTAGTGGAAATCTATCTACCCTCTCTGTTCCCCTTAATATCTTAAAAACTTCAATCAAATCGCCCCTTAACCTTCTAAATTCCAGGAATACAATCCTCGTGTAATCTCTCCTCAGAATCTAACACTTGGAATCTAGGCTTCATTCTGGTAAATTTACACTGCAATCCCTGCAAGGTCAATATCTCCTTCCTAAGGTGTGCTGCCTGGAACTGCTGTCAGTAATTCCAGGTGTGGTCTAACCAGGGCTTTGTATAGCTGGAGCATAACGTCTACCCTATTGTACTCTAGCCCTCTTCTTATAAAGACCAGCGTTCCATTTATCCTTTTTGATTATTTTAGAGTAATAGGGTCATTATGGCACAGAAGGAGGCCATTCGGCCCATCAAGTCCATACTGGCTCTCTGTAGAGCAATCTAGTCAGTCCCATTCCCTGGCTCTATCCCTGTAGCCCTGTAAATTTATTTTCCTCAAGTGCCCATCCAATTTTCTTTTGAAATCATTCATTGTCTCCACTTCCACCACCCTCATGGGCAGCAAGTTCCCGGGATTACCACTCGCTGTGTAAAGAGGTTCTTTCTCACATCACCCCTGCATCTCTTGCTCAAAACCTTAAATCGGTGACCCTGCACCATCAGCTAATGGGAACGGCTTTTATTTGTCTACCTAATCTAAACCTGTCATAATCTTGTGCACCTCAATCAAATCTCCCCTCAATCTCCTGTGTTCCAAGGAGAACAACTCCAGCTTTTCCAACCTAACCTTCTAACTAAAATCCCTCACACCCGGAACCATTCTGGTAAATCTCCTCTGCACCCTCTCAAGGACCCTCACATCCTTCCTAAAGTGTGGTGACCAGAACTGGATGCAATACTCCAGTTGGGGCCTAACCAGAGCTTTATAAAGATTCAGCATAACTTCTGCTTTTGTACTTAATGCCTCTATTTATGAAGCCCAAGGTCCCATATGCTTTATTAACCACTTGCTCAAAATGTCCTGCCACCTTCAAAGATCGATGCACATGAACCCCCAGGTCTCTCTGTTCCTGCACACTCTTTAGAACTGTGCCATTAAGTCTATATTGCCTCTCCCAATCCCTTTTGCCAAAATGCATCTTGCTCTCCACAAACTCCCACATACTGCAGTCCAGAAACACAACCTGATCTGCCATATCTTAGTCTAGATTATTTAAATCCACATTTTAGTTTGTTGTAAGTTTCTTTTTCTACATACTAACTTGCACGAAATGCTAAAACATTGGACAAAAATGTCACTTACTGCCTCAAGTTTACAGGAATCACTACAAGTATTAGAGGCAGAAGCAGCAGCTCTGTCCCTTTCTGCACTGAATTCCCACTCTCACCAAATTTGTTACACTTTGTTTATGATGCACTCTGTTTACAAATGCCCTGTGCAGCACTCGGCATGTCAATGGATACTGTTTACTTTTGTACACCTTTTTAAGCCACATGCAAGTTACAAGTGCTGCCTCAGATTGCTGCTCATAGAAATTAGTAATACAAATTCATGCAATCACTTACAGCTGATTGACAGTTAACTTCCACTGACAAGCAGTTTCTGGTAACAAGTTTGAAATTGCTCTTAAAAAGAAATTAAGTTCTGGGACACCACTTTCAAACTGTAACACAAAAAACACCAAATGAAACTGCAAATCAAATTAAAATAACACACTCAGAACTAGTGATGCAGTCCAGTTGCTCCAGTGCCCACCCATCACAGAAAGCCTCAAGTGTACCAGTGGACACTGTGTGCTCCCTCACCAAGGACCCCTGGGCACAGATGTAGCCACGGACGAGAGGCAGGCAGTCAGGCTGAATGATCATCTTGACTGCCCACTGCCTGGATCTGTTGATGGCCACCTTGGCAAGGTCCAGGAGTAGTCCCACTAGGAGGTCCTCCAATCTGTCCACACCCCTCCCCACCGGGTGGCCGAAGATCAGGAGCATGGGACAGAAGTGCAGCCAGAACTTGAGAAGCACCCCCCCCCCCAGATAATGGAATTGGGGCTGCAACTCACACATCCTGCATGGATGTGAAATACAGACTCCTCCGGGCCGCGGAAATTACAGGCAGTGATGGAGTCCGTGAATCGACTTACACTCTATTCCACGGGAGCGCTGCATGGAACACCATCCACATCAAATTCCCAATGGAAAAAGGGAGGACTCCCAAGTAGAGTGCCTCCCGTGGGGGACACCCCGCCTCCTCCGGCCAGCAGGCTGGAATGCCACAACATGTCCAGACAGCAGATGAGGATGAGGAAGTGGAAGGCATATAAGAGCAGCCCATACAGGAAACCCCTCTGCGCGGAGTCGAATGGCAAGAGGGAATTTTCAAGAGTCGGCTTAGGTTGTGGGACCGAGGCTCCCGAGGGAGGTTTTGGGGCCTGGTGCCGATGAGAAATTCCATCCAAATGGGGGTCAGCTCGGACGGGAGTGCTCCATACACCTGGGCCACCTTGATACACTGAGTGCAGCGAGGGCCAAGCGCCTCTTTCAGTGTCTCAAGTTCTGATGAAAGGTCACTGACCTGAAGCGTTAACTGTGTTTCTCTCTCCACAGATGCTGTCAGACCTGATAAGTATTTCCAGCACTTTTGTTTCTATCCCAACTTTTACATTCGTTTACAGTGCACTCCATTTACAAACACTTAGTGTGACCACACTAACCTACTGGTATCCCACCACTAACCCCTCACTATTCTAACACTAACCCACTGTCATGCAGACCCCCCCCACCCCCACCTGCCAAGAATGAGGCATATTAATTTTGTCATATGAACATTGATTTGAAAACTGTTGTTGAAGTGAAGAAAGGACTTGTTTTAAAAAATCACCAGGCCCTTGGCTGGGAATACATTTTCATATTAACAGGCAATGCTTGTGGTGACAATTATCCTTATCCAATTTAACCCACAACGGACTTTGAGTACCAGACATTGAAGGTGAGGGAGCTCAAATTTCAGGATGACTGCTGGGATGGCTGAATCCACAAACAGACATGGTCAGACCAGCTGGTCACGTGACTAACCTGCTTGGCAACCTGTTTTTTCTGAATTGTACAAACAGTTTGAACTGAGAGACTACAGAATGCTCCTGGACTGAGGAAGACCTCTCCTGTCTGTCTGCTCCCATCTCTTTCTCACGGAACTCCAAATCCACTGAAGACACATGAACCCCAAGAGAGGAAAGTCTCCTACAGCGAACAAGGTTTAAGAAGAATACTTACGAAAAGCAAGATCTACCTACAATCAAGGACTCCACAGTCAGCTCGAAGAACCGTAACAAAAACCCTCTTCAGATATTGCCTCAAGCTTTTCCACTTTATTTTTCTTCTGCTCTTTTCTGTCTCTATCTGCATGTATGTATCGTGTATGCATGCTAGCACGGGTGCGTCCCGTATCCGCAGGCGTTAACCGAATTAGAGTTTAAGTTTAATAAAATTTCAACCTTTCTTCCTTAAACCTAAGAAAACCTGTTTGTGCTGGTTAGGCCTTATACTTGGAAAGCAGTGAACAAGGATTCACCAAGGGGGAGCTAAAAACCACGGTGTGTTTAAAAATAAAACCCTGTTGCGTAAGACCAGGTGAAGGCTGCGAGGGACCCCTAGACATCTTTCTCAACTGGTCATAATACCACGCATGTCAGAGAGGAAACACAGATTGCAGTTAATAAGTTAGTCTACCTCAGGCTGCAGTTGTGTGGCCATTAGCATGGTTACTGATGTTGGATTAAGTTTGATCTCTAACCTGCTTCACCCCAGACCCTTGACTTTGTTACTTGAGGAGAGCTTGTGGATTGGGGAAAGATGGGCCTTCCTGCTGACCAGACATTCAGTCAATGTTTTCCCCTCAAGTAGAAAAGTTGGAGTTTTATTTATCTTCCAATTTCTGCAAAAAATGTTCAAAGTTAGTAAAGGGATTAAAAGGACTGAAGAATATGCAGACTTTAATCTCACTGTTACATGTTAAAGTTATTTTTTACAATCACTGCCTAGTTTGCATTAGTGCAATCAAAACCTCCTTCTGAAGGTCACACAATCTTCAGAGAAGTTGATGAAGATAGTAAGAACAGATCTTAAATAAACCCATATGGGCTGTTGGTTTGATTTTGTTTTATACGTGACAAACTGCATTGACTATATTTAAGCATTTGATGTAGCTGTTGTTTAATTGGCCACTTTTACATTAAATTGTTAATATTGTCCAGAATTAAAAGTACTTGTGCAATAATGTGACAGAGTGCTGGCCATTGACCTTTGACCCGCCCTCCCTCAGTACAACTCAAGCTTGGGTTCTTGCCAACAAGTGTTGTTTGATTCGTCAGTTTGATGTTTTTCAACTGTCGAAGTTCTCCTTGGCAATGCTTTCATGTAACGTCATGTGACATTGGCAGCAGCACTGTGTCAAGAGAGTCACCAGGACTAAGTGGATCAGAGTATTTTAGAAAGATGGAGCAAGGGCGAGTGGGTGGAGTTAAGATGCTGATCAAGCATGAGCTAATCAAATGGAGGGGCTGAATGGCCTCCCCCTGTTCCTGTTGCTGGAACAGGCCGTGTGCGACTTTTAGACAGAATGGTAATTGTGCATTGAATGGAATGCAAAGGGCTGGAAGTTATACTACAATTATAGTCTGATCAGAGCCATCTGGAGTAACTGCGTTCGGTTCTGGACATCTCACCTCAGGAAGAATATATCGGCCTTGGAGGGGCTGCAGCATAGATTCACCAGAATGAAGTCGGGGCTGAAAGAATTAAATTGCGAGGACAAATTGTACAAAGGGAGGCTTATATTGCCTTGAGTATAGAAGATTAAGGGGTGACCTAATCAAAGTGTTTAAAATGATTAAAGGATTAGATAGGGTAAATAGAGCATGCAAGAACAAGGGGGCATAACCTTACAGTTAGAGCCAGGCTGTGCAGGGGTGATGTCAGGAAGCTGCCTCTTCACACTCAGGTGGGTAGAAATCTGGAACTCTCATCCCCAAAAAGCTGTTGAAACTGGGGGTCAGTTGAAAATTTCAAAACTGATATTGCTAGATTTTTGTTGGGTAAGAGGATTAAGGGTTCTGGAGCAAAGATGGGTAAAATGAGTTACGGTACAGATCAGCCGTCATCTAATTGAATGGCAGAACAGGCTTGATGGGTTGAATGGCCTCCTACTGTTCCTGTGTTCCCGTTTATTGGGCAGTTGTTGCAAGGGGAGCATGGGGAATGTTGTAGCTATAAGGGAAACAGTTACAGTCCAGGGTGAATGACGTAAGGGCGTATCTGTGAACGGTCATGTGCTCTCTGATATCTGGCCAAATGTGTGATCCTTGGCAAAGAGTATTGACGGACTATTCAGTCATTGAGGCTGAAACCTGATCCCATCCTTACTCAAAATGAATACAAGCTCACTTACTAGGAGCAAGAGTCTTGGCTGTTTCTCTTTCCTTGCCCTGGGACACTAAACTCATCAATAACTATTCCAGCTGGGGTCAGCTATTTCAGCACTGGCTGGAGACTGACACGAGTTTTTCAATGTAGTATACTGTATTCGCTGCTCACAGTGTGGTCTCCTATACCTTGGGGAGACCAAACGCAGACTGGGTGACCGCTTTGCGGAACATCTCCACTCAGTCCAAAAGCATGACCCGAGCTTCCAGTTGCTGGCCATTTCAACACTTCCCCCCTGCTCTCATGCTTACATCTCTGTCCTGGGATTGCTGCAGTGTTCCAGTGAACATCAACGCAAGCTCGAGGAACAGCATCTCATTTACCGATTAGGCACACTACAGCCTGCCGGACTGAACATTGAGTTCAATAATTTCAGAGCATGACGGGGCCCCGCTTTTTATTTTTATTTTTAGCTATTTTTTCTTTTTTGTGTTTATTTTAATTTGTTTAGTTTGTTTCTACTGTGCCTACCCAATGTTTTTTTCATGTTTTGCTTGGGGCCAGGCTGCTCAGTTTTCAGTCCATTAACACCCTCCCTGTACTAACACTTTGTCTTTCACCACACCATTAACATACTGTTTGCCTTTGCTCCATGACCTTCTGGTCAGTTATTCTCTGTGACCTTGTCCTATCAACACCCTCTCCATTGTTATCTGTTGCCCCACCCCCGCTTTACTTGCTTAAAACCTTTTACAATTTATGTGGAGGTGGAGGGGTGACATGATAGAGGTTGACAAAGTTATGAGTGGCATGGACAGAGTGGATAGTCAGAAGCTTTTTCCCAGGGTGGAAGAGTCAGTTACTAGGGGGCATAGGTTTAAGGTGCGAGGGGCAAAGTTTAGAGGGGATGTGCGAGGCAAGTTCTTTACACAGAGAGTGGTGAGTGCCTGGAACTTGCTGTCAGGGGAGATGGTGGAAGCAGGTACGATAATGGCGTTTAAGAGGCATCTTGACAAATACATGAATAGGATGGGAATAGAGGGATACGGTCCCCGGAAATGCAGAAGGTTTTAGTTTAGGCAGGCATCAAGATCGGTGCAGGCTTGGACAAATGGCCTGTTCCTGTGCTGTACTGTTCTTTGTTCTTTTGTTCTTATTTCTAATATCTGCCAGTTCTGATGAAAGGTCACTGACCTGAAACGTTAACTCTGCTTCTCTCTCCACAGATGCTGCCAGACCTGCTGAGTATTTCCAGCATTTCTTGTTTGTTTTTCAGATTTCCAGCATCCGCAGTATTTTGCTTTTATTATATACGTGTATTTCTCTGATATGTTTGGCTCCAGACGACGCCAGTGACATTGATCATGCTGCCGTCCATTCTCTTGCAACTCCTTTGCCGATATCCCATGCATTTTTCTCCTGCTTTACCCTCCCTCTGCCTCCACCCTCTTAATATTAGGTTTCCTTTCTGTGACTGGAGAGACAGTCGACTCTACCTTCTGGCCTGGAGAGTTTTATGCATTGTCAGCTGGCTCTGTGTTGCCAAGGCCTTATATTGATCAATACCTGATGTCTCCACAGTTTTGGGATTTGGACCTTAACATAAAGCTTGTGTCAGCAATCCCATAAATCCTTGCTGTGCGTGCCTCAGTGGGATTTGTTCTAGATGGGGAGTAAATGGTTAGCACATCTGTTGTGCAAACCAGTATCTGTCAGCACAAGAAGAGATGTGGCATTCAGAGAACAGCAGGGTATAAATCAGATGGTGTCACGATCAAACGGCACAAGCATCTGCTCAGATGCCACCCGTGGAACTGTACCTCGTTCTGCTCACCAGGGATTTGTAACCCTGGAGGTGGTAGAGCCAGGCTGATCCTGATGTTGGGTTACGGAGTTGTGAGAATGGCATCTCGCCATGTGGGAGGAGGCACGGGAAAAGTGACCTTCTCCGGCCCTTTCAAATCTTCAATACAACTTCCAACTAAACATTGCCAAGCAGGCACTGGGTCCAGCTGGGGAAAAGGAAGATTAACCCCATGTCAGGAAATTCATCTTCACACGGAGTAACCAGCACACTGACTGACACACGGAGTGAGCGACACACAGAGTAACCAGCACACTGACTGACACACGGAGTGACCGACACACAGAGTAACCAGCACACTGATTGACACACGGAGTGACTGACATACAGAGTAACCAGCACACTGACTGACACACGGAGTGAGCGACACACAGAGTAACCAGCACACTGACTAACACACGGAGTGACTGACATACAGAGTGACCAGCACACTGACTGACACACGGAGTGACTGACATACAGAGTAACCAGCACACTGACTAACACACGGAGTGACTGACATACAGAGTGACCAGCACACTGACTGACACACAGAGTGAGCGACACACAGAGTAACCAGCACACTGACTAACACACGGAGTGAGCGACACACAGAGTAACCAGCACACTGAGTAACACACGGAGTGAGCGACACACAGAGTAACCAGCACACTGAGTAACACAAGGGGTGAACGACATACAGAGTGACCAGCACACTGACTAACACACGGAGTGAGCGACACACAGAGTAACCAGCACACTGAGTAACACACGGGGTGAACGACATACAGTGTAACCAGCACACTGACTAACACACGGAGTGACCGACACACAGAGTAACCAGCACACTGACTAACACACGGAGTGAGCGACACACAGAGTAACCAGCACACTGACTAACACACGGAGTGACTGACATACAGAGTGACCAGCACACTGACTAACACACGGAGTGAGCGACACACAGAGTAACCAGCACACTGACTAACACACGGAGTGACTGACACACAGAGTGACCAGAACACTGACTAACACACGGAGTGACCGACATACAGAGTAACCAGCACACTGACTAACACACGGAGTGACCGACATACAGAGTGACCGACATACAGAGTGACCAGCACACTGACTAACACACGGAGTGACCGACACACAGAGTAACCAGCACACTGACTAACACACGGAGTGACTGACATACAGAGTAACCAGCACACTGACTAACACATGGAGTGACTGACACACAGAGTAACCAGCACACTGACTGACACATGGAGTGACTGACATACAGAGTGACCAGCACACTGACTAACACACGGAGTGACCGACATACAGAGTAACCAGCACACTGACTAACACATGGAGTGACTGACACACAGAGTAACCAGCACACTGACTGACACATGGAGTGACTGACATACAGAGTGACCAGCACACTGACTAACACACGGAGTGACCGACATACAGAGTAACCAGCACACTGACTAACACACGGAGTGACCGACATACAGAGTGACCGACATACAGAGTAACCAGCACACTTACTGACACACAGAGTAACCGACATACAGAGTAACCAGCACACTGACTGGCACACGGAATGACTGACATACGGAGTGACCAGCACACTGACTAACACACGGAGTGACCGACACACAGAGTAACCAGCACACTGACTAACACACGGAGTGACTGACATACAGAGTAACCAGCACACTGACTAACACATGGAGTGACTGACATACAGAGTAACCAGCACACTGACTAACACATGGAGTGACTGACACACAGAGTAACCAGCACACTGACTGACACACGGAGTGACTGACATACAGAGTGACCAGCACACTGACTGACACACGGAGTGACCGACATACAGAGTGACCAGCACACTTACTGACACACGGAGTGACCGACATACAGAGTGACCAGCACACTGACTGACACACGGAGTGATCGACATACAGAGTGACCAGCACACTGACTGACACACGGAGTGACAGACATACAGAGTGACCAGCACACTGACTGACACACGGAGTGACCGGCATACAGAGTAACCAGCACACTGACTAACACACGGAGTGACTAACACACGGAGTGACCGACATACAGAGTGACCAGCACACTTACTGACACACGGAGTGACCGACATACAGAGTGACCAGCACACTGACTGACACACGGAGTGATCGACATACAGAGTGACCAGCACACTGACTGACACACGGAGTGACAGACATACAGAGTGACCAGCACACTGACTGACACACGGAGTGACCGGCATACAGAGTAACCAGCACACTGACTAACACACGGAGTGACTAACACACGGAGTGACCAACATACAGAGTGACCAGCACACTGACGGACACACGGAGTGACTGACATACAGAGTGACCAGCACACTGACTGACACACTGAGTGATCAACATACAGAGTGACCAGCACACTGACTGACACACGGAGTGACTGACATACAGAGTGACCAGCACGCTGACTGACACACGGAGTGACCGACATACAGAGTAACCATCACACTGACTAACACACGGAGTGACTAACACACGGAGTGACCGACATACAGAGTGACCAGCACACTGACTAACACACGGAGTGACTGACACACGGAGTAACCGACATACAGAGTGACCAGCACACTGACTAACACACGGTGTGACTGACACACGGAGTGACCAACATACAGAGTGACCAGCACACTGACTGACACACAGAGTGACCGACACACTGAGTGACCAGCACACTGACTGACACACTGAGTGATCAACATACAGAGTGACCAGCACACTGACTGACACACGGAGTGACCGACATACAGAGTGACCAGCACACTGACTGACACACTGAGTGATCAACATACAGAGTGACCAGCACACTGACTGACACACTGAGTGACCGACATACAGTGACTCGCACACTGACTGACACATGGAGTGACCGACATACAGAGTGACCAGCACACTGACTGACACACGGAGTGACCGACATACAGAGTAACCATCACACTGACTAACACACGGAGTGACTAACACACGGAGTGACCGACATACAGAGTGACCAGCACACTGACTGACACACGGAGTGACCGACATACAGAGTGACCAGCACACTGACTGACACACTGAGTGATCAACATACAGAGTGACCAGCACACTGACTGACACACGGAGTGACCGACATACAGTGACTCGCACACTGACTGACACATGGAGTGACCGACATACAGAGTGACCAGCACACTGACTGACACACGGAGTGACCGACATACAGAGTAACCATCACACTGACTAACACACGGAGTGACTAACACACGGAGTGACCGACATACAGAGTGACCAGCACACTGACTAACACACGGAGTGACTGACACACGGAGTAACCGACATACAGAGTGACCAGCACACTGACTAACACACGGTGTGACTGACACACGGAGTGACCAACATACAGAGTGACCAGCACACTGACTGACACACAGAGTGACCGACACACTGAGTGACCAGCACACTGACTGACACACGGAGTGACTGACACACAGAGTAACCAACACACTGACTGACACACAGATTAACCGGTACACAAGAGTGACCGACACACAAGAATGACCAGCACACAGAGTGGGCTCTGGGTAGGGGAGAGGGGGCATGAACCTGTGCATCCTTTTTGAGGGAGTTGAATAGTATAATGGGAGGTAGTGAAGCTGTCTAGCTGGAAGGATGGGATAGGATGGGCTTAATGGCCATTCTCAACTGTTGGAGCGAGTGCTGTGACATAGTGCTTCGAAAAGCCACATTACGTCATGTGAAAACTTTAGCCCTTAATCTTTCCAATCTGAGCAGAAGAGGTTACAACAACAACTTGCATTTATATAGCACCTTTCATGATCTCAGGACATCCCAAAGCACTTTACAACCACTTCATTTTGAAGTGTAGTTCCTGTTGCAATGTAGGAAACTTTGTTTTTCTATTCTTACATGGGATGTGGGTGTCGCTGACAAGGCCAGCATTTGTTGCCCATCTCTAATTGCCCTTGTTTCTTTTTTCTTTTTTGGTTTTGGTCTTACTTTCTTTTTCTCTTTTTTTAGTTTTCAGCCAACAGCTGTTCATCGTTCTGCCAGTCACCTTCCTCTAGACACATGTTTTGTTTCTTTTCTTGCCCATTACCATTCCCTTTGGCCCTGCACCATGAACTCTTCTGTCATTTAATCTCTGCTGTCTTTCACCCTATCGCAGGTCTTTCCTTCTGTTCTTTATCCACCTCCCTCCTTTCACTTGTTTACAACCGATTACATTTCTAACTTTTCCCAGTTCCTGGAGTTTAGTTACTGGTGGTGGACCGCAAGGTTCTGTTTTGGGGCCACTGCTGTTTGTCATTTTTATAAATGACCTGGATGAGGGTGTAGAAGGGTGGGTTAGTAAATTTGCGGATGACACGAAGGTCGGTGGAGTTGTGGATAGTGCCGAAGGATGTTGTAGGGTACAGAGAGACATAGATAGGCTGCAGAGCTGGGCTGAGAGATGGCAAATGGAGTTTAATGCGGAAAAGTGTGAGGTGATTCACTTTGGAAGGAGTAACAGGAATGCAGAGTACTGGGCTAATGGGAAGATTCTTGGTAGTGTAGATGAACAGAGAGATCTTGGTGTCCAGGTACATAAATCCCTGAAAGTTGCTACCCAGGTTAATAGGGCTGTTAAGAAGGCATATGGTGTGTTAGCTTTTATTAGTAGGGGGATCGAGTTTCGGAGCCACGAGGTCATGCTGCAGCTGTACAAAACTCTGGTGAGACCGCACCTGGAGTATTGCGTGCAGTTCTGGTCACCGCATTATAGGAAGGATGTGGAAGCTTTGGAAAGGGTGCAGAGGAGATTTACTAGGATGTTGCCTGGTATGGAGGGAAGGTCTTACGAGGAAAGGCTGAGGGACTTGAGGTTGTTTTCGTTGGAGAGAAGAAGGAGGAGAGGTGACTTAATAGAGACATATAAGATAATCAGAGGGTTAGATAGGGTGGATAGTGAGAGTCGTTTTCCTCGGATGGTGATGGCAAACACGAGGGGTCATAGCTTTAAGTTGAGGGGTGAAAGATATAGGACAGATGTCAGAGGTAGTTTCTTTACTCAGAGAGTAGTAGGGGCGTGGAACGCCCTGCCTGCAACAGTAGTAGACTCGCCAACTTTAAGGGCATTTAAGTGGTCATTGGATAGACATATGGATGAAAATGGAATAGTGTAGGTCAGATGGTTTCACAGGTCGGCGCAACATCGAGGGCCGAAGGGCCTGTACTGCGCTGTAATGTTCTATTCTATCTATCTAGGTCACTGACCTGATATGTTGGGTGCAATCTTATCAGCTTTAAAAATTTTCAGGCTTTGGCCCCATTTCTGGGGCCTGAGCTGCTGATATCTGCTGACCACACACTGTCGCAGGAGGCGGCCAATTTACAGGAGGGTGGGTGGGTTCCCAAAGCAGGAGGCCCAATGAAAGGGCCGAGACCACTGCACAGCTGGCAGCCCCACTGCCAGGGGTGGGTGCTGCCGAGGCAGGTAGGGGAGCATGAAGACACCTCAAGATGGAGGTGTTCTTGGAAGTCTGCTCGAAACTTGAAATTAAATAAATCCCACAGTGGTCGGGCCATCAGGATCGATAATGCCGTGGCTGTGGACTTTTCAGCTGAGCAGCTCCGGGATTGGGGAATTGAGAGCAGGCTGTGATAGGCCCTTGGCCTACTGCCAGGAGGCTGTCTCCAGGTCACTGCCAGACTCCAGCCTCAGCAGAGGGCTCATCCGACATTGGGAAAGTGCTGGCAGCGTCTGGAAATCACCCCTCTGTGGGGCTTTAATGGCTGGCCGCCTCTGTGGAGTTGATTACGATTCGCATGTCAGCCTGCCCGGAGAAAACTCACACAGAGGCGGGACAGCGTCATGGAACCAAATTTCAAACATGCCCCTCACCAGCCTCCCAAGCCACCTCACAGTCCTGTTAAGATTCCACCCGTTAGCTCTGTTTTTCCCTCTCCACAGGTGCTGAGTATTTCCAGTGTTTTCTGTTTTTACCATCAGGTATTGCTGCTCTGAATATTGAATCTCTTTGCTTCTTGCTTCTCTCTTCCTCACAGAACACTCTGGAAAAGTGCAGCGTTTGCTCGAAGCCAATCATGGAGCGTATCCTGCGTGCAACAGGAAAGGCATATCACCCACAATGCTTCACCTGCGTGGTGTGCCATCGCAGTCTCGATGGGATCCCCTTCACTGTCGATGCATCCAATCAAATTCACTGCATCGAGGATTTCCACAAGTATGTACCTTAAACAAAATGTCACAAACAACTTAATTATTATCTTAACTAATACCATAAGCAATACTTCACCAATAATTTAGCCAGTTGTTAACTAATACTTAGTTAACCAGTACTTCAACCATGAAGTCAATGAATATTTGAAAGAATTCTATCTGATGTATTGTACTCTACTGACTCTCCTCCCATGGATCTGCTGTAGACAGTGCTGCAAGGGCCAGTCCCCTTTAACATGTTTTTGTCGATTCAGGGACTCCAGGCCGTCTGTAATGTTTGTGGCCTGGATGAGTCCGTGTTTCGGGTTTATATGAAGTATGAGAGGCTGCAGCCCCTTCATCCATGATTTGAGAGTCTGCCCCTCTATTTCTGGCTGCAGTTCAGACTCACGCTTCTACTTTCCGGTCAGGCAGTGGAAAGGGGGGCAGACGGGTAGAAGGAACCCCCCCCCCACCCCCAACACCACCCCCTTGGAATTGTTCCTAGGCCTTTCCAAAGGGGAAATTATGGATTAAGGGACCAAGTGAAGGATTAATCATCCCAATTGATGAACTATAAAAGTTGGAATGAATCTCACTAGGCGTTTGATAAGGTTCCCCATGGCAGGCTGATGGAGAAAGTGAAGGCGCTTGGGGTCCAAGGTGTACTAGCTAGATGGATAAAGAACTGGCTGGGCAACAGGAGACAGAGAGTAGCAGTAGAGGGGAGTTTCTCAAAATGGAGACGTGTGACCAGTGGTGTTCCACAGGGATCCGTGCTGGGACCACTGTTGTTTGTGATATACATTAATGATTTGGAGGAAAGTATAGGTGGACTGATTAGCAAGTTTGCAGACGACACTAAGATTGGTGGAGTAGCAGATAGTGAAGGGGACTGTCAGAGAATACAGCAGAATATAGATAGATTAGAGAGTTGGGCAGAGAAATGGCAGATGGAGTTCAATCAGGGCAAATGCGAGGTGATGCATTTTGGAAGATCCAATTCAAGAGTGAACTATACAGTAAATGGAAAAGTCCTGGGGAAAATTGATGTCCAGAGAGATTTGGGTGTTCAGGTCCACTGTTCGCTGAAGGTGGCAACGCAGGTAAATAGAGTGGTCAAGAAGGCATACGGCATGCTTTCCTTCATCGGACGGGGCATTGAGTACAAGAGTTGGCAGGTCATGTTACAGTTGTATAGGACTTTGGTTCGGCCACATTTGGAATACTGCGTACAGTTCTGGTCGCCACATTATCAAAAGGATGTGGATGCTTTGGAGAGGGTGCAGAGGAGGTTCACCAGGATGTTGCCTGGTATGGAGGGCGCTAGCGATGAAGAGAGGTTGAGTAGATTAGGATTATTTTCATTAGAAAGACGGAGGTTGAGGGGGGACCTGATTGAGGTGTACAAAATCATGAGAGGTATAGACAGGGTGGACAGCAAGAGGCTTTTTCCCAGAGTGGGGGTTTCAATTACTAGAGGACACGAGTTCAAAGTGAAAGGGGAAATGTTTAGGGGGGATATGCGTGGAAGGTTCTTTATGCAGAGGGTGGTGGGCACATGGAACGCGTTGCCAGCGGAGGTGGTAGATTCGGGCACGATGGAGTCTTTTAAGATGTATCTAGACAGATACATGAATGGGCAGGAAGAAAAGAGATACAGAACCTTAGAAAATAGGCGACATGTTTAGAGAGAGGATCTGGATCGGCGCAGGCTTGGAGGGCCGAAGGGCCTGTTCCTGTGCTGTAATTATCTTTGTTCTTTGTTCTTTGATACAGTTCCTGAAGGTGCTGACTCTCACTGGGATACAGTTCCTGAAGGTGCTGACTCTCACTGGGATACAGTTCCTGAAGGTGCTGACTCTCACTGGGATACAGTTCCTGAAGGTGCTGACTCTCACTGGGGGACAGTTCCTGAAGGTGCTGACTCTCACTGGGATACAGTTCCTGAAGGTGCTGACTCTCACTGGGGGACAGTTCCTGAAGGGATCGTGTCCAGCTCAGATTGAGCTCTGGCTGAGCTATGTTTAATCACTTTGATCTTTGCCTTCTGCTCCTGCAGGAAATTTGCCCCGAGATGCTCTGTGTGCAATGAGGCCATTATGCCAGCCCAAGGCCAGGAGGAGACTGTGCGCATTGTGGCTCTCGACCGTGATTTCCATGTGCAATGTTACCGCTGTGAGGTAGGATCGTTGTCATTCATATATCCACAGAAAGTGCCATTAACACCGGCTATGAGACCTCTGTCGAGAATAATAGCCTTACTTAGTAATTGGTGTCAGCTGTGGCTCAGTGGCGAGCTCTGCTCGCTTTGAGTCAGAAGGTTCTGGGTTGAAGACCCACTCTAGAGACTTGAGCCCATAATCCAGACCGACAGTCCCAGTGGAGTACTGAGGGAGTGCCGCACTGTTAGATGGTCTGTACTGAGGGAGCACTGCCTTGTCAGAGGGTCAGTACTGAGGGAGTGCTGCACTGTCGGAAGGTCAGTACTGAGGGACCGCTGCCTTGTCAGAGGGTCAGTACTGAGGGAGTGCTGCACTGTCAGAGGGTCAGTACTGAGGGAGTGCTGCACTGTCAGAGGGTCAGTACTGAGGGAGAGCTGCACTGTCGGAGGGTCAGTACTGAAGGAGCACTGCCTTGTCAGAGGGTCAGTATTGAGGGAGTGCTGCACTGTCGGAAGGTCAGTACTGAGGGAGTGCTGCACTGTCGGAGGGTCAGTACTGAAGGAGCACTGCCTTGTCAGAGGGTCAGTATTGAGGGAGTGCTGCACTGTCAGAAGGTCAGTACTGAGGGACCGCTGCACTGTCGGAGGGTCAGTACTGAAGGAGCACTGCCTTGTCAGAGGGTCAGTACTGAGGGAGTGCTGCACTGTCGGACGGTCAGCACTGAGGGAGAGCTGCACTGTCAGGGGGTCAGTTCTGAGGGAGTGCTGCACTGTCAGAGGGTCAGTACTGAGGGAGAGCTGCACTGTCAGGGGGTCAGTACTGAGGGAGTGCTGCACTGTCAGAGGGTCAGTACTGAGGGAGTGCTGCACTGTCAGAGGGTCAGTACTGAGGGAGAGCTGCACTGTCAGAGGGTCAGTACTGAGGGCGTGCTGCACTGTCAGAGGGTCAGTACTGAGGGAGTGCTGCACTGTCAGGGGGTCAGGACTGAGGGAGAGCTGCACTGTCAGTGGGTCAGTACTGAGGGAGTGCTGCACTGTCAGAGGGTCAGTACTGAGGGAGAGCTACACTGTCAGAGGGTCAGTACTGAGGGAGAGCTGCACTGTCAGGGGGTCAGTTCTGAGGGAGTGCTGTACTGTCAGAGGGTCAGTACTGAGGGAGAGCTGCACTGTCAGAGGGTCAGTACTGAGGGAGAGCTGCACTGTCAGGGGGTCAGTTCTGAGGGAGTGCTGTATTGTCGGAGGGTCAGTACTGAGGGAGTGCTGCACTGTCAGAGGGTCAGTACTGAGGGAGAGCTGCACTGTCAGGGGGTCAGTTCTGAGGGAGTGCTGTACTGTCAGAGGGTCAGTACTGAGGGAGAGCTGCACTGTCAGAGGGTCAGTACTGAGGGAGAGCTGCACTGTCAGAGGGTCAGTACTGAGGGAGTGCTGCACTGTCAGAGGGTCAGTACTGAGGGAGAGCTGCACTGTCAGAGGGTCAGTTCTGAGGGAGTGCTGCATTGTCAGAGGGTCAGTACTGAGGGAGTGCTGCACTGTCAGAGGGTCAGTACTGAGGGAGTGCTGCACTGTCAGAGGGTCAGTACTGAGGGAGAGCTGCACTGTCAGAGGGTCAGTTCTGAGGGAGTGCTGCATTGTCAGAGGGTCAGTACTGAGGGAGTGCTGCACTGTCAGAGGGTCAGTACTGAGGGAGTGCTGCACTGTCAGAGGGTCAGTACTGAGGGAGATCTGCACTGTCAGAGGGTCAGTACTGAGGGCGTGCTGCACTGTCAGAGGGTCAGTACTGAGGGCGTGCTGCACTGTCAGAGGGTCAGTACTGAGGGAGTGCTGCACTGTCAGAGGGTCAGTACTGAGGGAGAGCTGCACTGTCAGAGGGTCAGTTCTGAGTGAGTGCTGCACTGTCAGAGGGTCAGTACTGAGGGAGAGCTGCACTGTCAGTGGGTCAGTACTGAGGGAGTGCTGTACTGTCAGAGGGTCAGTACTGAGGGTGTGCTGCACTGTCAGAGGGTCAGTACTGAGGGAGAGCTGCACTGTCAGAGGGTCATTACTGAGGGAGAGCTGCACTGTCAGGGGGTCAGTTCTGAGGGAGTGCTGCACTGTCAGGGGGTCAGTTCTGAGGGAGTGCTGCACTGTCAGAGGGTCAGTACTGAGGGAGAGCTGCACTGTCAGAGGGTCAGTTCTGAGGGAGTGCTGCATTGTCAGAGGGTCAGTACTGAGGGAGTGCTGCACTGTCAGAGGGTCAGTACTGAGGGAGTGCTGCACTGTCAGAGGGTCAGTACTGAGGGAGTGCTGCACTGTCAGAGGGTCAGTACTGAGGGAGATCTGCACTGTCAGAGGGTCAGTATTGAGGGCGTGCTGCACTGTCAGAGGGTCAGTACTGAGGGCGTGCTGCACTGTCAGAGGGTCAGTACTGAGGGAGTGCTGCACTGTCAGAGGGTCAGTTCTGAGTGAGTGCTGCACTGTCAGAGGGTCAGTACTGAGGGAGAGCTGCACTGTCAGAGGGTCAGTTCTGAGGGAGTGCTGCATTGTCAGAGGGTCAGTACTGAGGGAGAGCTGCACTGTCAGAGGGTCAGTTCTGAGGGAGTGCTGCATTGTCAGAGGGTCAGTACTGAGGGAGTGCTGCACTGTCAGAGGGTCAGTACTGAGGGAGTGTTGCACTGTCAGAGGGTCAGTACTGAGGGAGATCTGCACTGTCAGAGGGTCAGTACTGAGGGCGTGCTGCACTGTCAGAGGGTCAGTACTGAGGGCGTGCTGCACTGTCAGAGGGTCAGTACTGAGGGAGTGCTGCACTGTCAGAGGGTCAGTACTGAGGGAGAGCTGCACTGTCGGAGGGTCAGTACTGAAGGAGCACTGCCTTGTCAGAGGGTCAGTATTGAGGGAGTGCTGCACTGTCGGAAGGTCAGTACTGAGGGAGTGCTGCACTGTCGGAGGGTCAGTACTGAAGGAGCACTGCCTTGTCAGAGGGTCAGTATTGAGGGAGTGCTGCACTGTCAGAAGGTCAGTACTGAGGGACCGCTGCACTGTCGGAGGGTCAGTACTGAAGGAGCACTGCCTTGTCAGAGGGTCAGTACTGAGGGAGTGCTGCACTGTCGGACGGTCAGCACTGAGGGAGAGCTGCACTGTCAGGGGGTCAGTTCTGAGGGAGTGCTGCACTGTCAGAGGGTCAGTACTGAGGGAGAGCTGCACTGTCAGGGGGTCAGTACTGAGGGAGTGCTGCACTGTCAGAGGGTCAGTACTGAGGGAGTGCTGCACTGTCAGAGGGTCAGTACTGAGGGAGAGCTGCACTGTCAGAGGGTCAGTACTGAGGGCGTGCTGCACTGTCAGAGGGTCAGTACTGAGGGAGTGCTGCACTGTCAGAGGGTCAGTACTGAGGGAGTGCTGCACTGTCAGGGGGTCAGGACTGAGGGAGAGCTGCACTGTCAGTGGGTCAGTACTGAGGGAGTGCTGCACTGTCAGAGGGTCAGTACTGAGGGAGAGCTACACTGTCAGAGGGTCAGTACTGAGGGAGAGCTGCACTGTCAGGGGGTCAGTTCTGAGGGAGTGCTGTACTGTCAGAGGGTCAGTACTGAGGGAGAGCTGCACTGTCAGAGGGTCAGTACTGAGGGAGAGCTGCACTGTCAGGGGGTCAGTTCTGAGGGAGTGCTGTATTGTCGGAGGGTCAGTACTGAGGGAGTGCTGCACTGTCAGAGGGTCAGTACTGAGGGAGAGCTGCACTGTCAGGGGGTCAGTTCTGAGGGAGTGCTGTACTGTCAGAGGGTCAGTACTGAGGGAGAGCTGCACTGTCAGAGGGTCAGTACTGAGGGAGAGCTGCACTGTCAGAGGGTCAGTACTGAGGGAGTGCTGCACTGTCAGAGGGTCAGTACTGAGGGAGAGCTGCACTGTCAGAGGGTCAGTTCTGAGGGAGTGCTGCATTGTCAGAGGGTCAGTACTGAGGGAGTGCTGCACTGTCAGAGGGTCAGTACTGAGGGAGTGCTGCACTGTCAGAGGGTCAGTACTGAGGGAGAGCTGCACTGTCAGAGGGTCAGTTCTGAGGGAGTGCTGCATTGTCAGAGGGTCAGTACTGAGGGAGTGCTGCACTGTCAGAGGGTCAGTACTGAGGGAGTGCTGCACTGTCAGAGGGTCAGTACTGAGGGAGATCTGCACTGTCAGAGGGTCAGTACTGAGGGCGTGCTGCACTGTCAGAGGGTCAGTACTGAGGGCGTGCTGCACTGTCAGAGGGTCAGTACTGAGGGAGTGCTGCACTGTCAGAGGGTCAGTACTGAGGGAGAGCTGCACTGTCAGAGGGTCAGTTCTGAGTGAGTGCTGCACTGTCAGGGGGTCAGTACTGAGGGAGAGCTGCACTGTCAGTGGGTCAGTACTGAGGGAGTGCTGTACTGTCAGAGGGTCAGTACTGAGGGTGTGCTGCACTGTCAGAGGGTCAGTACTGAGGGAGAGCTGCACTGTCAGAGGGTCATTACTGAGGGAGAGCTGCACTGTCAGGGGGTCAGTTCTGAGGGAGTGCTGCACTGTCAGGGGGTCAGTTCTGAGGGAGTGCTGCACTGTCAGAGGGTCAGTACTGAGGGAGAGCTGCACTGTCAGAGGGTCAGTTCTGAGGGAGTGCTGCATTGTCAGAGGGTCAGTACTGAGGGAGTGCTGCACTGTCAGAGGGTCAGTACTGAGGGAGTGCTGCACTGTCAGAGGGTCAGTACTGAGGGAGTGCTGCACTGTCAGAGGGTCAGTACTGAGGGAGATCTGCACTGTCAGAGGGTCAGTACTGAGGGCGTGCTGCACTGTCAGAGGGTCAGTACTGAGGGCGTGCTGCACTGTCAGAGGGTCAGTACTGAGGGAGTGCTGCACTGTCAGAGGGTCAGTTCTGAGTGAGTGCTGCACTGTCAGAGGGTCAGTACTGAGGGAGAGCTGCACTGTCAGAGGGTCAGTTCTGAGGGAGTGCTGCATTGTCAGAGGGTCAGTACTGAGGGAGAGCTGCACTGTCAGAGGGTCAGTTCTGAGGGAGTGCTGCATTGTCAGAGGGTCAGTACTGAGGGAGTGCTGCACTGTCAGAGGGTCAGTACTGAGGGAGTGCTGCACTGTCAGAGGGTCAGTACTGAGGGAGATCTGCACTGTCAGAGGGTCAGTACTGAGGGCGTGCTGCACTGTCAGAGGGTCAGTACTGAGGGCGTGCTGCACTGTCAGAGGGTCAGTACTGAGGGAGTGCTGCACTGTCAGAGGGTCAGTACTGAGGGAGAGCTGCACTGTCAGAGGGTCAGTTCTGAGTGAGTGCTGCACTGTCAGAGGGTCAGTACTGAGGGAGAGCTGCACTGTCAGAGGGTCAGTTCTGAGTGAGTGCTGCACTGTCAGGGGGTCAGTACTGAGGGAGTGCTGTACTGTCAGAGGGTCAGTACTCAGGGTGTGCTGCGCTGTCAGAGGGTCAGTACTGAGGGCGTGCTGCACTGTCAGAGGGTCAGTACTGAGGGAGTGCTGCACTGTCAGAGGGTCAGTTCTGAGTGAGTGCTGCACTGTCAGAGGGTCAGTACTGAGGGAGAGCTGCACTGTCAGAGGGTCAGTTCTGAGGGAGTGCTGCATTGTCAGAGGGTCAGTACTGAGGGAGAGCTGCACTGTCAGAGGGTCAGTTCTGAGGGAGTGCTGCATTGTCAGAGGGTCAGTACTGAGGGAGTGCTGCACTGTCAGAGGGTCAGTACTGAGGGAGTGCTGCACTGTCAGAGGGTCAGTACTGAGGGAGATCTGCACTGTCAGAGGGTCAGTACTGAGGGCGTGCTGCACTGTCAGAGGGTCAGTACTGAGGGCGTGCTGCACTGTCAGAGGGTCAGTACTGAGGGAGTGCTGCACTGTCAGAGGGTCAGTACTGAGGGAGAGCTGCACTGTCGGAGGGTCAGTACTGAAGGAGCACTGCCTTGTCAGAGGGTCAGTATTGAGGGAGTGCTGCACTGTCGGAAGGTCAGTACTGAGGGAGTGCTGCACTGTCGGAGGGTCAGTACTGAAGGAGCACTGCCTTGTCAGAGGGTCAGTATTGAGGGAGTGCTGCACTGTCAGAAGGTCAGTACTGAGGGACCGCTGCACTGTCGGAGGGTCAGTACTGAAGGAGCACTGCCTTGTCAGAGGGTCAGTACTGAGGGAGTGCTGCACTGTCGGACGGTCAGCACTGAGGGAGAGCTGCACTGTCAGGGGGTCAGTTCTGAGGGAGTGCTGCACTGTCAGAGGGTCAGTACTGAGGGAGAGCTGCACTGTCAGGGGGTCAGTACTGAGGGAGTGCTGCACTGTCAGAGGGTCAGTACTGAGGGAGTGCTGCACTGTCAGAGGGTCAGTACTGAGGGAGAGCTGCACTGTCAGAGGGTCAGTACTGAGGGCGTGCTGCACTGTCAGAGGGTCAGTACTGAGGGAGTGCTGCACTGTCAGAGGGTCAGTACTGAGGGAGTGCTGCACTGTCAGGGGGTCAGGACTGAGGGAGAGCTGCACTGTCAGTGGGTCAGTACTGAGGGAGTGCTGCACTGTCAGAGGGTCAGTACTGAGGGAGAGCTACACTGTCAGAGGGTCAGTACTGAGGGAGAGCTGCACTGTCAGGGGGTCAGTTCTGAGGGAGTGCTGTACTGTCAGAGGGTCAGTACTGAGGGAGAGCTGCACTGTCAGAGGGTCAGTACTGAGGGAGAGCTGCACTGTCAGGGGGTCAGTTCTGAGGGAGTGCTGTATTGTCGGAGGGTCAGTACTGAGGGAGTGCTGCACTGTCAGAGGGTCAGTACTGAGGGAGAGCTGCACTGTCAGGGGGTCAGTTCTGAGGGAGTGCTGTACTGTCAGAGGGTCAGTACTGAGGGAGAGCTGCACTGTCAGAGGGTCAGTACTGAGGGAGAGCTGCACTGTCAGAGGGTCAGTACTGAGGGAGTGCTGCACTGTCAGAGGGTCAGTACTGAGGGAGAGCTGCACTGTCAGAGGGTCAGTTCTGAGGGAGTGCTGCATTGTCAGAGGGTCAGTACTGAGGGAGTGCTGCACTGTCAGAGGGTCAGTACTGAGGGAGTGCTGCACTGTCAGAGGGTCAGTACTGAGGGAGAGCTGCACTGTCAGAGGGTCAGTTCTGAGGGAGTGCTGCATTGTCAGAGGGTCAGTACTGAGGGAGTGCTGCACTGTCAGAGGGTCAGTACTGAGGGAGTGCTGCACTGTCAGAGGGTCAGTACTGAGGGAGATCTGCACTGTCAGAGGGTCAGTACTGAGGGCGTGCTGCACTGTCAGAGGGTCAGTACTGAGGGCGTGCTGCACTGTCAGAGGGTCAGTACTGAGGGAGTGCTGCACTGTCAGAGGGTCAGTACTGAGGGAGAGCTGCACTGTCAGAGGGTCAGTTCTGAGTGAGTGCTGCACTGTCAGGGGGTCAGTACTGAGGGAGAGCTGCACTGTCAGTGGGTCAGTACTGAGGGAGTGCTGTACTGTCAGAGGGTCAGTACTGAGGGTGTGCTGCACTGTCAGAGGGTCAGTACTGAGGGAGAGCTGCACTGTCAGAGGGTCATTACTGAGGGAGAGCTGCACTGTCAGGGGGTCAGTTCTGAGGGAGTGCTGCACTGTCAGGGGGTCAGTTCTGAGGGAGTGCTGCACTGTCAGAGGGTCAGTACTGAGGGAGAGCTGCACTGTCAGAGGGTCAGTTCTGAGGGAGTGCTGCATTGTCAGAGGGTCAGTACTGAGGGAGAGCTGCACTGTCAGGGGGTCAGTTCTGAGGGAGTGCTGTACTGTCAGAGGGTCAGTACTGAGGGAGAGCTGCACTGTCAGAGGGTCAGTACTGAGGGAGAGCTGCACTGTCAGGGGGTCAGTTCTGAGGGAGTGCTGTATTGTCGGAGGGTCAGTACTGAGGGAGTGCTGCACTGTCAGAGGGTCAGTACTGAGGGAGAGCTGCACTGTCAGGGGGTCAGTTCTGAGGGAGTGCTGTACTGTCAGAGGGTCAGTACTGAGGGAGAGCTGCACTGTCAGAGGGTCAGTACTGAGGGAGAGCTGCACTGTCAGAGGGTCAGTACTGAGGGAGTGCTGCACTGTCAGAGGGTCAGTACTGAGGGAGAGCTGCACTGTCAGAGGGTCAGTTCTGAGGGAGTGCTGCATTGTCAGAGGGTCAGTACTGAGGGAGTGCTGCACTGTCAGAGGGTCAGTACTGAGGGAGTGCTGCACTGTCAGAGGGTCAGTACTGAGGGAGAGCTGCACTGTCAGAGGGTCAGTTCTGAGGGAGTGCTGCATTGTCAGAGGGTCAGTACTGAGGGAGTGCTGCACTGTCAGAGGGTCAGTACTGAGGGAGTGCTGCACTGTCAGAGGGTCAGTACTGAGGGAGATCTGCACTGTCAGAGGGTCAGTACTGAGGGCGTGCTGCACTGTCAGAGGGTCAGTACTGAGGGCGTGCTGCACTGTCAGAGGGTCAGTACTGAGGGAGTGCTGCACTGTCAGAGGGTCAGTACTGAGGGAGAGCTGCACTGTCAGAGGGTCAGTTCTGAGTGAGTGCTGCACTGTCAGGGGGTCAGTACTGAGGGAGAGCTGCACTGTCAGTGGGTCAGTACTGAGGGAGTGCTGTACTGTCAGAGGGTCAGTACTGAGGGTGTGCTGCACTGTCAGAGGGTCAGTACTGAGGGAGAGCTGCACTGTCAGAGGGTCATTACTGAGGGAGAGCTGCACTGTCAGGGGGTCAGTTCTGAGGGAGTGCTGCACTGTCAGGGGGTCAGTTCTGAGGGAGTGCTGCACTGTCAGAGGGTCAGTACTGAGGGAGAGCTGCACTGTCAGAGGGTCAGTTCTGAGGGAGTGCTGCATTGTCAGAGGGTCAGTACTGAGGGAGTGCTGCACTGTCAGAGGGTCAGTACTGAGGGAGTGCTGCACTGTCAGAGGGTCAGTACTGAGGGAGTGCTGCACTGTCAGAGGGTCAGTACTGAGGGAGATCTGCACTGTCAGAGGGTCAGTACTGAGGGCGTGCTGCACTGTCAGAGGGTCAGTACTGAGGGCGTGCTGCACTGTCAGAGGGTCAGTACTGAGGGAGTGCTGCACTGTCAGAGGGTCAGTTCTGAGTGAGTGCTGCACTGTCAGAGGGTCAGTACTGAGGGAGAGCTGCACTGTCAGAGGGTCAGTTCTGAGGGAGTGCTGCATTGTCAGAGGGTCAGTACTGAGGGAGAGCTGCACTGTCAGAGGGTCAGTTCTGAGGGAGTGCTGCATTGTCAGAGGGTCAGTACTGAGGGAGTGCTGCACTGTCAGAGGGTCAGTACTGAGGGAGTGCTGCACTGTCAGAGGGTCAGTACTGAGGGAGATCTGCACTGTCAGAGGGTCAGTACTGAGGGCGTGCTGCACTGTCAGAGGGTCAGTACTGAGGGCGTGCTGCACTGTCAGAGGGTCAGTACTGAGGGAGTGCTGCACTGTCAGAGGGTCAGTACTGAGGGAGAGCTGCACTGTCAGAGGGTCAGTTCTGAGTGAGTGCTGCACTGTCAGAGGGTCAGTACTGAGGGAGAGCTGCACTGTCAGAGGGTCAGTTCTGAGTGAGTGCTGCACTGTCAGGGGGTCAGTACTGAGGGAGTGCTGTACTGTCAGAGGGTCAGTACTCAGGGTGTGCTGCACTGTCAGAGGGTCAGTACTGAGGGCGTGCTGCACTGTCAGAGGGTCAGTACTGAGGGAGTGCTGCACTGTCAGAGGGTCAGTTCTGAGTGAGTGCTGCACTGTCAGAGGGTCAGTACTGAGGGAGAGCTGCACTGTCAGAGGGTCAGTTCTGAGGGAGTGCTGCATTGTCAGAGGGTCAGTACTGAGGGAGAGCTGCACTGTCAGAGGGTCAGTTCTGAGGGAGTGCTGCATTGTCAGAGGGTCAGTACTGAGGGAGTGCTGCACTGTCAGAGGGTCAGTACTGAGGGAGTGCTGCACTGTCAGAGGGTCAGTACTGAGGGAGATCTGCACTGTCAGAGGGTCAGTACTGAGGGCGTGCTGCACTGTCAGAGGGTCAGTACTGAGGGCGTGCTGCACTGTCAGAGGGTCAGTACTGAGGGAGTGCTGCACTGTCAGAGGGTCAGTACTGAGGGAGAGCTGCACTGTCGGAGGGTCAGTACTGAAGGAGCACTGCCTTGTCAGAGGGTCAGTATTGAGGGAGTGCTGCACTGTCGGAAGGTCAGTACTGAGGGAGTGCTGCACTGTCGGAGGGTCAGTACTGAAGGAGCACTGCCTTGTCAGAGGGTCAGTATTGAGGGAGTGCTGCACTGTCAGAAGGTCAGTACTGAGGGACCGCTGCACTGTCGGAGGGTCAGTACTGAAGGAGCACTGCCTTGTCAGAGGGTCAGTACTGAGGGAGTGCTGCACTGTCGGACGGTCAGCACTGAGGGAGAGCTGCACTGTCAGGGGGTCAGTTCTGAGGGAGTGCTGCACTGTCAGAGGGTCAGTACTGAGGGAGAGCTGCACTGTCAGGGGGTCAGTACTGAGGGAGTGCTGCACTGTCAGAGGGTCAGTACTGAGGGAGTGCTGCACTGTCAGAGGGTCAGTACTGAGGGAGAGCTGCACTGTCAGAGGGTCAGTACTGAGGGCGTGCTGCACTGTCAGAGGGTCAGTACTGAGGGAGTGCTGCACTGTCAGAGGGTCAGTACTGAGGGAGTGCTGCACTGTCAGGGGGTCAGGACTGAGGGAGAGCTGCACTGTCAGTGGGTCAGTACTGAGGGAGTGCTGCACTGTCAGAGGGTCAGTACTGAGGGAGAGCTACACTGTCAGAGGGTCAGTACTGAGGGAGAGCTGCACTGTCAGGGGGTCAGTTCTGAGGGAGTGCTGTACTGTCAGAGGGTCAGTACTGAGGGAGAGCTGCACTGTCAGAGGGTCAGTACTGAGGGAGAGCTGCACTGTCAGGGGGTCAGTTCTGAGGGAGTGCTGTATTGTCGGAGGGTCAGTACTGAGGGAGTGCTGCACTGTCAGAGGGTCAGTACTGAGGGAGAGCTGCACTGTCAGGGGGTCAGTTCTGAGGGAGTGCTGTACTGTCAGAGGGTCAGTACTGAGGGAAAGCTGCACTGTCAGAGGGTCAGTACTGAGGGAGAGCTGCACTGTCAGAGGGTCAGTACTGAGGGAGTGCTGCACTGTCAGAGGGTCAGTACTGAGGGAGAGCTGCACTGTCAGAGGGTCAGTTCTGAGGGAGTGCTGCATTGTCAGAGGGTCAGTACTGAGGGAGTGCTGCACTGTCAGAGGGTCAGTACTGAGGGAGTGCTGCACTGTCAGAGGGTCAGTACTGAGGGAGAGCTGCACTGTCAGAGGGTCAGTTCTGAGGGAGTGCTGCATTGTCAGAGGGTCAGTACTGAGGGAGTGCTGCACTGTCAGAGGGTCAGTACTGAGGGAGTGCTGCACTGTCAGAGGGTCAGTACTGAGGGAGATCTGCACTGTCAGAGGGTCAGTACTGAGGGCGTGCTGCACTGTCAGAGGGTCAGTACTGAGGGCGTGCTGCACTGTCAGAGGGTCAGTACTGAGGGAGTGCTGCACTGTCAGAGGGTCAGTACTGAGGGAGAGCTGCACTGTCAGAGGGTCAGTTCTGAGTGAGTGCTGCACTGTCAGGGGGTCAGTACTGAGGGAGAGCTGCACTGTCAGTGGGTCAGTACTGAGGGAGTGCTGTACTGTCAGAGGGTCAGTACTGAGGGTGTGCTGCACTGTCAGAGGGTCAGTACTGAGGGAGAGCTGCACTGTCAGAGGGTCATTACTGAGGGAGAGCTGCACTGTCAGGGGGTCAGTTCTGAGGGAGTGCTGCACTGTCAGGGGGTCAGTTCTGAGGGAGTGCTGCACTGTCAGAGGGTCAGTACTGAGGGAGAGCTGCACTGTCAGAGGGTCAGTTCTGAGGGAGTGCTGCATTTTCAGAGGGTCAGTACTGAGGGAGTGCTGCACTGTCAGAGGGTCAGTACTGAGGGAGTGCTGCACTGTCAGAGGGTCAGTACTGAGGGAGTGCTGCACTGTCAGAGGGTCAGTACTGAGGGAGATCTGCACTGTCAGAGGGTCAGTACTGAGGGCGTGCTGCACTGTCAGAGGGTCAGTACTGAGGGCGTGCTGCACTGTCAGAGGGTCAGTACTGAGGGAGTGCTGCACTGTCAGAGGGTCAGTTCTGAGTGAGTGCTGCACTGTCAGTGGGTCAGTACTGAGGGAGAGCTGCACTGTCAGAGGGTCAGTTCTGAGGGAGTGCTGCATTGTCAGAGGGTCAGTACTGAGGGAGAGCTGCACTGTCAGAGGGTCAGTTCTGAGGGAGTGCTGCATTGTCAGAGGGTCAGTACTGAGGGAGTGCTGCACTGTCAGAGGGTCAGTACTGAGGGAGTGCTGCACTGTCAGAGGGTCAGTACTGAGGGAGTGCTGCACTGTCAGAGGGTCAGTACTGAGGGAGATCTGCACTGTCAGAGGGTCAGTACTGAGGGCGTGCTGCACTGTCAGAGGGTCAGTACTGAGGGCGTGCTGCACTGTCAGAGGGTCAGTACTGAGGGAGTGCTGCACTGTCAGAGGGTCAGTACTGAGGGAGAGCTGCACTGTCAGAGGGTCAGTTCTGAGTGAGTGCTGCACTGTCAGAGGGTCAGTACTGAGGGAGAGCTGCACTGTCAGACGGTCAGTTCTGAGTGAGTGCTGCACTGTCAGGGGGTCAGTACTGAGGGAGAGCTGCACTGTCAGTGGGTCAGTACTGAGGGAGTGCTGTACTGTCAGAGGGTCAGTACTCAGGGTGTGCTGCACTGTCAGAGGGTCAGTACTGAGGGAGAGCTGCACTGTCAGAGGGTCATTACTGAGGGAGAGCTGCACTGTCAGGGGGTCAGTTCTGAGGGAGTGCTGCACTGTCAGGGGGTCAGTTCTGAGGGAGTGCTGCACTGTCAGAGGGTCAGTACTGAGGGAGAGCTGCACTGTCAGGGGGTCAGTTCTGAGGGAGTTCTGCACTGTCAGGGGGTCAGTTCTGAGGGAGTGCTGCACTGTCTGAAATGCTATCTTTAGGTTGAGATGTTAAATGGTTCCCCATCTGTCCTTTCAGATGCATGTAATAGATCCCAGGGCACTATTCCGATGAAGAGCAGGGGAGTTCTCCCCGTTGTCTTAACACAATACTTATCCCTCAATCAACATCGCTAATATAAATTATCTGATCATTAGTGCATTGCTGTTTGTGGGAGTTTGCTGTGTGCAAATAGGAAGCCATATGTCAACAACAGCTGCATTTATAAAGTGCTTTTAACTTACTAAAATGTGCCAAGGTTCTTCACAGGAGAATTATAAAGCAAAACGTGATGCCAATCCACATCAGAGAATCACAGAATTGTTACAACACTGTAGGAGGCCCATCGACCCCTCATGTCCCTGCTGGCTCTCTGAAAGAGCAATTTACCTAGTGCTGCTCCCCTGCCTTCTCCCTGCAGTCCTGCAAATTCTTCCTTTTCATATAACTGTCTAATTCCCTTTTGAATGTTTCAATTGAACCTGCCTCCACCAAACTCTCAGGCAGCAGATTCCAGACCTTAACCGCTGTCTGCATGAAATATGTTTTCCTCATGTCACTATTGCTTCATTTGTCAATTACTTTAAATCTGTGCCCTCTCATTCTTGATCCTTCCATCATTGGGAACAGTTTCTGGCTATCTACCCTTCCAGACCCCTCATGATTTTGAATACAGATCAAATCACCTCTCAGCCTTCTCTTCTCCAAGGAAAACAGCCCCAGTATCTCCAATCTATCTTCATAACTGAAATTCCTGTTCCCTAGAACCATTCTCGTGAATCTTTTCTCCACTCTCTCTAATGCCTTTGCATCTTTCCTAAAGTGCGGCACCCAGAATTGGTCGCAATACTCCAGCTGAGGCCGAACCAGAGTTCTCCACAAGTTTAACATAACTTCCTTGCTCTTGTACTCCATGCCCCTGTTAATAAAGCCTAGGATTCTGTCTGCTTTATTAACCACTCTCTCAACCTGTCCTGTCACCTTCAATGACTTATGCACAGAGACACCCAGGTCCCTCTGCTACTGCACCCACTTTAGAATTCTACCCTCTATTTTATATTTTCTTTCCATGTTCTTCCTACCAAAATGAATCACTTCACATTTCTCCACATTGAACTTCATCTGCCACCTGTCTGCCCATTCCACCAACTTGTCTATGTCCTTTTGAAGTTCAGCATTATCCTCCTCACAGTTCACAATGTTTCCAAATTTCATATCATCCGCAAATTTTGAAATTGTGACCATACACTAAAGTCTAGGTCATTAATATATATCAGGAACAGCAGGCATCCTAACACCGACCCTTGGGGAATTCCTTCCTCCAGTCTGAAAAACATCCATTAAACACCACTCTCTGTTTCCTGTCACTCAGTCAATTCCGTATCCATGTTGCTACTGTCCCTTTTATTCCATGAGCTATAACTTTGCTCACAAGTCCATTGTGTGGCACTGTATCAAATGCTTTTTAACAGTCGTTGTACACCACATCAACAGCATTGGCCTCATCATTCTTCTCTGTTACCTCATTAAAAACTCCAGCAAGTTAGTTAAACAAGATTTGCCCTTCACAGAAGGAGATATTAGGTCAGATGGTCAAAAGCTTGGTCAAAGAGGTAGGTTTTAGGAAGCATCTTAAAGGAGGAAAGAGACATAGAGAGGCGGAGAGATTTAGGAAGAGAATTCAAGAGCAAACTGCCTAGGCAGCTGAAGACACGGCCACCAATGGTGGAGTGATTAAAATGGGGGATGCTCAAGAGGCCAGAATTAGAGGAGCGCAGAGCTCTCGGAGGGTAGTGGGGTGGGAGGAGATTACAGAGATAGGAGGGCCGAGGCCATGGATGAGAATTTTAAGATTGAATGTTACTTGACCAGGAGCTAATGTAGATCAGTGAGCAGAGGGGTGAAGGGTGAACGGGACTTGGTGTGTGTAAGGGCACGGTCAGCAGGGTTTGAATGACCTCAAGTTTACAGAGGGTAGAATGTGGGAAGTCAGCTAGGAGTGCATTGGAATAGTCAAATTTAGATGTAACAAAGTCGAAGAGACTTAGCAGTTGGCAGGAAAGAGGACAGAAGTGCAAGGGGAGAGCCAACTGTGTAACAGCCCCGACAACCAATTTTATCTGCAGTGCCTGGAGTGGCTATAAAGGCCAATTCTCGAGTGACAGACTCTTCCACAGGTGCTGCTCCACAAACCACTGACCACCTCCAGGTGCTGACCCATTGTCTCTCGAGACAAGGAGGCCAAAGAGGAAGAAGAGAGGTAACAAAGGCATAGATGAGGGTTTCAGCAGCAGATGAGCTGAGGCAGGGTCGGAGTTGGGCGATTTCACAGAGGTGGTGATAGGTAGACTTAGTGCTGGCACAGATATGTGGTGGGAAACTCATCCCAGGGTCAAATATGACACAAAGTTTGTGAACTGTCTGGTTCAGCCTCAGAGAGTTTCCAGGGAGAGGGATGAAGTCGGTATCTAGGGAATGTAGGGTGAGAGAGTGATGATTTTATTGGAGACTAGGGCATCAAAGGTGGAGATGATGGTGTGGTTGAAAAATCAGTAGCTGCAGAAATGGTGTGGCTGGATTGTTTCCTACATTATGACAGTGACTACACTTTAAAAGTACTTCTGGTTTTAAAACATTTTGGGATGTCCTGAGCAGGTGAAAGGTGCTATATAAATGCAAAGTCTTTTCCTTATTTGGACAGCATATTATAAGCAATAGGAACAGGAGAAGGCCATTGAGCCCTCAATCCTGTTGCACCATTCAGTCAGAACGTGACTGGACCTCAGCTCCATTGTCCTGCTTTTACTCTATATACCCCGTTACACTGACCCAATAAAAATCTATTGATCACAATCTTGAAAATTTCCAGCATCCACAGATTTTTGAGGGAGAGAGTTCCAGATTTCCTCTCCCCTTTGTGTGAAGTGCTTCCTGACATCATCCCTGAACGGCCTGGCTCGAATTTTAAGATCAAACCCCCTTGTTCTGGACTCCCCACACCAGAGAAAATAGTTTCTCTGTATCTACCCTATCGAATCCTTTAATCATGATTGTGTAAAAACCTTTGGAATTCGTTTTACATGTCAGGAATCCCAATTACTCACCTTTGTGCCTTTCCCACGTCAGGCGCTGATCGCAGTGATGGTCAATAGTTAATCAGCACAGTCCTGCCATTCCAGTGAAGGTGTACTGTAGCAGGGCCTGAATGTACCCAAGGCAATGTTTGTGTCCCAAATTACAGAGATGGGCTCAATGGGATGGTGTGGGTGGGACAGCAACACCTGAATTGGTACCTCAGCAACCACCCCTACCCCAACCCCAATCCAACCACCATCAGTAGGATAGATCACATCTTCTCATAACTCGTTGGTTGTAAACATTTCTGCCCCTCTGCCCATTTATGCATCAGTGCTGAATTTATGCTTCTGTGTTACCAATTCTCCTCCCGATCTTGGCCTCATGGAGCATTCTGATTTTATTTCAGGACTGTAATATCCTCCTGTCGGATGGAGACACTCAAGGATGTTACCCCCTGGATGGACACATCTACTGCAAGGCTTGCAATGCTACTCGTATCCAGACACTGACTGCTAAGGCCACCACTGACCTCTGATGGCTCCGATAGCCCATTGACCCGCACTGCCCAGCAGGAGCAGCACATCAACCTGTGGGGATTTGAGTTCCCACAGAGTTTCCACAAGTGGGGAACTCTCTACCAAAGATTTGGCGGTTAGCAGAATGCTGCACTTCTCCTACTCTTCCACTTTCCAGTTTCACTGTGAGCTTGCCGTCCACAGCCTTACCTCTGCCAATCACCCTGCTTCCTTGGTCTTTCCCAAGAGTAACTGTTCCTGTGACACAGCTTCACACTGGCTGCCTGTAAGTTACCGCTGTTTGGGGGGTGGGGGGGCGTCGAGGGGGTTTAATCCCTGCCACAGCTCGCTCTCACTGGTTAACCTGTGCAGCTTTATTTCCACAAGTACAGGTGAACTGTCTGTAGTGCCTCTGACTGTCTCTGGAAACTAACACCCACAACCCAATCTCCATTATCACACTGCAGTCCTGAGAAAAATGATTTTGAAAAGTGAAATAGTGTGAACCAGCAAAGTAATGTGAACTTGTTAACCAGAGGACTGAAAATAGGCCAGCAAGGAAATTAGTGCCTTGCTGATGTGATAATTAGAACCTGGGCTCATAATCCACTCACAGCCCAATCTCCCAACCCATAGTCAGCACAGTATTCACTCTGTCTTCTGTTAATCTCTCTCTCTCTTTCTCACTCTCTCTTTCTCACTCTCTCTCTCTCTCTGTCTCATTCTGTCTCGTTCTCTCTGTCTCTCTCGGTCAGTCTCCCTCTCCACTGTCTCTCTCTTTCTCACATTCCCTCTTATTATTGAGTAGAAAGGGACTGGCTGCTATTTGGGAATTATTCTGTGGAATGGGAGGGAACAGCCTGGGGAATTTTTACTCTAATCCCACAATTTCCATCCGTTGTACATTACACAGGGTTATAGAATTTCTTTTGAATTGATTTTTCTTCCTATGGGATAACATTGCAACTGATCTCCTGGAATGGTGGCTAAATCCCCCAAGCTGGAACGCTGGTGTTCCGAAATGAACGCTAGGTGGGCAGTATGTGTCGAAGGTGGCCTCCAGTTTCACACCCCTTTTCCTATTTTCTCCGCAGGGGGCAGTGAAAATTGACCCCCAGCTGCCCCCCCCCCCCCCCACCAAGATTCCCAGTCATGGAATCCTGATTTCTGACACATCCACACTGACAATCCTTCTACATCTGCTTTCCTAAAATGGCCAAGGGGGTGAATTTCCTCCTAGTTCTGCCAATCTTCCTTTGATCATGCTGTTTCACCAAAGTTACATTGGAAGATCAGGAGAACTCACCAAGCAAACTCCACCCCATTGTGGTCAGGGAGAGTTTAACTGATGCCTTAAATTACCAAATATGGAATCTAGAGGGAATTTATAAAACCCTGTGCATTTTAAGGATATTTTGGAGAAAACAGACTCCAAAGTGAGGGGATCCCACAGCTAACTTTGATCCATGGAGTCACTGGCTCCACCTGTATGTGTGCTGACTTACCTGATCCCAGCAGCTGTGGTATTCGATCCTACAGGTGGAGTAAGGAGGGGAAATTCAGCCCAGGTTCATGCTCCTGGTCTCGAGCCAATGAATTTCGCAGTGAAGTGAGTGTCTGTTTAGGTGTGTGAACCTGGCTGGAATGTCACTGCCTCAGCCACGGGCCCTCTACAGAGGAATGACCCACCAACACCCACTGGGCTCACTCCAATGTTCTGGAGGATGACCTGTGCCCAACAGAGGGGGCTGTCCATTGTACATTCCCCAAGCAAGAAGAGGATGTCCATTGTACTGTACCCCAGCAGGGAGAGGGTGCCCATTGTAATGTACCCCAGCAGGGAGAGGGTGCCCATTGTAATGTACCCCAGCAAGAAGAGGATGTCCATTGTACTGTGGCCCAGCAGGGATAGGATGTCCATTGTACTGTAGCCCAGCAGGGAGAGGATGTCCATTGTAATGTACCCCAGCAGGAAGAGGATGTCCATTGTACTGTACCCCAGCAGGAAGAGGATGTCCATTGTACTGTACCCCAGCAGGGAGAGGGTGCCCATTGTACTGTAGCCCAGCAGGAAGAGGATGTCCATTGTACTCTACCCCAGCAAGAAGAGGATGTCCATTGTACATTCCCCCAGCAGGGGGAGGGTGCCCATTGTAATGTACCCCAGCAAGAAGAGGATGTCCATTGTACTGTGGCCCAGCAGGGATAGGATGTCCATTGTACTGTAGCCCAGCAGGAAGAGGATGTCCATTGTACTCTACCCCAGCAAGAAGAGGATGTCCATTGTACATTCCCCCAGCAGGGGGAGGGTGCCCATTGTAATGTACCCCAGCAAGAAGAGGATGTCCATTGTACTGTACCCCAGCAGGGAGAGGATGTCCATTGTACTGTACCCCAGCAGGGAGAGGGTGCCCATTGTACTGTAGCCCAGCAGGAAGAGGATGTCCATTGTACTGTACCCCAGCAGGGAGAGGGTGCCCATTGTACTGTAGCCCAGCTTGGATAGGATGTCCATTGTACTGTACCCCAGCAGGGAGAGGCTGCCCATTGTACTGTAGCCCAGCAGGAAGCAACACCTCTCCCAGAGGGGAAAACTAGAGGGACCGAAAACTGCTGCTGGGGTTGAGTTGAGTGTGTGGAGGTTATTTGAACACAATGCTGCTGTCTTGTATAGGACAGGCTCCAACCTGTGTAAAATCTACTCATCCAAAAGGACCCTCAAAGCAACGGCTGTACATGTCTTTTAGTTAATTGACTCCCTTTGACAGACAATTTCAGTGCTGGGCTGGGCACCCAGCCCAAAGAGTGGCCATAGCTCAACCCATATCAGCCAGGAGGATTGAGGCTGTGCTCCAAGTCTTTCAATACACACCTTGTGCTATCGCTGGGATTTGGAGCTGAAGGATATGTTGAAAGGGAGGAGTGGGTTCTAGTGAAAGGCGAAATCATTCATTGAATGATGGCAGTAGTTTGTGTTGGTTGTGTTGTGATCACAAGCCATTCATTGAGGTGGCGCCAAAGAAAAATGTCCTCTTGTTTAACTGGCGCCAAAGGAGCTGAGGTTTGTTATGGTGAATGTGGTGTCTTCCATTTTGCAGACTCAACAGGGAAGAGATTTTATTTTTGAATGCGTCAGGTGAGAATTGGAAAGCTTAGGTGAAAGAAGCGTTGTAATCTGTACCACACACACACTGTTTTCACAACTTGTTGAAAAGTCCCCTATCGTGAGAAGCCCACTGCCAAAAGTATTGAGGACAACTCTGTGTTTGAAGGAAATTTTTGTAGGAACGTTTGTGATCTTGGAGGACTTTATATCAATAGAAATTATCTCATTTACCTGTGAAGCATGTGTCCCTTCACTTCTGATCCGTTATTAATAATCCTGCCCTCCCATTGAAAGCACACAATATGCAAAGCAGTCTAATGGGTTTTTGAATAGCTTGAGTGAGGTTACGAACAGCACAGCTAGTTTCCTAGATTCTAACAGAGGATACAACATGCTGAGAGCTGTTGATAGACACAACAGGAGCTCAACAAAAATGGTACCAGGCATTCCAGCTTTGAGTTCATACAGGAAGAAATAATGTTTACTTCTGGCACTTTATAAATGCGAAAAGTAAGTTTTATTTAGCTCTGGGAATCTGTATTGGAAAAAGAATAAATAAACTGACTTTCTAAATAACCAAACTCCAAACATAGTGCAGAGACCAACATTTTCTGGGCCAATTTAGGAGCCAATTTTGCCAGAAATTTCATGGCAAAGGAAGCCAGATTTCCTATGTGGGAAACACGCATATCTGACCATAGTTTCTGGGATGAGACAGTTCTGAGGAGGAGGGTCCTGCAAAGATCTTCATCTTTTCCTAAAGACTTATGCCATTTCAACTTGTATTGCAACAACATTGAGATTCTAAGCAACATGACAAATATTCAATTGTGTGGATGCAGTTAGGGGTGTGTGTGTGTGCGTGTGCGCGTGTGTGTTGGGTTTTGGATTTTAGATTAGATTAGATTAGATTGGATGGTGTAGGGGTTGAGAGATTGAGTAGAATGGGCCTATACTCTCTGGAGTTTGGAAGAATGTGAGGTAATCACATTGTGATGTATGCAATGGGGAGGTGATGATGTAGTTGTAATGTCATTGGACTAGTAACCCAGAGGCCTGGGGCAATGGGGAGGTGATGGTGTAGTTGTAATGTCATTGGACTAGTAACCCAGAGGCCTGGGGCAATGCTCTGGGGACTTGGGTTCAAATCCCACGATGGCAGATGGTGAAATTTGAATTCAATTTAAAAAAAAGAAACTAATTGTTACCATAAAACCATTGTAAATTTTTGTTACAATCCATCTGGTTCACGAATGTCCTTTAGGGAAGGAAATCTGCTATCCTTACCTGGTCTGGCCTACATGTGACTCCAGACTCACAGCAATGTGGTTGACTCTTAGATGCCCTCTGAAATGGCCGAGCAAGCCACTCAGTTGTCAAGAGCAATTAGGGATGGGGCGACAAATGCTGGCCTTGCCAGCGACTCCTGCATCCCATGAAACAATATAAAAAAAATTCTGCGAGGCTATTTGCCCCGCTTGGTGAGTCTAGAACACGGGGTCTCAAGATAAGGGGTCGGCCATTTAGGACTGAGCTGAGGTGAAATCTCTTCACTCAGAGGGTTGTGAATCTTTGGAATTCTCTACCCCAGAGCTGTGAATGCTCAGTCATTCAGTATATTCAAGACAGAGATCAATAGATTTTTAGGCACCAGGAGAATCAAGGAATATGGGGATAGGGCGGGAAAGTGGATTTGAGGTAGAAGATCAGCGATGGTCTTATTGAATGGCAGAGCCGACTCGAGGGGATAAATGGCCTACAGCAGCTCCTATTTCTTTTGGTCTTATATTTATCCTGCGTTTGTTGGTCAGTTCCTCACCACCAACAATAACAACAATTTGCATTTAATAGCATTTGACTTAATAAAACGTCCCAGGAGGGTTATCAAACAAAATTTGACACTGAGATACATTAGGTGATATTAGGACAGGTGACCAAAAGCTTCGTCAAAAAGGTCGGCTTTAAGTTGCTCCTTAAAGGAGGAAAGCGAGGTGGAGAGATGGAGAGGTTTAGGGAGGGAATTCCAGAGCTTAGGGCCTCGGCAGCTGAAGGCACAGCCACCAATGATGGAGCGATTAAAATCGCAGATGCTCAAGAGACCAGAATTAGAGGAGTGCTGATAGCTCAGATGGTTGTGGGGCTGGAGGAGATTACAGAGATAGGGATGGGCGAGGCCATGGAGGGATTTGAAACAAGGAGGAGAATTTAAACGTGAGGTGTTTGTTAACTGGGAGTGAAGTTTCCTAACAGGTGCAGTTTCCCATGAGCATCCTGTACAAATGGGGCCTATTGAGTGAGTGGCTATTGATTGGGTGAAAAGTGCCCTTGAGCGATAGAAATTCTCAAGCACTCAACATAATTCTCCACTTACCTGCAAAGGTTCCCCTCCACAAACACTCCTGTCCCATGCTCCCGACAACCAGAATGGAGCATTGGAATGTGCTGTACAACCACAGGAAGCAGTGAAAGAGTTTGAAGCGATGCCCTCACTAACCTTCCTGCTTGCCCATGGTCCTGTGCTTCTGAAATGGGTCATTTTGGAGTTTATGCCAAAATTACGCCAGCAAAATTGGAGAATATTCGAGCAAATTGAGACTGAATGTTTATATTTTGCAGGAGTAACTGTGCTCTGTTCTGTTGGCAGGAAAGTCAACTCTGACTGCCCTTGTGAAAAACACCCAATATATGGGAGGACCTCAGAAAGCCCAATGAGTGGGGCAGGGATTCAGCTGAATTTGACAATCCCCATTCATAAATTTTGCCAGAAGTTCACCTCAGGGGCCTATCTTTAACAAAAAAACAGGTTTTTATTTTCCAGTGTGATTTGATGATACAAACTGCATTCATGTTGTGTGAAGCTGGAGTGACAAAGCAGCTGCTCCACAATAATGAAGTGATCACTTTTATTGATCCTGTGGTTCTTTCATTAGGAACTACATCTGGTGCCTTAGAATTATTTAAATGAGTACATAGATCAGGTGCCGATTGTGCACAATGTACTGCCAGTAAATTACATTTGAGACATTGCACAAAATAACTTTGCCTGGTTACTGTTTAATGCTGCTTTTATCTAATTAGACACCATCTGCAGCCACTGCTTAATCTGAGCTGAGCTTTATTCCATCTGAGATTGTATTAATCAATACAGATGAGTTCAGATTTGTGCAACACATTCCCTGATTATACAGCTCATTCCCGAGAATACAACACATTCCCTAATTGTAGAGCACACTTCTGGGAATACAAAATATTCCTGATTATAAAACACATTCCTGGGAATACAACACACTTCTAATTGTATAACGCATTCCCAGGTTGTGTTTGGCATTCCCGGGATCCAGATTATGCTGAGCTAGTCTCGCACCAGGCAGTTGGCGAATCAGAGGCTGCAATGACTCGACTAAAATAGAAAATCTGAGATGAAGAGAATCACTCCCAAAGTTGGATTTTATTTCTGTCAAGATTAAATTGTTCTGAAGTGAAATCAGAAAGCAATTTCTACACAAAAGTGAGCGCAAATCAGGAACTCTCCCCCCAAAAGGCTGTGGATGCTGGGGTCAACTGGAGTTTTCAGCACTGAGATTGATCGATTTTCGTTGGCTGAAGGTATCTAGGGCTATAGAGCAAAGAGGGGAAAATGGAGGCATGACCTGATTGGGTGACAGGCCAGGCATGAGGGAGAGGTTGGCCTGCTCCATTCAAAACAAATATTGCAAGGATCAATTAATACTCCCGACCCCCCCCCCCCCCCCCCCCTCACACACAGGGGTAACGATGGCTGGTTGGGCATCAACTCTATCCGGGTACCGTGTAAGTCCCATTTCTCCTAATCCTGGGATCACAATCTGACAATCCAGAAATTAATCTTAAAGTGATGCTGGATTCTGGCGTGTGCTGTGCGCCTTGCAGAGAAGTGCAGTGTAGATTTACCAGAATGATATCTGGACTCCAGGTGTTAAAGTACAAGGGGATTAAAGGATGATTTAATGTAATTTTCCAAGATATTCGGGTAGTTAGAGAGAAAGTATTTCCACTGGGTGGGGAGTCTAGGACTAGGGGCATCGTCTAAAAATTAGAGCCAGACCTTTCGGGAGTGAAATTAGAAAACACTTCTTCACACAAAGGATGGGAGAGGTTTGGAACTCTCTTCCACAAACTGCAACTGATGCTGGATCAATTGTTAATTTTTAATCTGAGATTGATAGATTTTTGTTTACCAAAGTTATTAAGGAATATGGGGGTATGGCGTGTATTTGGAGTTAGATCATAGATCCACCGTGACCTCAGTGAATGGTGGAATGGGCTCAAGGGCTAAGTGGCCTGCTCCTGTTCCGATGTTCCTGGTAGTGAGGGGAGAGGGAGAAGAAGAAGGGAGGGGGATGGGGGGAAGGGAGGGACAGGCGAGGGATAGCAGTAGGGTCAGACTCATCTTCGTCAAGAACCTCACGGACTCACAGATGTACAACTCTGAAGATTCTGTTCAGTATTTGGTGCTTTTTTTAATAGTGCCTGTTTCCATATTTAGAAGAGCTAATTTTTCACCCAGAAGTGGTTTCCGTGGTTTCCCGTGACTGAGGGTTGTTCCGGTTCATCAGCTTCCCCGTCACTGAAATATGATTCATTTTAAAAAGCTTTGGCTGCTCATGCAGATTAACCGGGGCCCAATGCAGTCACACTGTTCCAGTCCAGACTAACCGGGGCCCAATGCAGTCACACTGTTCCAGTCCAGATTAACCGGGGCCCAATACAGTCTCACTGTTCCAGTCCAGATTAACCGGGGCCCAATACAGTCTCACTGTTCCAGTCCAGATTAACCGGGGCCCAATGCAGTCTCACTGTTTCAGTCCAGACTAACCGGGGCCCAATGCAGTCACACTGTTTCAGTCCAGATTAACCGGGTCCCAATGCAGTCTCACTGTTTCAGTCCAGATTAACCGGGGCCCAATGCAGTCACACTGTTTCAGTCCAGATTAACCGGGGCCCAATACAGTCTCACTGTTCCAGTCCAGATTAACCGGGGCCCAATGCAGTCACACTGTTTCAGTCTAGATTAACTGGGGCCCAATGCAGTCACACTGTTTCAGTCCAGATTAACCGGGGCCCAATACAGTCTCACTGTTCCAGTCCAGTTCCAATCCCTGCAACGGAAAAGAAGCCCTCCTTTCCCCCTCCCCCCTCTCCCTTCCTCCCTTCACTCACTCACACACTCCCCTCACTCACCCCCTCCCTTCACTCACACAGTCCCCTCACTCACCCCATCCCCTCATTCACCCCCTCCCTTCACTCACACACTCCCCTCACTCACCCCTCCCTTCACTCATCCACCCACTCTCCTCACTCACTCACACACTCCCCTCAGTCACCCTCTCTCCTCACTCACCCCCTCCCTTCACTCACTCACCCCCTCACTCATTCCCTCCCATCACTCACTCACCCTCTTCCCTCACTCACCCCCTTCCCTCACTCACCCCCTCCCTTCACTCACTCACTCCCCTCACACACTCCCTCCCCTCACTTCCTCCTACCCTCCCTGCTGCCTCTGTCCCCCCTTCTCCATTCCCTTCGTCCATCTTACCCCTCCCTTCCTGCTCTTCCCCTCCCCCTCCCCCTCCCCCTCCCCCTCTTTGTCTCAGTGTCAGATTTGGTTTAATTTCACTGTGCTGAAGCAGAATCTTCCTGAATGATGGAACAGCTCGAGCTGCTAAATGGCTGCTCTTGTTTACAACATTAATATTTTTGGAGCATGTTTAACACAGTAAATAATCCTAAAGAGCTTCACAGGAACAATTATCAAACACAATTTGACACCAAGCCACAGAAGGACAGAATTAGAGGAGTGGAGAGATCTCGGAGGGTTGTGGGGCTGGAGGAGGTTACAGAGATAGGGAGGGGTGAGGCCGTGGAGGGATTTGAAAACAAGGATGAGAATTATAAAATTGAGACGCTGGGAGTCAAGTAGGTCAGCGAGCGGAGGGGTGATAGGGGAACGGGACTTGATACAAGATTGGATATGGGCAGCAGAGATTTAATGACCTCAATTTGGAAAAAGACCACAATTCTCCCCAGTGTCCTGGTGTATATTTACCAATCAATGTCACTAAAACAGATTATCTGATCATTATCTCACTGCAAACAGGAGAAGCAAATTGGCAGCTGTGTTAATGATCGAGATAATGATCAGCGGTCAGTAATTACCAATAGAAATGTTAGGGGTGCTAGTGCCCTCTGCAGAGCTCTGGTAGTGTCTGTCACTGTATAACACTGGGGTACAGTACTGGTGGGGACAGGTCTGTCACTGTATAACACTGGGGTACAGTACTGGTGGGGACAGGTCTGTCACTGTATAACACTGGGGTACAGTACTGGTGGGTACAGGTCTGTCACCGTATAACACTGGGGTACAGTACTGGTGGGGACAGGTCTGTCATGTATAACACGGGGGTACAGTACTGGTGGGGACAGGTCTGTCACTGTATAACACTGGGGTACAGTACTGGTGGGTACAGGTTTGTCACTGTATAACATTGGGGTACAGTACTGGTGGGGACAGGGTCTGTCACTGTATAACACTGGGGTACAGTACTGGTGGACAGGGTCTGTCACTGTATAACACTGGGGTACAGTACTGGTGGGGACAGGTCTGTCACTGTATAACACTGGGGTACAGTACTGGTGGGTACAGGTCTGTCACTGTATAACACTGGGGTACAGTACTGGTGGGGACAGGGTCTGTCACTGTATAACACTGGGGTACAGTACTGGTGGGGACAGGGTCTGTCACTGTATAACACTGGGGTACAGTACTGGTGGACAGGGTCTGTCACTGTATAACACTGGGGTACAGTACTGGTGGGTACAGGTCTGTCACTGTATAACACTGGGGTACAGTACTGGTGGGGACAGGGTCTGTCACTGTATAACACTGGGGTACAGTACTGGTGGGGACAGGTCTGTCACTGTATAACACTGGGGTACAGTACTGGTGGGTACAGGTCTGTCACTGTATAACACTGGGGTACAGTACTGGTGGGGACAGGTCTGTCACTGTATAACACTGGGGTACAGTACTGGTGGGTACAGGTCTGTCACTGTATAACACTGGGGTACAGTGCTGGTGGGGACAGGGTCTGTCACTGTATAACACTGGGGTACAGTACTGGTGGGGACAGGGTCTGTCACTGTATAACACTGGGGTACAGTACTGGTGGACAGGGTCTGTCACTGTTTAACACTGGGGTACAGTACTGGTGGGGACAGGTCTGTCACTGGATAACACTGGGGTACAGTACTGGTGGGTACAGGTCTGTCACTGTATAACACTGGGGTACAGTACTGGTGGGTACAGGTCTGTCACTGTATAACACTGGGGTACAGTACTGGTGGGGACAGGGTCTGTCACTATAACACTGGGGTACAGTACTGGTGGGGACAGGTCTGTCACTGTATAACACTGGGGTACAGTACTGGTGGGTACAGGTCTGTCACTGTATAACACTGGGGTACAGTACTGGTGAGGACAGGTCTGTCATGTATTACACCGGGGTACAGTACTGGTGAGGACAGGTCTGTCATGTATAACACCGGGGTACAGTACTGGTGGGTACAGGTCTGTCACTGTATAACACTGGGGTACAGTACTGGTGGGTACAGGTCTGTCACTGTATATCCCTCAGCTGCAGTACCGGTGGGGAAAAGTCTGTGTTTCTGGAGCAACAGGCAGGATATTGACCTAAGCCAGTCAGTGTGTCTAGGGAACAGATCCTGGTCTCTTTATCATGAATAAATTCACCTTCACAATTCCCTCGCTTGTGTTTTTAACTTGTGTTTAGACTTGACTCTTATGAAGATTACTTGTTGCTCTTTTCTGTCACTTTCAGCACTCTGTGTAATTAATTTGGGGTCATTTGAATTCTATGCAATAAACTGAATGCGCTTGCTGCTACAATCATTTATATAATGCTGCTTGTTTTCCAGAAGTCTATAATCTTGTTGTCCTTCGTGTTAAACTGACCCTGCTGTTATCAAGATGGCATCATATCGCCATCTGGTGGCTTTTCAGGGGCTGTGCCCCAACACGTTTGGTAAATTTGAACCAATTTGCAAGTTTGTGTTTTTAGAAACTTTTCAAGCACAGGCTATGATTCCCAAACCAATGTGGAAATGTCTGGGTCTCAGTACATGTTAGGCAACAGAGAGAGACACCACTTTAACTAAATATTAACCTCTGAAACCCTTTATAAACAAACACTTTTATTACTCTAATGTATTTATAATCAACTGTGATAGCCTAAACCTGACCAAGACAAGACGAGATTATGAACACAGTGTCTTTATGGAGTCAGTTTCAGACCAGTAACTAACTGTGGAATATATCAATAATTGTTTAACTGGCTGTCTGTTATTGCTTCCATTACTGATCGTATACTAAATATCACAGGTAAAATTACAATATTACAGGGCACAGCACAATATTAAAAGGTACTGCACAATTACAGGAATAACAATAGCTGCAATTAATTTGTATGTTTTCTGGTATTACCTTAAAAGTAAAGTCTTTGGCAAATTCAGTTGCCTTTGCCTAAACAGTGAAACAATATTTAACCAGCTATCAGCATAAATGACAGGTGCAAGAAAAGTCAAACTCTGAGCTGGTGCGAGTGCTGCGTAACATCCCTGCAGCTAGACAAGTCAGTGAGTATATGCCTTAAAATGCAGTTAGAAACTGACTTCTTTATAAATTACACATGCTTGTTTGTAACTCACATTTTCACACCATTCAGTTCTGTACACAGTTGTTGTTGTACTCATCATTTTTCTTTCTTTTCCTTATGCACTCTGCCCCAGTACCAGTTATAACCCCCAGTTTCTGCTGACTCTGCTGATTTCAATCAGAATAGGGGCAGGATTCTACAATTAGTCTCACTGCTCCTGGGCGAGGGAAAGGGAAAAGACCAGGCAGAACTTGTACCCCTGATCACAAGACCAGTAACCTCTCCTGGAATCCGTACTCCAGTGAGAGTCAGTGTGTGTGGAACTCATACCCCAGTGAGAGTCAGCACCTTCAGGGACTGTATCCCAGTGAGAGTCAGCACCTTCAGGAACTGTATCCCAGTGTGAGTCAGCACCTTCAGGAACTGTATCCCAGTGAGAGTCAGCACCTTCAGGGACTGTATCCCAGTGAGAGTCAGCACCTTCAGGAACTGTATCCCAGTGAGAGTCAGCACCTTCAGGAACTGTATCCCAGTGAGAGTCAGCACCTTCAGGAACTGTATCCCAGTGAGAGTCAGCACCTTCAGGAACTGTATCCCATTGAGAGTCAGCACCTTCAGGAACTGTATCCCAGTGAGTGTTGGAACATAGGGAACAATAGTCTGGCTCGAGTTATAAAGGGATTTATGGGGCATGGCACCAGGATTGTTTGAGTGTTTTGTTGCATGGCTCAAATACTGTACGGTCCAATATGTCTAGAAATTGTAATCTTTGGAGCTCTGTAGTGGTTAAGCCATTTGACAAAGTTCTGTTCCATTTCCTTGAGCCCTGGTAGAATCAGTGGGCAGAGGAGATCAGGTGAGTTATTAACACTTGTCTCAGATGAGCAAGTAGCCACATGTTACTGCTGGTAAAGTGTTGTGGCATTTACAGATTGACCATAAATGTTGCAGAGCTTTTACATAAGAAGGATTTAGTCCTAACCAGGCAGATTGTATCAGTGAGAATGTCTCCTGAGCCAAATCTCTGGGAATTCCTGCAAACAGTTTGACATCTGAAGTTCTAGTGAACTGATAGATTCAGCACATGCCATGATTAGGTTGTGTTGTTCACAATAATGATCAAGTGCATATCAGAGGAGAGGGGATCTGAAACAATCCCAGTGCCCTCCAGAATCAGCTTACAACAGAATCCAATTCAGCCCAACGGACCTCAATTCAACCTAACTCAGCTCGACCCAACTCATTCTAATCCAACTCAATGTAACCCAACCTGATTCAACCCAATCCAGGCCAACCCAATTCAACCCAGTCCAACCCAGCTTAACTCAACCTAACTCCACTTAGTTCAACCCAGCCTTTCCCCATTCAACTCAACTAACTTAACCCAACTCAACTCAATCCAGTGCAACTCAATTTAACCCAACTCAACCCAACCCAGGCGAACTCAATTCAATCCAAACCAACTCAACTCAGCTCAACCCAGCCTAACCCCACTGAACCCAACTTAACTCAACTCAACTCAACACAACCCAACTCAACCCAACCCACACAACCCAACTCAACTCAGCTCAAACCAACTCAAACTAAACCAACTTAACCAAGCCCAAATCAGCTAAAACCAACTGAACACAACCAAATTCAATCAAACTCAGCTCAACCCAACGCAATTCAACCCAAATCAACTCAACCCAAACCAACACAATCCAAACCACCAGAGGAGGCGAGTTTTTATCTAAGATACTTCGCCATTTTGCCTAAGAGCAGGGGTGAGGGCAAAGGAACTTAATAGAGAAGAGAGAAGGAGCAATAAAATGGAACTGAAAGAGCAGAGTGCAATCTAAACAGGTTGGACTGTATATACTTATTTAGACTGAATATAAAACATTTTATATATAACACTTCAAAATCAATGTTGTCTGCTTTGCTATTCACCTGTGATTATTTTAATAATTGAAATATTTCTTTAAAAACTGTGTGTTGATCTGCAATATGATTTTATTTTGATTCTGGGGGGAGCTGAGAATCATTCACAAATATGGCCTTCCCCCACTCTGTTATGAGATTTATATACTGCCTATTAGCACCGTTATCAATAAAAGTCTCACGTACAATCAAAATATTTGTAGTGTGTGGTTTATTCTGACACAGTTTATAGTTAAATAAAATTCCACTTTGTATTGGACTGTTAACTCTTTAACTGCCACGTTCACCTCTCTGCCGCCTGATACCAGGAACGCTTCCGAGCCTCTAAATATTTCGTCAGCCATTTTCATTGTTGCTTTGTAAATGGCAAACAAGAGATTTTCATCAGGACTAATCCTGTTAGTTTCACCCTCAGCTCCCTGACGTGAGGATACATCTCAGTCGCAGCCGCAGTCCCACATCCCTTGTGCGGCTTCACTGCTGTGCCCCAATCCCATCCTCATCCATCATTGACTCATGAGCACCTTAATCTCTCTGACTGGAATATTTTCAGGAACAACTGGATTTGTACAATCTGTGAGCAAGAAACAGGACATGAAATGAGAACC